>NW_024104373.1:0-600000 GCF_003945595.2 Pipra filicauda | reverse complement strand
ATTCTTCCTTTTGTCATGGGAAGAATAATGGAATATGGGATATTCATAATGGAATAACCTGACAATGCAACACCTAAATACCCAGAAATGATAAACAGAACTTGTGTCTGACAAAATGTAAGTGCCTGCACATGCAACACAAAGACTTTAAAAGTGAAATTGTTTTTACTGATAATTCATTCAAAAGGGAAAGGAGATGCTGAAATTCACAGAATATTGAGTACATTTAAGACTTCCATTATTAAAGCAATTACATATATTATAATGGTAGCACTGAAATCACAAAACCCTTTTAAGTAAAATTGCACACACCACAGCAATTTAAAGCAGACAGTTGTTCAGCATATCTCTCGAGATCTGTAATATTTGAACTGTGTTTGTCTTGAGCAGATACTGTGAACTGCTACTTGCCTGCCACGAGAGTTTCTATCTGAATTAGTTTTTTAAATCTGGGAATAAAACGTATAAGAAATAACAGTAAGACCAATCACAATGTTTTATCAGTTCTAGGAGGCATAATTTCCAGTGTGTCTCTCTGTAGTCATCCTAATACAGAAGAATTTTTACCTTTTCCCCTTAAAATATCACAAACTCCAATTTCTAGCATTTTTCTCAAACAATACAAACTCAGAAATGCTTAAGGGGATGCACATTTTTGGACCACCATTATGTGTGGTAGATGTCCTCCAAGATCTACCATTGTTTGGAAGGTCCCACCAGAGCCTTTCTAACTGAAGACCAAGCCCAACTATGGCAGAGAAAGACAGTAAATTCCAGCCATTCTTCAGCTGGCTACCAACTCTCGAATGCATGAGTAGAGGGAGAAATTTTCCAAAGATGAGTTAGAACTTCTGTTGCTATTCAAAACCTTATTTAACATGTTACACTAACTCCCTCTCTGTGAGGGAACAGAACGAACCCTCTGCCTTTGCCATTTCAGGCCCCTAATCTACAGAGACGTCAGGGGTCAAGGTCTTTAATACAGTCAAAATCCATAAACTGTAGGATTAAAAAGAAGTTGAATTAATAAGTGGACAGGCATTGCAGATGGCACATGTGTGCATTCTAATAGACATAATTTTAGAAATTGATTTCTGCTTGAGAGTATAGGTGGGTTTTGCTGCTTTCTCAGATGACTTAGAATTTCCTACATGCATTTTTTTATGCACAAAAATGAAAATTATTACACGGTAAACTCTCAAAAAACAGCATACAAATCGAATTTCAGAGATGTAATATTTATTGTTCAAATATCTATGTGATGCTTATTTGCAATTACTGCTTGTTAACATGTATACATATTTAGTGATTTGATTTACACGCATAAATAGCCATCCTAAAATGACCTGACTATAAATCTGAACGGAAGTTATGAAGTTTGTTTTCCCAAAATATGGATCAGTTTTCTTCTCTTCGATCTTTTCAACTTTTTGACAGCAAAGAATGCTGAAAAACTCAGTGTTTCTATTCTCTACCAGCTCTATTAATCTATCTCTTTACAAAGGACTTTCTTTGTGTAAATCAGAAAAAAAATTATTCTGTTTTATCAGAGTTAACAACATTCTTCCCTTTGCATTAAGTTTGCATTAAAATTATTTAAAAAACAGATGCATTGTCATCACTCAGTTTTCTTTGTCTCTATTTTGGAAGCATTATTTTATTAACATCTATCTGTGCAGCCATTACATTTGTAAGCAATTATTTCATAATCATATACCTATATATGTGTATGCAGGAAATGGAGAAATAACGATTAAAGAAAATGGATAAATTAAGATGGAGAAATAGTATTCTAGGAGCAAAAGTCTTTGTCTTCTAATGTGCCAACCTTGTTGTACATCAACACTGTAAAAGGTATATGGTCATAGTGTAGACAAATTAGAGCTGCCAACAGCTACAAAGAAAGGAAAATGGAGGGCATTTCCTGGCACAAGAAAAAAGCATACTCTCTTATTTTATCTGAATTTACATAGAAACCTATTGTGTTGTTTAAAATAAACATATGTAAATAAAGTACTACAGCAAAAAGAGTCCTCAGACAGGCACCCTTAATAACAATAGCCTAGTGAATGGAACACTGAATCCACCTGAGTATAAAAAGCTTACTACCAATCTCTCTTCCTCTAATTCAGCGAAGCAGAATAATACCTCGTTGCCTGTACAGTCTTTCCATTCTAGGCCAGGAAAAACATATACTACCTGACAGAGCCTGAGATTCCCTGGTGTCAACCTTCAATTTAATTATGCAGACAGAAAGGATACTGAAAAGAGTGATGTGTCAGTATCTACAAAGATCATTAAATCCAATTCCTGTGAACAAAGTGTCGAGTCATTTTCAAGAAGCTGAAATGGAATGGCTCCTGACCTTTATCAAACTGGTTTTGAATCAATACCTGGGCTAATTCTGCTTATCACATACAAAATATGCTTTTATAAAAATTTGAGCTGAAGAAAAGTATTCGGGCCCCTGTGAAGAAAAGGCTCCAGGACTGTAACCTGAACGCTGACAAGTTGTTTGCCAGGTTTGCTATATTTGCATCCCACACTTAGAAGAGCTCATTTGGTAGCAGAGCTCCTAGGTGTACATTGCTTTGATTTCTGGACCCTGTGACTAACCCACATGCATCTTCTAAAATAAATTGAAGTCTGCTTCCATTTACTGACTTTCACATTTCCAAAACTAATGCAAATTCATTATTGATTAAGTTACAGTCACAAAAAAGTTTTAACTCCTGATTCGAGTTTCATTCTGCTGTTTCTCCAGTACATGGCCATTGCAACTATTGTGTCACTCCTGATTTATACATACACATACAGGGAGATTTCTGATGCTATGTTACGAGCAGATGTAAGCATTGGCTAGAAAAAAAGGGAATATTTTCATGCACAAAACTTAATTGAAAGCATCCAAGAACCTATTGGCTTTTAACCATTGGTTCAATGATGAGCATCCACAAGCCTTAGAATATTTAGGTTTTTATTTAAGAGAAAAACTGAGTACCTTATAGTGCCACAGAATCCAGTAAACCATGTCATAATTTCAAACCTCTAAAATACTTTTACTAAACACGGCAATAGAGAAAGACAGTATAAGGAAAAATAAAGGCATGTTTTCTGAAATGTGAGAAAGAAGGCACTAATAATCAGTTAAATTTCAAAGTTTACATTTTCTTCCATCTTTTCATGCTGTTTTGCCCCAGTTTCCTTTTATACATTTTTAAAGAAAATGACCCTGAATATATTTGAATGCATAGTATCCCATCTTCCCTTCACATTTATCCTAACCAAGACTTCAGTTGTCAGCTTGAAACTCATAGATTTAAATGAAGTATGTGTCTAAACTTGACTCTCTCCAGAATACCTGTAGAAGATCCAGAGGACTGAGTCGATATAACACAAACAATAGTCAGTGTGATATAAGCAATACACACACATATTATGTGAGGCCATAAGTGGTCTGATTGCTTCAGCCCCTCTCTTCTAATATGTGACAAAACCAAAAGAAGGAACGAGCATTATCAGATCATATCCTCTTTCTCCTTCTCTTGTGAAATACATCATTCCAGTAACAAACCATTAGCATGAACTGAACAAGAGGCTAGATTTTTTTTTTTTTTTGCCTATGGTATCCTCATACCCAGTATAGAGGAAACTGAGATCATAATTCTAGGAGACAATTTTTTGAATTCTAATCTACCTGTAAAAATGATCAGAAAACAATATTGATAATGACAAGGGAAAGAAAGTTTAGTGAATGCAAGTCGCATGAAATATTTTTGTGACGTGTTTGTGTTTACAGCCTTTGATCTTTTATTCTTGCACTGAAAGATGAGATGATTTTTCTATTTTACAAAGACTAAAAGAGGTTACAGAGATGGCACCTGAGCTACAGGATTTGGAAGTTTGCAACCACATTCTGTTTTCATTTCAGAGTAAGCCCGTGTGTGCACAAGTTCCTCTACTTCTCAGCTAAACCACAGTTTCTATAGAAAGGAAATGCAAACATGTGCACTTCCTAGTGCAATCTCAGAGTGTACATGCAGATGCAGCTAAAGATGCTAAATAGCAAACCAAAATTCTCTGGAAGTACTGGAAAAGGAGGTTGGTATCATGTAACCCAAGTTCAAAGTATAT
The DNA here is from genome assembly GCF_003945595.2 of Pipra filicauda. Taxonomy (NCBI): domain Eukaryota; kingdom Metazoa; phylum Chordata; class Aves; order Passeriformes; family Pipridae; genus Pipra; species Pipra filicauda. Next base: position 595,866 of record NW_024104373.1, on the reverse strand, counting down.
TCCTTGGTATGAATTAAGAGTAACTTGTAGCAAGCAAGCGGAATTTCTCCAGAATCAAAAATGTGTGAGAGTACAATTAGACTTTCTTTGTTCTCTGTAGTGAGTTACCAAAATAAAAACTGCAAATATAGCTTTCATTTTATATGCAGCCAGCTGAGATTATGAAGTGTGCCAATCGTTTTCCCCTTATAGAGCAGCATCACACATTAATGGAAATAAAGTGAAGAACGAATTTTGCATATCTGGTCAAACCTCATACGTTGCAGGATGTTACATTTAAATAGTTTATTTATCTCCTAAATTTAATAACTGGTAGGAAGGTTTTTGAGTTGATAAATACACTCAGTATTAAAAAAATAGACCTTACTTGCTATTTGACTTATGCACCAACTTGTAGGTGTTGACTCTTCCTATAAATTTCTCCCTTATATTTTCTCTATATTATTTTCTCCATAAAAAGCTATTTATATGATGAAAAGAAGTTTTTACTTCATTTATTTCTTAAAAAAAAAAAACAAACAAAGAAAAAGTTGGATAAGTGGTGCCCTTTCTCAACAGCATTTTCACCAGGTCTGTTGACCTCTTATGTGGGTTTGTTTATCCTCTAGTTTTCTCTATTATTCAAGCAACCTGATGGTCATAAATTGTAAAAATATTTACCACATTTGCAGTCTGCAGAGACAGAGAATAGTGTGAACTGGAAAGTTTTCTTTTGGCCGAGTTTATTTTCAGCCCAAAGAAAATGTTATTTTCCAACTTTGAACACCAAAATGTTTAGATATGTTACTTATTATTGTTGGTTTTATATTATTCCAGTATTTATAATCTCTACATCAAAAGAATATCATACCAGGGTTATATAATATGACACAATATAATAATGAAAATATTATTTTATTTAAAAAACATCAAATAAATTCCAGCTAGTGCTATGTACGCCGCCTTATTTTCTATTTCATATTATCTATAATTTTTAGATAATTAAATATTATGTTGCTTTTATCTTTCAAGGAAATAAAAATTCCCCAGGGGAAATAGGAAGTCAAAAAGTAATTTTCAACAGTCAAGAAAATAATCCAGGTTAACAGAGATATATTCATAACATTTCCTCTCCTAATTTGTATCTTTAGTGATTCTTCGAGGTCCTTTCCAATCCAGCTGATTCTATGATTCTGCTTCTCTGTCAAAAGTGTCAATATGTCAGAACAATTTTACACCCAGTTCCAGTGGTTAAACCCCAGCATTTCATGTCTGTCACTCCACTCTTCCATGAACTGCCTCCAGATGCTTCTCAGTCCTCACCTCTCCCCATCAGAAGCTGTGACCAATGAGACCTCTTTGTGTTTCTTAACAGACTGGTGGAAATAAAGGCGATACACTGGACATCACCAGGGAAAGGAAGATCTTAATATACAGAATTTAAGTACTACTGTCAGCCTACCTGCCTTCCACTCCAGGTTTCCTCAATGGGTAAGTCTTTATGAAACCAAAATAATATACCCAGGCTATTGTAAAAGTGACACACAAAGTATATTTTGGTATATGGACTTTTGTAGTGACCCCTCAGAGTCCTACTCTCATCCAGGTTTCAAGAATTCGTAACTTGCTTTACTCTCACAATTGCAAAATAAATCCTCATTTCCTGCTTTACCTTATTGAAATCATCCTTTGGGTCTAGAGAGTTTGTGTTTCATTAAATTGAAATCCTAGAATAGAAGTTTCAAGAAATTGTGTTTCCTTAAGTATAAGAAGGTCTATGTGAAAATTTAGAAACTGTGAAGTTTCTAAAAGTAAAAGGAAAAACTGAGGATATTTCCATGGTTTTAAAGTTTGGGAATGGTTTTATAGTAAAGAGGAGAGAATACTGCAATCGCTTGAAAAAACATGATTGAAAAGAGGTGAGGTTTCTCCCTCTGACACAGGATACTTGTGACATTAATTTTGTGATGTATGCATTAGTGATCCAATTTCTTAAACAAAATTCTAAATTAATGTAATGAACACTACAGAGCTACTCTTCATTCTGTATTATGTTCTCTTCATATTGAAACAGTTCTATACAGTGTCACATGTTGATTAAAGACCTTTGGGCAACCTCAGACAACCTGACTAGAATATCACAGCTTCTTATGTAGGATAAAACATGTAAATGTCTTTTGCTTTTTATCCACTAAGTCTTTATGTTTAACTATAGATCTATGTGAACTCCCACATACTTTCCTTTCCCAAATGTGGTTAAGATAAAATATGTCTGGTTTTATGTTTTTATGTCTTTTATCTTTCAAGCAAAAGTATCTATTTCTTCCTTGATTTTTTTTTTGTTGTTGTTGGGGGATGAGGGTGAGTGGTGGTGGGGAGGTCACACAAGGCTGGGAGGGGGCCAGGTTGAAGTAAGTCTTCATTTTAACTATCCTCTTCTTGTGATGAATTGGAGCAAGTAGATGGAAGCAGCAACAGTACTGTTTAATTTCTTTTCTCCTGGACACTATTTTCTGTTATCTGTGGCTAGAGCAAAAATTATTTTCATACTGATCCATTTGATAAACATAGCAAACCAAAACGAAGGCTATTTATCAACTATATTTATATAAACCAGTCTGCACTGATAAACTGTATAATTATAACTGTGAAAACAGTACATTCATATTTTCTGTGTTGAAAATGACAACTCTGTTTTGGAGATCACCATGTTATTTTAAAATGTACTACCTTTTTGGTTGTATTTCATACGAGATACTTATCTGCTGCACTAAGCTTGTATAACATTGCTGTTTGATGAATAGAAAAGAACTCATGTCCAAAAAATGCTCAGCTTGCTAAACAAATCTGAGTCAATTACACTATCAGTAGCTATGTGTGATATGTTAAAAAGAAACTATCCTAGAAGAATCTTCATTTTAAGATGTTTTGACAGTACTGCATATTTCCAGATGAAGGTCTCAAATGAACTATACAGACAAATGCAAGTTATAACTAAGTAGTAAGTTACCAACAGTTAGTTTTTCATTTTTATGTTTTCCAACAAATTAATTTCTTGCTTTATTAAATTTTGCATATTTTTAGACTAATCCTAATCTTTTCTTGAAACTTTTAACACACATAAAATTAATATCATCTTATTTTCAGATTCAAAGGAGGATGAAGTTTTTTTAGAAGGAATATCCCACTTTCCTAATGAGAGTTTATTTTATATAGCTTGATATAAAAAATTACTAAATTATTAGCAAACTAATTAAATAATGTGAGCTGAGTGTTTTTAAACTATCAGACATGTATTAATAAATTAATTATTATAATTTATTCATTATGACAAATTAATAAAGCAGGGCCATCCGGCAAGATCTGAAAACCATGCACATGCAGGTAACATTATACTCATCCTCCCCACTCCATATATGTATTTTAGAGACATAAGTCCTGCTCAAATTTTTAAAATATGAGTTCCCCCTTATTGTAGTAAAAATATTTCAGCATCCTGGGAACTAATTTTACTTTTTAGTAAAATTTTTAATAGATAACCTTATTGCAGCACACTCCCAAACCAAGAGATTTTATCTAATACACTACCATTCAAGTTTCTGTGAGGTCTGATACATTTTACCCAGATGGCAAATTACTCGATGGTTCTCATTAGGAAAAAACTCATGCGTCTAAAAAAATATTTTGCTGCCTAAAAATTGTCTGCTAACAACAAATGTATTCATTTTAATAACTTCAGTGAATGAGGAATGATCTTTCCCTTTTACAGCATGAACAGTGTATCTGCATTAACAGGAACCTCCATCATGATTTTGACATTTATATTGATTGCGTTCTTTTGATCCACCTCCTCCAAGAAGCTGAGGGGGTGGGTCACAAAATTCCCCATGCTGTCAGAACTTGCTATGTATATTCTAAAATTATGTTCAACAATACTTAGTTCTATTGCTAGTCTTTTATGTAATTTTTTAATTAAGCCTTGCTGAAGATATTTGCTTTTATCTGCTCCTGTCTCCACAAAGCCATCTCAGAGCTGAAGAAAAGAATAACTCATCTTATTCTGAGAAACACCTAGTTCTGGGTTTTTTTGCTTGCATTCTGCTTTCGTCTTGCTGTGTTTCTTTCCATTAAAGCTATTCATCCTTTTTGTTTCTCCACAGGGGATATTTTTTTACCATCTTCCTTTAAAAGTCCTTTATCAGATAGAAGAGGTCAAACTACAACGACAAATGGACCAACACACAACTCTAATTTGAGACCAGAGCTTTGCTGACCCTCATTATTTTTTAGATACAAATGTTTTGCTTTCCTTCAGTCTTTCATGCTCTTCTATCTGCCCCTAATGTCAAAAGGAGGATGTTCTCTTATCTGTCTCATTAATCATCTCTGACACTCAGCTAGAAGCCTTATCCACAGCAATCTTTCTGTAGCATGTGACAAGCTGGGTTCACCTCACCGAAGAAGAGGACAGTCTTTGACACTGTGATCTACAGGCACAGTCTAGGTGCATTCTTCTGCTTTTTTTAGTGTTTTTTATGTGGAATCTTCATCATACAGGGGCTTGTCAACCTGCACTACCTAAGCATGACAAGATGAAAGAACAGCAGCCTTGAGTATGATGGACAGGAGAAACTTTCACGCTGTTATGGGATGACACTGACTGATAAAACTGCTATAATGAAAATTATCAAACTTTTGTCAAAGTAATTTAAAGACAACTCTTATCACATCCTTTAGTGCACTCATATTTTTTTCCTCTCACAGGCAGGTAAATAAGGTGTAGTAACAATGTTGTTATATTTAATATATCTGTTTATGTACATTTATAGTATACCTACTCATATCTGTGCAATACTCAAATCTGTACTTATATCCTTGTGTATATAAGTACACATATACTATATATATACTTGTATTTGTGAACATATAAATTTGTAAAAATGTCACCTACCAAACTTCTAATACTGCAAAGAACTTTAAATACTTAAGATCTTTTTTTTGTCTTATGTAGGATGAAATCTTACACAATTTCTGTCCCTAAAAATCTCACAACTAATATAAATTTGATATAAAATCCAGTTTGGATTGTCAAAATTATATAAACATTCTTAATGTATACCAACAAAATAAAAATATGGCTAATCTCTGAACCTTGGGGACATAATCTGACCTGTAAAAAAATATCATTCATTATAGTAAAGAAAATATTGCATATTTAACACATTGATTAGATTTTGTTTACCAATTTATTTTGTCCATATTGCAGAAGAATACTACTAAGTTGCTTAATTAGTCTAAATATTTGCAGCAGCAAAAGCATTAACATCCCTGAGTGGCACAGAATACTCAGCAGAAAGTTATGTTACAATGTTCATTACTCTACAGTGCTTCAGAGTTACTTTTATTAGACTTAAAAGGAAGCACATCATATAAGCTGGTTATACTGCATATCATAACAGAATTCTGATATTTGTCAAATATAACTATTGGACTATTAGATGATACATAAAAAATAAATCAAAAAAAGTTTTTAAAAAATGTCAAAAAGGTAATTTTTTTCAAAATAATGATAAGTGTACAATTTCTGGTCACAGAAAGATGTTGAAGAGGACTTGTGACCAGTAATAATTAGAACTTTTCCTGATATATGTTTAGCAATTTTTGGAAAGTCTAATTGGAAAGAAATTGGAAAGATCTAAAATGCAAATTTATATTTATTCAAAATTAATTCTGCAAAATTCATATATAATATTTCAACAATAAGAAATAATGTCATAGACACACTCAGAAATTGTGTATGATTTTTATCATGGCTCTTGTTCCAATGTGTTCTTTAATCTTGTCACAGTTGAGCCAAAAAAACCATTGTCTGTGAAATGCAAAATGAAAAAGAACTCCTGTAAAACAGTGTCTTCTGAGTAGAGTTTGAGCTCTGGAAGGGAACTGTTAATCAGGCACATTTGAGACCTAAGTGAATGAAGGTGGCCTGCTCCAAGCATGTAGATACCCAAGCTAGCTCTGTGTGAGCTGGTGCTGAAAACAGGGAATGACATGCAGATCCCGCCTGCCAGCCAGCTCTCCTTGAACCGCCCCCAAACCTGGAAGCAGACCAGGTGTGCCCCCACAATACTGAACAGAACCCCCCAAATCCAGATTGTTTTCCAGAGAAATACTGTCATGTCTACAGGATGCTGTGCTAGGTGGATTTAGCAGCTCAGGTTACTCCTGGCTAAAGATCAGTAGATATTTAAACCAATCTCTTACAAAAGCAGCAGTGCTTACCCAGTCTGTTAAAAAGACTTTCCTGTGAGACTGGTGGTGGATTCCAATGAAAATAACTTCTAGACACAGAATTGTGATTTGGTATGTCTGGTGGAAAACTGCAAATTCATTGTTAGTCCCAAGAGGCAGAAGAAGTTTAAGGATCACCTGATTTTGGCAATCTTGAGTCAATACATCTCCTGGACATTATGAAAACAAATAATGTTCATAGTTGTGCAAATAATTTCTAATGGAAAATAGCAATTGTTCCATCAACCAATCCATTAGTATGTGCTGAGAACAAGCTAATTTTGTACACACTAAATGTAATGGAACTGTATTGACAATATTCCTAAAAGTATAAACGAGCAAAGTTTAGAAGTTTTTTTCACATGTACAGATTCCATGAAATATCTTTAGATTAATAACTTAGTAATTTTTAATATAACTCATATTAATCTTTCAGGATAAACAAGACAGGTGAAAATTAATATCAAATGGTTATTAATGGCAGCATTTACAGTGACTGACAGATTGAATATATTTTTGATGCATATTGAAGAAGACATAATTTTCTTTTTCATAGGAAAAAATATCTTACATGATTACATGTTTCCTACAGGACCCTGACAAAGTTCATGTAGAGTTTCAAATAATATTGTCCTTAGTAAAAAAAAAAAGAAAAAAAAGGCAGAAAAAAACCCCCACTGGTTATGAGTTATTTAATGGTAATACAAGTCATAACCCTTGTGTAAATATTAGTCCAAAAATCACTCAAATATCTTCTACTCTCAGGTCCTGAAACATCAAATTAATATGAGAAGTAGCTCATACTGAAAGCAAGCAACCAAGCAACAACCAAAACAACAAAACCCCCACCTCGTGAGACTTCTGTATTGGCAAAGGGAAGGAAGAGAGACTGTAACTCACAACAATATTATGACTGTTGATTTCTAAAGTATATCATGTCAAAGTGGATAGACAACCATATTTATCCCTTTGAAAGTAGAAAATACATAGTGCATAACAAAAAATTCTGACTCATTATGGACCTATCAAAATGTCATTAAGAACTATAATAAAAATAAAAAATATAGCCCAAAAGTTTTGGAAAAGAACTCCTCATGGACCATATTAAATGTAAAAATAACACTAAAAAGTGATAGAGAATCTGAAAATCCAGTTTCCCACCAAGGATATGACAAAAGAAATACATACTGCCTAAATCCCATAACTCATTATTGAAGCATTTCTGAAGTCTTTGTGTTTTTCCAAACCAGCTGATGCGTTGTCAGTTCCTAAAATATATTTCAGAACTAGACATCATTTAAGAAATATGCAGTCATTTTGAAATGTAGTGACCTATGGCATATTGAATCATGAACATTTTGGCCTTTGGTCTATTAAATAATACATCCTTTGTGTAATGCTTTAGGACAGTGTCTCCAAAAACTTTGTATACAAGGGCGTAAGTTTAAGACTAGAATACAGAGACTTTAAAATACAGACTGTTGTAATGTAATCTATCAAATAATTAAGAAAAGAATAGGGTCAAGTGAAATGTAACACAAAAATGGTAAAGATTTTATTGCCTATAATTTTGACATTTTTAATGCATTATTATCTGTTAGTTAAATTGAAGATTATAGAAATTAATACAGTGCATTCATATTGAGCATAAGTGACAGGAATATAGGATTCAGACTTCATTTTTGAACTCTTGCAATACGTGCCTGAGCTACAGAGTCAGAGTTCAAGAGTCTTTAGTTTCAGTAGGTCAAAGGTTTCCATCCAATTAATAATTTGACAAAGCACCTTTTCTCTGAACGATGCTTAGATGATAAATTCCCATTTAATATTAGCAGCTTGTATTTAACGGTCTTAGATTTCAAAATTTCCAGTCTTTCTCAGATGTTAGCCAGCTGAAATGAACAGACAAAGTAACTTGGTGTAGCTGGATTCAGACGTCCTCAGATATGTTTTTCCTACATTGACCTGGTTCAGCTCTAAGTCTAACCAACAGAGCCATTCCAAAATGCCATAGTCCCCTAGAAAAAGTTCCACATTCTGGCAGAACCTTTAAATAATAAGTCATCAAAAACAGATGACCTAGATATTGCCCAGAAAAATTGTTTTGATGGGACATATATCCAGTAATGTCTTAGCAAAACCTGGTGAGTATTGTGGTTTACACACAACCACAATCCCAGTGACTGCTGCTCTCAGAAATTCTCTTAAAAAATGGAGTTCTTACACAATTACTCTCAGTCTGACCCCAGGCTTTATCCATTTCAGTTTCCTTAGTTTCTCATCTGAAGTAGTTCTATGGGAAAATCAATAGGAAGTCCAAAGATATGATGCAGTAGGATCAATGAATTTGGCCTTCTTTACTTGAAAAAGGGTGTATACAGTATTTTCTCTATATAGCTGTGCAAATCGAATCACAATCTGGTCTAACACTTACAGGGGAGTCATAAATGACTCAGTAGAAATACATTTTTTGTGCTGTTTTTTCCAGTAATAAACTGATTTTGTTCCTTTAAAGAGGTCAATGTAAAGTGTTTACATTACTGTATCTTAATATTTTCCATGTGCTTCCCCCAACAGCCATGAAAGAAGCAACAGTGTCAATTGTGTTGCAGACTTCAGTAAGATGACATTTCAGTGTAAGATTTTTTTTTAACAAGTGAGTTGCATTTCCCAGGAAATGGATGCAGGAGTAAAATTCAATGACGTTAGGTTTAATGCATGAGTCATCTAAGCAAATTAACTATTTATCCCGTATATAAAACATTACTCATTTCAAGCCCTAAATATATCATTAAAAATATAACAATCTGCAAATAGAAATTCAAGCACATACTTAAAGTTTTCGCAGATAGCTCCAACATCTTACCTTCAACATTTCATCAAGTCAGTTCAGTAATTTAAAAGTCTGTTTTGTCTGAGTATTATAATTACTGTATGAAAATTGGTTCAGGGTGTTACATAGCCAGCATCTAACCATTAGTGTGAACAAGTCTAGTCATTTGGAAGAAAGTAAAGAAATCCCATAGAGCACCTGTTTTAGTATGAAAATGTAATCCCATAGCAATAAAAGTAAACCTGTATTGCGTTCACTGAGTCGTGACACCATAAAAAGGAGCTAGAAAACCCAAGCCTTTGTCTTTTCAGGGACCATGCAATGGCACAACATCAGCTGTTAACAACAGGTTTTCAAAATTAAATTCCCATGGGATAGAATGCCCTGCAGTCACAGGGCAAGACAGTTTTCCAGGCAATGAGAACCAAACTCAGGTACAACAGTTAACACAGGAGTAAGTAGAGTGGTACTGCCTATGCAAGCAATTATGTTTCTTCATCCCAAAGTCTCTGCACTGTTCCCTGTTTTTAAGTAGCAAATAGGGAGGGTGGAAAAGGAAACTCAGCATCTTGCTCTGCTGTCCTTCTTCTCCCTAGGCTAGCAGAGATGCCAGACATACTGTAAAGGCACACTGCCTCACACTAGAAGATAAATTATGCTCCTTGTGTACCCTGATCAGCTCAGGGAGATGTTCTATTCTTTCAAAAGCAGGTAACTCCTAGTGGATTCACAAGGCAAGCACAGATCTGCATCACCTTGACTTATCCATCCCCAAACAGGCATAGTCTGGCATCCCAACAACCAAGGAACTTCCAGAATGTGACATCAGTACTTTATTTCAGTGAAAGTAACAGATTTATCTAATTCATAAAGAAAAAAATTAGGTGAGAAATTCCCACAGAAGAGGGTTTCACTCCAAAAAGCACTACTAACCCATCCTCCTGGAAGACAATCTATACCACAGAAATGATGTCTGAGTCTCAGAAGAGAAACTTTTTAAAGAAACTTTGTTTAAACAGCTTGATTGCTATTATGGACCTTGCAGTGGGAGTTTGGTTTTTAGCATATGTGAAAATAAGTATGGTGTGCTCTGCTTTATGTATATAAACAATTTCCCCATAGTAACATAGTAAACATTGCACAAACTAGATATGGCCATGAAGCCCAAGCACCTCCTTTCAGTGCCTAGCACTTTTGAATGACTCTCCTTGTTGCTCAAGTTTTGGAACAAAAAAACTCTTTCGGTGAACCTGTCAAGTCTTTCAATAAATATTTAAAAAATATTTTAATGTTATTAAAGTTATTGTGGATATAGAAAAGGGTGGGAATATTTGGGGTATGAAAGGGGAAGGCAAGAAAACATAAGGCAGATCTTTAATCTTATTGTGACTCCAGCAACAGATAAACTCCTGATAAGGGGAATAAACAGACTGTACTGTAGGATCCAGCACATTTAGAGGGTCCTGATATGTAAGGCAGAAAGACTTTTGTGCTGGGAAAGAGCCAAAACCATGTGAATGTAGTGCTGCTCATTCTGCAACACGAAAGCTTGAATAGAGAATACTGTGCTGGGAGTGCAAGTGGAGGAAGTTGCACTTTTTTTTTAAAGGTATGTAGAACCTCAAATTTACTGAGAAATGCAGGACACCTCAATAGAGAGAATGCTCGTAGAAAATAAAAGCACAAATGAGATGTTTTTAAGCACATTTTGTGCCACCCTACCTATTTCAGAAGTATTAGAACACTGTCATAAGTGTCAAGAGTCCTGTACTGTGTTACTGGAGTGCCCTCAGAAAAGGACAAGGAAATCGATCTCCACTGACACTGTCAAAGTGTGCAGGAACAGATCACAGTTCAAGGCTCTGGGAATGAGAATGCACATCCACAATTGCACATGATTTTGAAGTGAGTTAGAAACTGAAAGATTTTTTTGGATGACCTAGTAGGCATCTATTCAACCTGTGAATATATATTCAATGTATTCTGTTTGCAAGATATTTTACAAATATCTTCTAAAATCTTCTAAAATCTGTTCCACACTACCAGACAAAAACCAAAACCAGACAACTTTAATGAATTTCATAATTGCTACACAAAAAAAAACAGCTTTCCTTCATCTTAGAGCTACAAAATTGCTCTAAGATAATGGAAAACTTTATACCCTTGACACAGAGGATGGGCCTTCTGGGCCTTGTCAGCTGCCTACAAAGCCTTCCTCAAAAAGGCTGCTCACAAAGTATTGAGACTCAAACAATCTGAAAACAAGATACCTTTATTCTTTAACTTGTAGGATCAATAATTTGCTGTTACATATCGTGGCCCCTCTATCACCTTTGCCTTTTTCAAGACTTTTATTTACTACACAAGCTTCTTTTCTTTTTCCTCTGCCTTTCATTCTTTCATAGGTTCAAATGGCTGTAAAGGATCTAAACAGGTCACCTAGTCCACCCTGTTGGGTCAGAGACAACTAGCTAATCTCTGGGGGTCACATTTTCTCCCTTTAACTGCTCTTTTTTTTGAAAACTGCTTCTTCCTCCTCTAGATTGACTGGGCAATTTTGCAGCTTTCCAAAGCATAATAAAGCTTTTCAATCACTTGTCTGCATATTATGAAAAAACACTAAAAAATAGGTTATCAAAATTTAGCATCCAAAGACCCACGTGGCTTGTATTTTATTAAACTGATCAAAACCAAAAACCTCTGAAAGAGGTATCAATGTACTCAATGTATTTTGCACACATTCTTCCTGAAACAAAGAGATACTTATTACTGTGTAAATATCTGTTTTCTAAGCAAATATCCTATAGGCCTTGCATAAAATGATTTTGAATGTGTTATGCTACTCCTGTATCTTCAAGCAGTCGAATAACCAATGATTTATAGACTGAGGGAGTCTGAAGAACTTCCACAGAAAACAGAGAGGAATAAACAATGGCAGAAAAAGTTGACAATGATGTATCAGTCAAGGCTTTTTTTTTTTTTTCTCAGTAGACAAGGGACAACCATTTTTCTTGTAAACAGGAATTTCATCATATCTCTGGTCAACCTGGTGATATCACCCTAGCCTTGATGAAAATTCTACAACATGCCTGAAAAATAAGTATCAGACACTAAATCAAGGCCCTTTCGTGGGTACGCTGTAAGGCAATGAAATACAGTCAGAGCAGAATTTCCCAGTTTCCTTTCACATTTCTAGTTCTTTGAAACAGAGCAATTTAGATTTTTTTTTAATATACTTTTATAATACCTGGATGTTTACAACAACTAAAAATCCAAATAAAATAAACATTGTTCTATATTTTGTGCAAGTTTCAACTTTGCACAATTTTATACAAGTAAGGAAATTCTAAAAGATCACTTTAAACTTTACTTAGTTTTCTTTTCTAAAAATCTCACTTGTGTGAACTCACATCCACATGCTTAAAATCGTGATGTATGTATAAGTGTTATGGTGGATTAAGGCTGTGATTAGTTAAAACTGCGGGTTTAGCTAATCATCTCAAAATTTCATTTTCTTCAAAATCCATCAAACTTTAATATTAATATTGGAAAGAAAAGCAGAAGTGACATCTTTCTGTTCATTTCCCAATCAGCCAGAATGAGGGCCTTTCATCAGCACTTTTCAGGCAGGGAAACTTGATGGCTGAAATGAGGAGCAGTCAGAAAAGTAAGACAGATTTTGTTAGACAAGTCCACAGAGATGACGTTGTCCAAAGATACAAAAAGACAGATAAAATGGTTTATTTCTATCCTTTAGGGTTCTTGGAGCAATGGTTTATTCTTCAGTCATCTCTGTAGCTACACTCCCTCTAACCTGTCTATGTACCAACAGTGGTCAACCTTAGCTTCAATGGTCAGGTGGATGAGGCTCTTGGAACAGAACTTGCAACAGCTCTGCTCCTTAGAACAAAAGAAAAATAATAACTCTAGAAATTGCATCCATTTGACATATACAACAGTTTAAAAGCAATGAAGATCTTCCTTATGCGTTTTTTACTTCATATGGTCTGTATACTATGTCAAGTTAGAGATATATTAAAAATGATAACGTGTTTTGATAGATCAGCAATTATTACAATTTTGGAATATTATGCAAAATTATATTTCTTTTAAAAGTAGAAAAAATGTCAAAGTTGAAAAAAACCCTTATATCTAATTTTGCATTTCATTTAATGAAATTTCCATTTATTTAAAGTGAATATAGAATTAAAAGGTACTAATTGTTTTAGTGTTGAAGACCATTTATAAAAATAAAAAATTGGGTGAGCTTTCCAGCTAGCATACAAAAATAAATGAGAGCAGGTTCTAGCATAGTAACATTACGACTAATAGGATAAAAAATAATTGACTATTTTTCAACCTAATACTGTAGTTATAAGTTCAAAGTAGCTCCTGAGAAGAATATTTTGACCTAAACTTTTAGTTAGCTTTGATTAGTTCTGTATATTTTTGATATACAGTACATGACAACAGAGAATGTACTGGCACTAAAGGAAAAATGGCCCAGTCGATTTCTGCTGCATTCTTTATTTTCTGAGCCCAACATGACCATAATTTAGGTGTCAAGTAAAATTATGTTAGACAGGTTTTCCTTGTCCTTGTTTGTTCACATCACAACTTTGGCATGTTTTTCCAGTTCAGTTGGAAAGAAACAAGGGACTTGAACTAAGGGACTCCAATTTGAAATTATGACAATAAAGAAAGAAGTCTGAGCAGTATTTTTCTGCAGAATACTTAACTGTAAGTACCTTGCCAAAACATCTTTTAGATATACTATGCAATATACATTATATATAATATTACATATTATATATGTAATATACTTTAGAGACAAAGGGGTAGTTTAGAGAGGCCAAAAACTACGTCCTGAATAAGAGAAAACATGACCTAAATTCTTACTTTGGGCCTATAGAAAAGCCAGGATTTCTTTATTCTCCCCCCTCCTCCCCAGTCCCAAAACTGTGTAGCAGAAAGCCCACAGTGTATGGCGGTTCCTCAATACAACATATGGTTTCTTATCCCACCTCCAAGATGGATTTGAAGGAAGGTTTCCTTATTAGACATTCATAGAGTAGCTGCAAGGAATATTTCCTCTTAAATCTGCAAAATCAGAGAAAGTCTGACTTATGCCCTCTAGCTTGTTTTCAGCAATTCCACACCGATAGTATGTTTTAAAACGAAATAGTTTTGCATTCTGTAATAATGATTAATTCTTTTTCTAAATGCCTGATAAGACACAGTGATCCTGAACTGCACATTTTGTGATAAAAAATGTTTTAAAAAATATTTCTTCTTCTAATTACTATTATCACAGAATTGTTAGGGTTGGAAGGGACCTCTGGAGATCACCTGGTCCAATCCCCCTGCCAAGACAGGGTCACCCAGAGCAAGTGACAAGGGAATATATCCAGGTGAGTTTTGAATGCCTCCAGAAAGGGAGACTCAAGACCTCCCTGGGCAGCCTGTTCCGCCCTCAATGGAAAGAAGTTGGTGGAACTTCTTGTGTTTTAATTTATGTCCACTACTCCTTGATTATTTCTGTTGTTATTATGGGAGAATTATCCTTTATTGTTCTATTTTACCTTTCTTCCTAATAATTTTATTCTGATGTCTCAGTTTCTTCTACAGCTTTTTAAAGATCTAATTCCTGCAAAATATTTGAAATGTGGACTATATGGACTATTGATTCATTCCTTATTACCTCCTCATCCCCAGATGTTTTGTATGTCAATCATGTCATGTATCTTGGGGATGACTGGAACATTAATTAAATTTCTTTCAGCCTGATGAAGTTTCTTTCCCGATCATCTACACAGACTCTAGATGACAGGAAAATTTTCTGTGTTTGATTCACAGATTCTTAATTTTCAAAAATTATTATTTAATATGGAATAGAAACATTTGAAGTATATATTTATTAGGGGGAAACTGAAATTATATTACAGGAAGGAAAGAGTAGATTTGTGCTGAAACACAACATCTGAAAGACACCTTACGGATTTGGAGCTACATAAAGGTTGATGTTGATGATGAGATAAGTATTGGGATGTAAAGAAAAAGTTTTAACTGAAATGTTTGAAATCTATTTTTTGTTTTATGCTGTTTTTTAAGACCTGAAAAAAGAAATAATTAAATTCTAACACAAAATTGTGCAATTCCTTTGTTCCTATTCACTTTTCATCTGTCATGAAAAGTGACAGATATTTACTCAGCATTGCTTTTTCAATTCAAAGTCCTTACATTGGAGTATGTGTGCATTATGGATATGTTGTGAAGGGCATGGATACAACTGTGACTCAGACAAGACCTGAGGCGGAGGAGGTATTAAGGAAATTGCTGCTCCAAGAGCAGTTCTGAGAGCTGCTGCCCCTCTTAGACAAGTCTGTAGGCCATGAGCTTTTCACTTTTCCCAGATTTAAATTATGATGTGCAAATTTGGATTCAGCTGTTTGAAGAATCTATAAAGTGGGTCGGGTTAAAGCCAAGCATACCCTGTGTGTATACTCTAGAGGACCCCTCTGAGGACACGTGCCTAAGACATACAATCTAGCATGCATTTGAATGCATCAGAAATTAGTGAATGAAAGTAGAGACAAAAGTTTGATTCTAAGTCTTTCAATTAACTTCTTTCAGTGGCTTACTGCATAGGCTTTTGCACATATAT
The DNA here is from genome assembly GCF_003945595.2 of Pipra filicauda. Classification (NCBI taxonomy): domain Eukaryota; kingdom Metazoa; phylum Chordata; class Aves; order Passeriformes; family Pipridae; genus Pipra; species Pipra filicauda. The sequence continues at coordinate 580,099 of NW_024104373.1, read as the reverse complement.
TGACTTTCTATCATTTATTTTCCCTATCTGTAAAATGGAGGTAGCAGCAGATGTACCACGGTCTGAACACAAATCAAATTCTTCTGAGGAACTTTTTGAGATCATGAGGTAGGAGGCATCTTGTAAGTCCTAAACAATATTATAATTACACAGAATAATTATACATAGTAATATACCCTTTTGTGACTATGAAATAACCTTACTAGAGCAGAATTTTTTTAATTGCCATATAAACTGGCAGAATCAGGAATGTGCCATTTGACCAGCTGTCCTAATTAGTTGAGATCCTGAGAAATATATCATACTGTGAGATTTTTTAAATTACTATAAGTACAAGCTTAGGTGATGGAACAAATATCTGTCTTTATGTATGTGCTTGGTAACACCATAAAAAATCATGCCAAAAAAAAAATCAGAAACAGTAATGCATTACACAAACCTGCATTGAAAGTTTTTATTCAATTATCTCCTTGACAGAGTGGGAAAAAGACGAAATAAAATAAGAGGCTGACAAAGTAAAATATCTATGTAGAAAGTTGTTTCTGCTAACCTCAATGAATTAAATTTTGCACTAGGCCAACTGTTCTGTCATTCAATCAGACCACCCATCACCTTAATCAACTGCTTTTCATTAAAATACTCACTCCACTGTTACTTCATTTTGCCTTTTCACTTTTATTTATTTCTTCTGAGTGTTTTTCCTGGAATAGGAGTTTTCTCATTTCGATATCTTTAAAGCACTGGCAGTTGTAAGCCCCTGGTTTATTATGTATAAGCAGTTGCAAAGCAAATAAAAGCAATGCTCGAGTACCTTAAACTCTTCAGAATAGTTCCCTCTATTAGAGTACTGCATCACTGCAATTATTTTACACTAAAGGACTGATATATTACTCTAAGTAAAAGTAATACCATTTTGTATTATTGCTATGCTGCTTCTACTATACTGATAGCATTCCCCATGTCTCTGTCCTCTCTCCCTTTCCTCCTTTCTTCACCCTTTCTCTCTCCCCCTGCCTTCCCGCCCCTCTGTGGGAAGACGGCTGGGGGTAAAAATTAGAGGAAACTGAAAAATTATATTCAACTCTGAACAGAAGTTACAAGAGTACAGAAATTATAGGGTAAAATGCAGCTGCTGCTCCCTGGATGGAACATGGTTGGCAGCTCCATGATGATTCTCCTTACAACAGTAAGCACCTGCTAAGGGGGATGGAATGGAGGGTAGAGTGGAGTGGAGTGGAGACACTGTGGCCAGGTGCTGCAGAAATCCTTGCGGGGAGTGGAACTCAGCAGTACTTTGCAGCTGATAAAACCTCATAGCACCTATCAGCCAAGGGAGACAGGAAAAGATGTCCTGCTCCTGAGCCAACAACTGTGGTTAAATCTCTCTCCTCAGATGAACATGGTTCCTTAAAGTCTATTTATAATATTAACGCACACCTCCACCCCAAAGTTACCTGCCTTCAAAGTGCGACTACCCCCCACTGGGCATGCACTCTTTTTTTTTTCTTTTGACTGTATCTTTAAACATGAAGCAAGACAATTTTACACCGACCAGTAATAAAGGTATTTATGACTAAAGTCACTCAAGCTCCACCTAAACATAAAGAAACAGCGTAAAAGTAAGTAAAAAATGGGAGAAAAGTTGGTGGAGATTTCATCATAATTGCTGGAATCTACTGACAGGTTGAACCTGTCTTCTCTCCCCATAGGCATCCCTAGGCATCTTGTTGGACAAGAACAATACTCTACATGCTCTGAATACTTTTACTGGGATTAGAGCTTGTCGCTGTACTGCTTTGAATACATTTTTGCAGTCAGATACCATCACCAGCATTCTTCAAACCTTAATGTACGAACTCTGTATTAATAAACAGTGTTATTCTGTAAATTTTTAGAGTGAGTCCTTCACAGGCGTTGGCAGTTACCAGCAGCGGGAACACATCGGAATAAAGTGGGAAGACTCACTGAGGGGCCTGTCTTATGCTGTTGGTGTAGTTCCTAGAAAAGGGCAGTTGAATCTCCCTCCAGTCCAGCAGGACTGTTCAGTGAAGAGTACCTATAACAGATCACTGACAGATTGGTCAGGCACAAGGGTCTCAGCTTTCCTGGAGCACTGACAGGCAAATCATACACTAAGGATCAAGGAAGTCTCCCAGCACTAAGTGTCAAGGAAATCTCCCCTTTTCATGCAACATCCTCCCTCTCCCCCCATCACTATCATTATTACTAGTAGCAGTAGTAGTAGTACTACTACTACTACTACTAGTAGTAACAGTAATTTTAAAGCAAGGAAATACATTCTTGTGTTGTGCCCTAAATTACACAATTTCCTAAATTCGATTTGGCATGATTTGACCTGTTCATAGTAGGTGGGATAAATGCTCCTCTACTAGTTGCAGATAGCAGTATAATACAGAAGTGAAGGCCTGGATATGATTGTTATAAATCATTCAAAAAAGTAGTTAGATTAAAATTTCTTTTCACTAAGAATGAATAAGCATCTGTATTAACAAAAAAAAAGTTAAAACCCATTAAATCCCACACAAGTTACAGACAGTATCACAAACATCTTCCCACCCTGCTTTACACATGAAAATATGACTATAAAAGAAAGTAAGCAAAGGGCATTCTAGGAATGAGGTTTCACATCTTTGCTCAGTGATGGAGCTTCTCTTTTTCAACACAGGATATGCTGTTATTAATTCCTATTTCCCCTTAGGAGTCATGCTGCAGTTTCAGTCACAAATTTTCACAATGTGTTATTGTACCCGTTCTCACAGATTAAAGGGAATACCATCCCAAAAACAATCAAAAAACCCCCCAGTTACAATCACATACGTCCACAAGCTCCACAGTCGAAATGTTTAAGCTCCAGCTTAAAGGGTGCCAACCCAGAGGCCTGAGGTCAGCATAATGCTCAATAAAGGTTTCAAGAGTCACACTCCCCTTTGATGAAGAGGAAGACAAATACCCTGTCAGCTTCCAAAGCCAGCAGTTTTCTGAAAGAGAAAATACTTTCCTCAGATAGAGCGATTTTTGTTGTGTCAGGGAAAGTTCAGAATGGGCATTAGGAAAAGGTTTTTCACTGAGAGGGTAGTCAGTCACTGGAACAGACTCTCCAGGGAAGTGATCATGGCATCAAGCCTGTTAGAGTTCAAGAAATATCTAGATGGTGCTCTTTGCCATGTGGTTTAGTTTTAAATAGTCCTCCAATGAGCAGGGAGTTGGACTCAATGATCCTCATGGGTTCCTTCCAACTTGAGATAGTCTGTGAGTCTATAAAATCCTGTGATTTAAGTCACTTCTTGGTGAGACAATGCACCTCTTTTCCTGGCTTTAAAAATACTTTACTTTTGAGTCTACCGATATAAAATGTACTGTTTATGTGTTGGCAGCTTGTTTAAGAACAAGAATTTGTAATGCCTGCAAAGAAAATTTTCAGTTTCCTTCTATGAGATAGTTGTTGTTGCTCATCAGCTACAAAAAATGTGAAAGCCTGGTACCAACCTATCTCTGGCAATTCAGGAATGGAGAATATGGACTGTAATGCTTGTTACTTAGGAAAAAGACAAATCATTCCTGATGTGCATAGAAAGTATATAATGATTTCTTACATCTAAAAATACAAAAAAATGATGAATGAAAGCAAGTTTATAAAAAAAAAAAAAATCTGTTGCCTGTTAAGAAATCCAAGAACAAAAATCCCTGGAGCCATTTCACAAGCCACTTGTACATTACCTATGTCCAGCAGAAGACCTTCTTTTCCTCTTTCTTTCTTTTATTTCATTATTTTTCACTCCGCAATTCTGCAATTTAGCTCAATTCCTCTCTGTTTGCCTAAAGTATATATTAAGGATTAAGTAGATCTTCCAAAATGTTGCACAAAATAATTGCTTTTCATTAGGAAGTATCTGGTGAATTTGCTAGTTATATTTCTTCAATTCTAAACATTAGATAAAATATGCAACTAGTTGGTTAATTCTAATCTACTATTTCATACAGTTAATGAATTATTCATGACTTCATGCAGCTGCTGAAGTACTGCAAAAGCTTAAATTTAGCACTCAGATGGTACACGTGGCAACTTGGCAATTATTATTTTTTGGAATATGACTTTAATTTAAATTCATATGTGATTGATGTGATATGACATGCTGAGAGTACAACAGATAGTTTAATCAACAAATGGTCCTTATGAATAATGTTGATGGTAAAAGTTCTATTCAATTTCATGTCACTTTCCTCATCCTAAAAATGAATTTCAATTCTTGTTCAGCTCTTGACATTCAACACGCTGTTTTCTTTCATTAGAAAAGATCTTAAAACACTGATGGAGAATGGACAGAAATGCAAATAGGAAATAGATTATGATAATACTTAGTGTTTGCTATGAGTTTCATTTCCATTTCTACTTATTTATCTTCACTGCCTTGGACTTGATCCAACATTTTCTATCAACAATTACAATAAGGTTTTAGATCAGACCCAATGATCTATCAATATATATAAAAATATGGAAAAGAGTTACCCTAATTGGCATGAATATTTTTAGTTATAAGAAGAGATTTTAATGATGGTTAGTAAAGTTCCTTAATTCATAATGTTTAAAAAATCATGAAGAGGTAGAGCAATTATTTTCATGACACCAGAGAGGACTTTCTTTTCAAGACACTATGGCTGCAAGAAACTAATTTTTAATAAGCTAGATACTTCCATGGAAACATTGAAGTGCAAACATCTGTTACACCAAATTATATAAACTCCTGGTTTGTAAAACCTAAAAACTCAAGCACCTATTTCTTCAAAAAGTAGAGGAGAAAATAAAGGCATGATTATGTGTATTAGCTTATGGTCTGGAAAAGGTAGAAACCCATGTATGGTCTTCACACATGCAGGTTGCTGGAGATGCAAAATGTTGCCTCCAGCATAAATGTTATGCAACCATTCATGAATCAAAAAACAACTGTCAAACTTCAAACATAAAGATGGATACAGGAAAAAAAAAAAATCACAGAAAGTGATTTACGAGTATTATTACCAGTCTTTTGCTCACTGATGTTGTGTAAAGACATTGGGTAAAAGACACAGTAGGTTTACTTTGCTTTTTGGAATCTGCCCTGAATATGTGCCCATTCCAAAATCTGACCAAGCAGGAAGGGAGCTTCCTGCAAGCATGCATGTGTACCTCCTTAGAACCACTGCTGTGGGTTGCAGCCTGAATTCCTCCTTGTTGAAGGTGTTGGAGGAAATTCCAATGTCTTTATTTCTCTTATCCTTACTCTTATCCCACTGCCATTGTGCACCTAAGCCTGTGACTGACATCTTTCTCTAAGAATTAGAACTAGGGTCCAAATATGTGCTTGTTTTATTGTTTCATGCTGCAAGTCAGTGTCCTATGAAAAGTCATCATTTGATGTTTTCAGTATGACTGGAGAATAATACATAACGCATCTTCTGAGTTATGATAGATACAAGGAACTAAGTGGATTTAAGGACATTAAAGTTAGGATTCATTGGTGAGGGTAGATAAAGTTCGACAGTCTTTTAGGTATTATTTCTTTCAGTAAATGTCTAGGAAAATATTTTCAGCCAGTTATCTCATCGTTCTGTTCCTCTGTAAAATTTAACAGTTCTAGGAAGATTCTACTTAAATCAGAGAAATGAATCATATTTCCTATGATGACTGGCAAAAGAAATCTTATGATCTTCCAAATACTTAAATTTTGCGAATATAGAACCTAACTTTCACAAGCCCATCTTGCTTTCCTTGTTACACTTATTTTCACAAGTTAAACTTAATGATAAACAATGGGTATTTAGTCTTCTAAAACAGAAATAAATACAGAGAATTAAAGATAATGAGGAGTCTCTTTCTTAGAGTAATTCTGCTCCTCTGTAAGCACCTGGATGAGTAAGTCTGTATCATGAAGAACATATTTTTCTTTAGTAAAAATGTTGGTGGAAATTTTGTTTTTGCCAAGAGATAGGTAAAAGACAATTATTTCAAGCAGTTGTAGATACTATTTTTTTTAACATCTGAAATTTAGTCCACCCAGAACAAGGTAATCAGGGGTAAGAATGATCTTGAGATCTAAATAGTGATCACCAAAGATCATTATTTTATAGCAAGACATAAAAAAGTAAAGAAATATATTGAACTCTAAGGTCATCTAATCTTTGCTCTTTTGGAGCAGGAAATTAGAGCATGGATGCTTTTCTTATCCCTTAGAAAAAAGTACCTATTCAAGACATTGAAAAATGCAATGCTATAATTTTCTGTTTAAATTGACTTGTTGTGAATTCACACATGAATAGGATGAAGAAATATTCTACATGGGGAGTATCTCTGAGACTCAGAAATTCCTCAAGTGTGTGAGAAGATGGCATGATCAATATAGAGGCTGCATTCCCTGCTAAAGATCACCAAGGTGTACCTGTTATGCTCAAAATGTTTCTTTTGGCAAAAGGTAAAAAAAAACCAAACCCACTTTTTATGAAATATAAAGTATTTATTAGCTGCATGATAGAAATTACAAGAAAATAAAAGGGGGGGGGACTATTTCAGAGGAAAGTCTCAGTAATAATGCAGTTATAATAGACAGTTATGATTGTACAGTTATACAGAAATTTCTTGGAGTTTGTACTCCTTTCTGTGAGATTATTCTTTGCCCTTGACTGCTTCTATAGGTCTTACATTCTGCAGCATCGTAGAAGGAGTGGGGCACTGTAGCATGTCATCAGCAATCCATGTCCTTCCCTGAAGTGTATCATGTTCATGTTCACAGCTTCTTGCTCCTTATTTCAGGCCAACTGTACATTACTAACATAGTTTTTTGCACCTTGTTTGTGTTTTTTGTTGTGTTGGATTTTGTTTTGTTGTTTTGGTTTTGGTTTTTTTTTGACTGGAAGGCTCCCATCTGAATTTCTTACATGTCAAACAAGCATCTTTCCTATTTTGTTCTTCATTCTCCTGTTAATTCTATAAACTGGTTTTACCCAGGTTTGAAGGCTGTATTTTCCTATCAAAAGCTAAGTGACCACCCACGAGTTCTTTATAGCACTAGAGTTTCAGTGCTACCTCTGTCATGACCCCATCCCTGTACACTCTGCACTACATGCTTTTTCCTCACATTTAAGGGCTCTGCTTCACTCCCAGTCTTTTATTCCATTATGCTTCATCATTATGGTAGGGTCATAAATAGTTCATTTTACACAAAATAATTACTTAGCAGTATTATCTATACAAAAATTATGGTTATACTACTTGGTTACCTAGAGCTCAGCAAAAGTGAAACAAATTAGGAAATGGCCATTAGGAAGTAGGACATTAGAATATTGTTTTTACAGCTAAATAATGTGAAACATAGCTCTGAGAAGGCCAAGAGAAGTCCTGACAAAGCCTGAAAAATCCTTAGGCTTTGCCGAGCTACTGTAAAACCTGAAATCTGTCATTAGCAAGGTCAATACTGTATTTATTGCGTTACAGGGCTTAATTTTTGGATTGTCTCAAAAACATTCATAATAGCAAGAGTTGCCTAGAACATATGATTGATTTTTGCAGAATAATAGAAATACATATTAATTGTTTTGGCAATGCAATGGAACAATATGCAGAAAATAATTACTAAAAGTTTACAATTTATGATATGCTACTGAAGAAAGAAAGATAACTGAATGGCTCATCTAAAATATAAACTGGATATTTTTGCAGCAGAAAATGAGTTTGATTTAGGGCCAAGCTTTGCCCTTAGTTACATATGCACAGCTGCTACTGATGCCAATTGTAGTTATGGTGGTATGTATCTAAATAAAGGATCTGTTTCTGAATAGGGATGGAAATTGAACTGTTATTTGCTTTCAAGACATAATGGCATTCTGGAACCTCACATATTTCATATACAACAACAGGAACTGCTTGGTAGGGCTAAAAATCAATTGGAACAGATTCTATCACCTTTGTGGTGTATTATCTATCTACCTATCTGATAAACAATCTTTCTGATTCAGCAGAATTACATCCTATATAAGAAGTATTCAACATAAATAACAGAAAGAAAAAGAAATGTCTTAGTAGCTCTAAACATTTTCCAAAGTTCAAGGTGTATTATTCTACAGAAAAGCAGAATACTTTACAGAACTTATTTCTGAAACTCTTTTTATAAATTATGTACAGGAAGGTTCAATAATTTTAGATTTAGATTTGAGTTGAATCCCATGAATTTAAAGCATTTCATATTTGAAATAAAACCACTTTGCCACTCATATTAAGTACGATTACTAGCATATATCGGAGTTTCACATTGACAAATTACTCTTCAGAAACTCAGATGACCAAAAAGACAATAACACAATTCAAAATATCTTTCAATTAAATCTACATAAACTTATTCTTAGTTGCATTTCTGGACTCTAAATAATGCAATATATATGTATCTTTCTTTTAAGATCTGCTTAATTTCTTCTTAATATTTGCTAAAAATCTGAACTTTTCAAATTTCACCTGAAAAGTTCATCCACTCAACCAATTTGATAAAAACAGACACAATCTAATGTGCAGCCTATATCTCTATTGTCTCATAACTCAACCTGCAATGTCAGCAGTATAAGAATTCCTATTTGCAATGCATTGTAATAAAAGCAGTTTAATAAAAACAAATCAAACACTCATTTTTCTTTAAATATAGACAATATCAAAAACTTCATAGGTCACCACCTAAATCATTTAAATCTAAGCATTTTGGAAAATGCTGTCACTATTTTGCTGAGTATACAAGCTTTTTTCAAAACAATTGTTTATTTCAGTCACTTCAGAGTGGGAAGTTGCCCACAGATGTACTATATAATTCCAGAGATCTCAAATACAGTTTGTGCTTTGTCACCTTTCTAAAATATACCTACTCTTCTTTTGCATGTACTTTTGCCTTGGAGACATGGGCCCTTGAATTTACTGTAAGTCTTTCAAGAGGATTGAGAGGGTAGATGTGGAGAGGTAGAGGGTAAAGATGAACCTATTGTCCTTATTCTTCTCCTGTGTAATAAATACATGTGTGTAATATTTTTCTGTGCCCCCAGTTAAAAAAATAGATATATATTTTTAGTTTCTTTTTAGGGTGGTCATGAGAATGAGAAAGACCTTTCTGTATTCTCATTTTAGACAACTGCAGCGTTGGCACATGAAGAGGGCCAGGCTGCTGCCCTCTCCTTCAGTTTCATAGCGCTGTGACTGAAGCAAGCACAGAACAGTTTTCTGCTCTTTGCCTAATTCTCTGTTGCAATCTCAAGTTATTTTTACCTTCTGTCTTTCTGAGTGGGAATTAATTTTGATGGTAGTATCAAAATGGTAGAAAGAAGGACTTTGGGACTGTGAAAACAGGAGGATCAATAAGACTTCAGTACCAGCAGCGAGTTGTTGCAATAGTTCAGTTGTTTGTGGACCTAAGGTCTTAACCAGCAATATGCCTTAGTTGACATGAAATTTGATGGAAATAAAAAAAAAAAAGCCAATCAAAACAGAGTACTTGTCAAGCTGACTGACACAGCTCATTCCAGAGCTCTGGGTTTTATGTCTCATCAGGCCTCCAATATTTAAGGTGCTGAGACTGTGGGCTGCAATGGGCTCGCAGAGTCACTCATGTTAGCATCCACCTTTGTTTGCATTTTTAATTCTTGAATTAATTAATAAGGGGAAGGATATGTGACTTTAGGTCAAATGCTTGATTTTTCTGTAGTTACAGTGAAAATTTGTTCAACTTCCACCATGTACTGACCCCTAAGGAGTAATAACTTGGTGTGCATTAGATATGCAAACAGGAATCCAAGACTGAAAACTACTTAAAAAAAAAATAAAAAAAAAAAAAAAAAAAAATGTTTAAAGGAGCTTCACAGTGAAAATGACTGAGAGAGCTAAAAAGAACAGGCAAAACATATTTGCCACATTATTATGAAAATATAATTTCTATAGTAATGCCTCGATCTGCAGCACTAGACTTCCAAGACAGCACATAATCAAGGACAGGGCACTCCATGTACCCAATAAAGCTTTGGTTCATCTGTTTCCCCTGTGCTTTCAGACATGCTTCCACACAGGTACAACCTAAATATTTTGGAACTTGACAATTAACAATCCTCAAAATAAAAGTTCATATTGTAGCAAGTACCTCAGCAAAAGTTTGTATCAGCCAAAGCTGGTATAGTCTTTCAAGGCACTACCATCCATAAAGTAACAAAGTCTAAGTTTTGGTATCTGGTTCTTAGATTTGTCTTTCTGGTTTAGCCACCCAGATTTAAGTATGATATATCCAATTTTGAAGGGGAAAAAAAAAGTGAAACTGTGGCCAGCTGTATCCAGATATGCATGGGGGGAAAAAAACCCAAACCCAAGGTTAGGCACCAGCTAACTTTCTAGTTTAGCTACTAGCACATTAATGTGTATATAACCTCAGATTTTGGGAGCCTTACAGCTCTCTATTGGCACAGCACTTTGCAAACAATTAATTTGTTCTTGGCTTTAGTATGTTGTGCCAAAAAAAATAGCATTACTCTTCCATGGCCTACTTCATCGGGAATGTTTGCAGAAGTACATAGAGAACATTAAAAATATATAATGATAGACAAAAGTTACTATTTTAACTGAACACAAAAATGGGATTTTGAAAAACAGAAGGGTCATTTACTACTCAGAAGAAAGTAGTGGGATGCTTCTGAAATTCTTCATATTATTTTTTCTTCTCACTCTGCTGAGATAGCTAAGAAATAGGAAAAGCAAAACTCTGTAGTCTAGGTTTCTTGTTGTTTTGGTTTTGTTTGGTGTTTAAGCCTGTCAAACCTTCCTGTACCTTTCCAAGCAAAAAATTTCAAAGCTAAGGTGCATTCTTTTATCTACTCCTGTTTCTTTAAAGCATTGACTTTAATAAATTCACAATAGGATAAATTTAGATGTTATAAAATAAGCTGTTCTTACTGTAATCTCACACACACACACGAAAGATTCCCACATGTATTTCTAAAGCTCAAAATCTAAAGCTCAAGAATTACTACAATATATTCCATTGTTTATAAAGTTGAACAGACATATATCAAGTTGAGTGTCCTTCGGCAAAAATTATTTATTGTTCTGATCCTAAGAGGATAAGACTACACAAAAGAGCAAACACAAACAATAGGAAATATTCATGGTAGCTGATTACAGGGGTTTCGCATGCTACTAAGAGCTAAGAACAGAAGTTTTTTTAGGAAAACTTATGCTCTGAAGAGGGTTGTGTCATTCTGTTAAACAGCAGAGAATAATCAGGCTAACATCCCACTTTGTAGCAAGCCACTTATAGATGTCAGCAAATATATTTATCTCATTGGGGAAACTGGGAAATTGCCTTGAACAACTGTGATCCTGAGATACAATCTGGACTAAGCTGCTTTTAGAGATCCAGGAGTCATCTACACAACAGCACAACCAAGTGAAGAGTGAGTAAAGACATACTGGATGCAACTCTTGTGTATTTAGTAGTATAGCTTTAAAAGAAAGATACTGAAGGATAAACAACAGCTGCTGGCTTTCAAGATGGAAACTAAAATGATATAAAAAGAAGACATAGAAATTTATGGTGTCATTCTGTCATCCTCCCATTTGCACCCAGGAAATAGAACATGTGTCTATCCTTTGATGATTTGTATTAATAGGCAGATAAGCAGGTACTATTTCTGTAAATATAAAGGTTGTATGGACCAATCTCAACCAAATGAAAGACCTCAAAAAATGGCACTGAAAAGTTAAGTCTGTGTGTAGTTTGCTAATGCTCTTGGCTTTTCCTGCCTTAAAAGCACCTCTTAGAAAAAAATAGAATATATTATTTATCTAAACCCAGACCTATACTAAGTTCTATTACATACATTAAAAAGTCAGAAAGGGGGAAATAAATATTTAGCCAAAAGAGAAGAAGGTTCTTGCTCTGAAAAATAATGAAGAAAATAGAGAAACAATGTTTCTGAACCATAGTATTATACGGGTTGAAAACAATTAGAGTTCTTTACATAGGTTTGCACATAAAAAATATCAATACGAATTTTTGTAAATTTGCCATATTTAAAGACTGACAAAATTCTTTGATGCAGTGAAGAATGAGCAGCAGAAAACTACTCTGAATTATTTTTTTTCTTTTTAAGTTTGAGCAGCTAATCACTACAATGATACCAATATTAATATACAGTCAGGTTGACTTTCTCCCTTGAAAAGAATAGGCTGAGTGCTGAGATGTATCTAAACCACAGTAACAATGCATAAACCTAATCCAGGTCTACAGAATTTAGGCATAATGGTCTCAGATGACCTACAGTGCAAAAAAAGCTTATCAATGTTTAACAGACCTCAGTACAATGTTTAATATAAGATTAGAGACAAACAGGAATGCACATCACAAGATCCTTAGGGTTTCTGGCCACCAGCAGCTAAATTTGTTTGTAATTGGTGCATATGGAACAAAACAGAAACATAAATCATGTTTATTCTCCTCCTGTTTCCTTCTCTTTTCTTTAGCCAAAACACAAATTTTGTCTAGAAATTATTTCATCCTTTAGTAATTTTTCACACTTTTCCTCAGTATGGGTTTCAAGCAAGAGTGGACAATGGTAGAACAGCTGTTAACTTCTTGTTTTAGGGAAAAAAACCTGTAGCTTTAGGAGTTGTCATTGTTCAGGCTCAATTTCAAAGTAGTATTTACCAAAGGCTCTCTTTAACAAGGGTATTTTCAGTATAGTTGTATAGTAGAATGCAAAATATTATGGTTTTGACTGCTAAGAATATATTTTGAAGGATACAGGACTCTTGAAAATACTAATCAAGCTAAATAAAGCTATTTTCTCAGAGTTAAAAAAAAAAGGATTGTAAAGTAGTTTTCGGTTTATTTGCAGCATTTTCTTAATGCTCTATGCTATGTTGTCCTACTAACTGTGCCAAAACCAGGTTTTATTTTTGCATTTGAGATTGAAATGCAATGTTATATGTTCCTCTCATTAACTATAGCCATTCTCTGTACATTTTTCTAAATGCAGCTCTACATGGTTGGTATCTGTCATGCACAAAAGGATATACTCCCAAAGTAGAAAGAGTTAAAGAAGTAAAAAGGTTACAGCAGAATTACAGTAGAATTATTTCAAATTAAATGATATCTGCAGGGCAATATGATAATAAAATAAATTTCTGAACACATAGAAGGGACTGAAGTTCCAGGAAATTTGCTGAATTCTCCTAATATACATATTTTTTCTCTTCAGGCTCTATACGCTTTCTAATTTTGGCAGGAGGCAAAGTGCTGCCGTTGCTCTAAAAGGCATTTCTACAGTGCCTTAAACTTGACCCTAAGGAGAGAATGTTATAGATCACTTGAATTAGCCCACCTAACTTTTCAGGCTAGTTTTGAAAACTTTATCAACCTGTGATGTTTGGGTATAATTAGCTGAATCTCCAAGCTAAGGATCAATACTTTGAATTGCCATGCCTTTGAGACTTTTTAAATCATTGTCTTAAAATACCATAAAAACTGTGAAGTTCATGGTGAATAATTTATCCAAAGTAACTTCAGCAAGTCACTCTATAGCAAGTCTTATTGATCTTGATAGCATTGCATAAGGGATGACTTGGATGAACTGACCTAAAAGATATCTCAGAATCATGAAGGTTTCGTCTTCCCATTCTTCTTCCCTGTTTAAGAAAGAGATGATCTTTGCCAGAATCTGTGTTAGCTTCAATTTTTATAGTAATATTTTCAAATATTCTGTTTTGCATATTTTAAAACAGAAATCCCATGTTAAATAAAAACCTAAATGTTTATTCTACTAATGTAATAATACCTTAGAGTGTAGAAAAGTAGGAAATGCATCACAAGTGCTCATACTTTTATCTCTTCAAAGTTATTGTGAAGGATTACAATTATCAAACTTCAATGTACAGAAGACAGATATTACACATAAAAGTATGAAAGAATATATTACCAATTAAAAGTGGATGCTATCATTATTTTGTGGTCCTTCCCACTAAGAACGTGAATAAATTTTCTTCATATCATTTCCATACTTAGAGGAATAGACACCAGTTATAAAACAGTAGAGTGAAAAAAAGTCCAAGAGAAAGTATTTCAGTCGACTGAGAGTGAAGTGAAAGGAAGGAGTAAGATAGAACACTTTTTAATGTCTAATAGACTTAATTTAGTCTCAAAAACTGATATATTTCTGAAATTTCTCTTTCTCCTAACTTACAATCCAATCAAAAAAACAAACAAAGGGTCCTTTCTTAAAGTTGAAAAAAAGGAGCTTTTAGGGTAAAGTTTATTTGGGACCTCTTAATGAGGAAAAATCATTGGTCATAATGGCTGTCAGTGTGATTCAAATCTGGCAAAAAAAGATGTTATTTGGGAATGCAGAAATACCTTTAGCTCTAACTTTCTAAAAGGAGGAAGGAAGAATGAGCACAGCTCCTGGAAGCTCAACCTCTCACATCCAAAGCCACTCAAGTGAATAGTTTCTTTTGAACTAGTTCTTGACCTGCAGAAAAGGAGTGATGAGGGCTTAGACAAGCTGAATGAATTCCTCAGCATTGATACTGCTGGTGGCATGCATAGTTCTTGATTTTCTTCATTACTGCACTTGCGTGCTGTGATAGAACTGGAAGGAATAATTAGGAACAACGACTTTGATTTTCACACTTTTCAAATTTGCAGGATACCTAGTTGAAATATAGAAACATAAACACACATAGATACGCAGTATATGTGTGTGCAAGCACACACGTGCAAACAAACACACCAAACCATCCACCCATAATATGAAATAATGCCACAAAAAAGCTTCAATTACTGCTGTACTGAACATAGGTTACATTTTCAGTGTTCCTGTATTTCTTCCATATCCCTCTGTTTGCTTTGTTTATCTGTCTTCATACACATATGTTTTGTATTTGCAGAAAAACAGGGGCATTTCGCGGCACTCCTGAAATTTTAAAGACCCTCATTGATGCAGAAACCACAACCTGATAAACATTGCTCTACACAGTTTGATGGAAGTAGTTCATTTTTTTTCCTCTATGAAGCCAGTACACTACACTATTTATATACATTCTTCATAACAGATCTTTCAGTTGACATTGCTGAATGAGGTTTAGTCCAAAAAGTAGTCCTACTGAACTACTTGGAAACACAATTACTATTCAAGGCTTGCAGGTTTTTCTTATTGCACAGACTGTGACAGAGGCCAGTTTGTAGGCAGAAGGGTAGGAAAGGAAGTGAACTAGGGAATAGATGCAATCTGGGATAAAGTTGGGATTTGCGTGGAAATGGAAGAATATATTTCCCTTAGCATCTTTTGAAAATTTCTTTCAAACTTGACAGAAAAATGCTGAGTGACCACCACTTAATTTTCAGGAAAAATCAAGAAATGCTGGTACTATGTCTATGAAAACAGACAGAGATAAATGGCTACAGTGGACTGCACTGGGTTTAACTGATCTTTCATTTAATTATAAGTTTTTAATAACTGCAGATATTCTGAACAAAGATAGTCATGACCTTTACAAACCTAAATCTCTTCCTCTCCCCTCTTTGCCCTCGTTCATTTTCTTCTTAGATCAGGAAGCTGTTAGCCTACAAGTTTTTTAAGAACTTAAATATACAAAAGTAGATATTAACAATGATTCTGCAGTATCTTTACTTCTCTGTCTGCACATTTTCTATGTACAAAGCCACTGGAGCAGTACAGTGAAGGACTAGTAGAGCGAATAAAGAAAACAGAAACAACTATCAAATGGAAGAAGGCTAATACTGTGGCTGAAAGGCAAATGTGTGGCTAATTAAGGCTATAAAACCAATGTGGAAAGATGACTTGCAACATTTCCTTCTAGCAGGGCATGGGAGGGAGAGGGGTCAGAGAAAGGGAAGAGGAAAGAACAGAAAGTGAAAGCAGCACTTTAAACTAAAGGACCAGACCGGCATACAAATAAATGGGTGTGAATAACCAGGAAGACAGAAGTGTGAATTTGGACCAGTCTTCTTATATGGCAGGTAGACAACAAAACTAAGGTGGACTTTTGCCTATTGCTAAAGTGCGATACTCAAAAGAATTAAACTTGATTACCCTGAATGTCCTCTTGTCCTGTAGAAGCAAGATTATCAAAGTATGTCTTCTTTTAGATGTCAATAGAAATATAAATACTATCTGGTTAATGGCTGAATTTCATAATCTTAGAGATCTTTTCCAGTCTTAATAATTCTATGATTCTATTATTTTATGATCTGTATGCTGATTCAAGTATGTTTGCAGATCTATACTTACCTAGTATATGAGAAGCATTACAGTGGCAATTTCCTAATACAATTTACTACCTTAAGCAGTTTGATCCTGCCTGACACAAGAACAGCAAGAAAACAGCAATACACTGAGTATTTGAATAATGCATGCATGTGAAACAACAGTTTCTGTAAAAAAAAAAAGGCTCATGTGGACATTAAAGGAGCAAGGTTTACTTGAATCTTGGTACTAACACATTTTCTGATGCAGTATTAGTATTAGCAGTATTTACAGATGTACAAAACACTTCCTTTTTTTTCTGCCAGCCCTCTCCTTTTAATTACCTTATTGTCTAGCACATCATCACCTCTAATGGAGAAATCTTTACTTATGTTTCATTTCCAAGGGCACAATATGAACAATTGTAATAAAAGTCACTCAAGAAGACAGCAGATGAATTTTAGTCTAGTGCAAGAGCTCCAGCAAGTAGCATAAAAAGTTTCACTACTGAAACATCATTGAATTTCTTGCAGAACTGAGCAAAGTAAGTACAAAATCTTGTGAAATAAAAAAATAGAGTAGCCACTGAGCTCTGAAAAGGAAGACTAACATAAACTATAATAACTTATTTCTTTAGCATTTGACAATAATGTGCCTTTGAGATGACCATCTACTGAAAATTTCAGTACTGAAAACTGAAACCAAGTTTACTGAAACTAAGTCCAACACAAAGAGCACGACCAATATTATTTAAAATTTTCATAGTTTAAGATCAGTGTCATGATAATTAGTTTAAAAATCACTAGGCTTTGATTTTTGAACAGCATTTTTTTAAAAAATAGGGAAGGGCTTTTTCAAAATGGCTGCAATGCAAAAGGTAACTCAAAAACTCACAGAAGCATCTGACAATCAAGATGGCAGGCAGGCTGTTTCTAATATAATGGTCTGAATATAACTTTTTTTCATAAACTATGAATGTCAGTTCTACAACATCACAGATCTTCCCTCAGGTAAGCACACTGGTGCCAATACTGTTCGGCATTATCATTAATAATCCAGACAATAGGACAGAGCACACCCTCAGTGAGTTTACAGATGATACAAAACTTGAAAAAGTGGCTGATGCACCAGATTGGTGTCCTGTTATTCAGGAGGGCTTCAAAAGCCTGAAGAAATTGGCCAAAAGTTTTGCAGATCAATAAAGGGAAATGCCAAGTCCTGACCATGTGGAGGAATAACTCCACGTACCAGTATATGCCCATGTGGAAAACAGTTTGGCACAGAAGGCTCTGGATGTCCTGGTGGATACGAAGTTAAACAGGAGCCAGCAGTGTGCCTTTGCAGCCAAGAAGACTAAAGGTAACCTCGGCTGCATTAGGCAAGAGTGCTGATAGCAGCTCAAGGGAAGTGATCCTTCTCTACTTGGCAATAGCAAGACACATCTGAAGTGCTGGGTCCGGTGTTGGGCTCCTCAGCATGAGAGAGATGTGAACATACTTGAGGGAGTCCAACGAAGGGCTTCATGGCACCTGTCACACAAGAAGAGGCTGAAAGAATTGTGACTGCTCATTCTGGAAAAAAGAATACTCAGAGGGATTATAAATACCTGATGGGGGAGTAAAGAGGACAGACAGACTTTTCTCAGGAAATAGGCACAAAATGAAATTTAAACATAAGTTTCTGCTCTAAGCAGAGGCTTGGACCAGATGATCTCCAGAGGTGCCTTTGTGCCTTGGCCAGTTTGTGAGTCGGTCATTTTGACTTTTAATGAACAAGTTATACAACTCAAACCTCTTTTCCAGAGAACTAATTATATCTTTAGATTGTAATCCTTTCTTGCATGCTTCCCTCTCATTAAACTTGACAACATGACAGATGTTTCTGTATTGCTGATAACAAATTTCTACCTACCTAATGCACACAGTACTGTGTTAAGTCCAGATAACCAATTCTGGTAACCAGGGGCAGCTTCATGGTCACTGCACTACTCTTCCTGTTTTCAATCATAAAAATGAATTGTGGTGACTTATTATCTAGAGGGACATGAACTAAATATTTTCAACCATCTTTTCTTTATGCCTTGTCTTTCAATATTTTAGTGCTACATCCACCCTGGCAGTGCATGTGCACATAGCAGAGGGAATGCTCCAACAGGCACTAAAGGACACTTATACGGGCATAGCTCTGATCTTTCTCAACAGATTTAGTCACCAGTGTAATACGAACACACAACGAGTTACTGCCTCTCTAATGAGTCATAAGATAAACAAAAGTTTTGGAAGAAGATCTATTTTTTTTTTTAGAAATTTTTTTGAATACCTAAAAATTTTTTTGAAAGTTTGCAATAGATTCAGAGCTAGAGATTATATATATATTTATGTACACATAAATATATATATTTATGTGCAAAATATATCAAAGCTACAGCAGACTCCTGAAAGTGAAACTGGGAATTTGAGTATCACAGCAGGCTGAAGACTTGAAAGAGATTTTTAATGTAACATCACAGTCTAGGTTTTGGTTTGTTGTTTTTTGTTGTGGTTTGTTTTTGTGGTTTTTTTTTTTGTTTAGTTGGTTTTCTTTTCTGTCTGAATAGTGTATAATCAAGAAGCACTTTATTCAAGATTTAAGACCAGGCTGTTTTGTGTCCATGTGACTGATATCAGCCACCTGGACGCTAGTCCTGAGAGAAGGGTTCTTATTTCTGGAGGAACAGAACTCAGTTTGATCTGACTAGAGACTTTGTGCTGACTTGGACAAGGGCAAGGTAAGTCGCTCCTGTGGACATGATCCAAGTCTCAGATCAATGAGAATTATCTTGTGCCTTGCACCTGTTAAAACAAAGTCAGCTTGTCCAACATTTGGAAACAGCTGCTACAAGTGAGCAAGTGAGGTTTGGATGCCTGTCTTCTGCAACAAGCTCTAAAAACTGAGAAAGGAAAAGGACAGCCTAGCCACTGAGGCAAACACAGAGACAAATTGTGAGAAACCCAGGTTAGTCAGGACAAGATGATTCCAACTAGTAGGAAGCTGTTCATAAGTTTACCTGATTGAAGAACTGCTCACTGCTTGTCAGAACTTCAGAGCTCTGTAACAGAATTGAAATGAATATGTAGCAGCTTTCATTACACAGAAGCAAAAAATAATTGACATCGACCACCTGCTGAGAGAACATCAGCACTAATGTAATGAACTTCAATTTGCAGAAGACAAAAAATGCTTTGTCATAGTGATGAACAGATACTACTATACACTTGACTTCCAAAAGTGTCATGAAGAGCTTGAAAAGACCACCAAAAGAAAATCATGCTTTCTGATAGTTTTACAGAGCTACCCACTCTTGCACCTAAGGTCTGTGTGCCTCCTTATATGCCTAAATATGATATTATAAATATCCATAGATGCATATTCTAAATATCTTAGGCATATATGAGTTGGTATACATATTCCTTCATATGCATACATTTATATATGTGTGTATACAAACACATATTTGTATATTCACACACAAACTTATGTAGTTGCAGTATATATTCATACAAGATGGCAAGCTGGAAAGCACATTGAATGGTCATGAAGAATTATCAGAGAAGAGCTCATAGATCCTAGAAAAAACTTGAGAAAGAAATAAAATATGCATGAAAATAGAATCCTTAAAACAGATGAATACAGTTATTTGAAGCTTTTCAGAATCTCCAAGTGAATTAAGTAAAAATCATAAAAAGCAAAATAGCATCAATGTCTAAAAATTTGGTATTGCCTGACAAAGGAGGGAAGAATCAGGAGGACGAGTGCATTTTCTTCAGCTTCCCAGAACTACCATGCAAATGCAAAACTAACAAATCTCCAAATCAGTCCGTGGAAGATTTTGAGAGGAATTAATCGAGGGCATAAAATGTCACTAAGCTGTTTGAAAGCCAGTAATTTCTTAAACTAATGACAAGAAAGCACTTCAGTATTTGTATACACAGGTCTATGAGCTGAATTTTTTACAAATGTAGATGATGCTGATAAATAAATCTATGTCACAAGAGCACGGCCCTTAAACCAAATGAGGATTTGACCCAGTAATGCTGAAAATGTGTCACTGGGGATGAATCTGAAGAATTGGACTTGATAGAAGGTCAGAGATTTTAGAAAATGATGAATTATAGTTTGTCTCCTTAACAGCATATTGTCATGAAAAAGCATTTCTGCAGTTCTGACTATAGCAAAAGCTGCTAGGAGCCACCAGCATTCTGGTAAGCATTTCTGAAAAAGATCGGGACTGAAGCAGCATGGTAAAATTGATTTTTTATTTTCTTATATGCCAATGTTTTTTCCTTCATCTGATATGTTTCTTACTCAAGTTGTGCTGCTTATTCTGCTCTACATAGTGAAAAATATCAGCAAATACCCCTTTCTTACAGAAATTTCATACAGACACACATGTTCTGTCCTCACACACATGTAGGTCAAAGAAAAATTTGATTGTATTTCTTCACCAGCAAGGGAGTTTATACAGTATTTGATATTCTGCGGACACTATGTTGGTTAACAAGACTTTAGTCAGTTTGACAGTTAGGATAACTTTTGGTGTAAAACAGTGAACATTTATCCAAGTTGGATATGGTTTTTTTCTTCAGCTTTTATAGAAAAACTAAGTCCAGTGATTTATGTCTTCAGTGCAATCACAGGAAACTGAAAACTAGCAAACACTGAGATAAAGCTAATGAAAGTATGTTATATAAGACTGCACACTTAAAACAACAATTGACAGTGTGTAATCAAAACCAAAGGCAGTAATCCCTGAGCATGCAGGGTTTTCTAACAGAAAAAAAACCACAGTTAGAATTATATGAGCACTGATATTTTAAGTGACACTGTGATCAAGAAAGATATACCTTAATTATGGGAGACTAGTGTCATCCTTCACAGGGACACATAACATATGGCAACGATATCTGGAAATAGCATTTATTCAAATTCCCATATCATCTCATATTTAAGATAATTTTCAGAATTTTAAATCTATATTCTGGCAATTCGGTGAAAATCTATGATGAGCTGATAATGTCCAGGAATCCACACATCTTTAAAAAGGGGGTCAATAGTCTCAGAAATTCAATGCAGAATCAGACCTCTCCAATCTGCCCTAAGTGTATTCTAATCTATTTTCCACTTTCGTGATTATAAGAACATCAAATTTAGCTACAGGAGTCATGAAGATACTTTGCAGAGTTCCAGAACAACACATTTTGAAATATACATATATATATATATATATATATATATATATATATATATATGTATGTATGTATGGAACGGTAAACATCTGAATAGTTAAATGAAAAAGGAAAAAAATATCTTTTCTGGGTACTTATCTGATTTTTTTCAATTCAGACAGAAGGAAGGTATTCAGGTTTGGAAGTTATGTGTTATGTAATTATGTCTAGAGTAAGAGAAACTTCACTGACAGGACTGAATCTATTTTAAAAAGTCATAGAAAGTAATAACCCTTAAAAATATAACCCTAAGTGTCTCACACTGTTTTGAATGTAGACATGTTGCCACTTAAAGCTGGGACTGTATCTTGCATGATATTCCCTCTTATTTATTGGTCATATTGGAAATTTTAAGGCAGTGGTACCCACATGAACTACCTTCCTCCTGCAAAATTTTCAGTGTGTCTGTTCAAAGTGTTGTTACATTCTGTAGGGAAAAAAAAGAATTTCAAAAGTCCTCCTTCAAGCTCCTGTAACTGACATCCATTCCATGGAAAATAGTAAATTCTCTCCATATGACTTAAATCCCAAACTAGAATTTTTTTGAAAAACGTGTGCTAGCCAACCCACAAGTCATCCCCTAGTCATACAAAATTTAAAGGATTTCCCAAAGGAGTATCTTGATATATGGCATCTAGGCAGTTAGATGAAATGACCTAATGATCTGAACTCCATAAGAGAATGAAAACTATAAAACAATTTAAAAAGTCAACAGCAGAGTCAAGAACACTTCAAACACTTTGCATCTGATTCATAGCACGACCCTAAATACATGCAAGCTATCAATATATATTTGATTTTTCTGGTGAAGCAATGTCTCTGCTATAAAACAGTTTAAATAAGGGACAGTCGAGGATTTTGACTGAGAAAACTGCTGGATTAGGATGATCACTGGTCTCAGATCTTTAATCAGATGATCACTAGTGTGATTAGTGGTTTTAGTCTATCACACCACCTCTGTGAGTTGCAAAGATATCACTGTCCCCATTTTCAGTCAGCAAGCAGTTGCTTAATGATTTACCAAAAACAGAACAGAGATTTACTCAAGATGGATCAGGAAAGCAAACTGCCTCAATTTTTATTTGTTTGTTGAAAGTATTTTGTAGACAACTCTTATCAATTTCACTTATGAGACCAACATTTTAAATTAAAGAAACAGTGAGAGCAATCTGCAATTCCAGTTTGCATTTGTGTATACTGAATTTCATACCACATATATAAGAGTACTGGGTATAAAATGACTTACAAGTAGAGTCAACTGGCTTTTTTCATATGCATTACTATGTGTTTTCAAATGGAATTATGTACTATTGACAGGAAATGCTGCACTTATACTGGATCATCTGTTATCTCACAGGATCTGCCATGGTTGAGCAGATCTGTGAAGAGCTGAGCACTCTGTCTTTAATATTGGCCTGGGACAAATACATCAGAGGAAGATGCAATGTACCCATGGTAGAAAACAATGGAGGAATCTGCCTCCTTAAAACACAGCTTTGTGCTCTGTCAGTTAAAAATTACCTTGTGCCCTGAAGAGCGATGGAAATTAGCTGAAGGGTGAAGGATTGAAGTTTCTTGTTTCAAGCTGTAAAGTCTGATAAATATAAAAAGAAATACACTCTCCAAATGGGTTGTTGCAAATATGTCTACAACATATTTGTATGTACAGTACTGTCTCCAACATATTATCTTCAACCGCACCAAAGAGAAAATACAAGACTAGATGGGCTTCTAGTATGGTCTTGTCTGCTTTCTATTTACAATAAGGAGAATTACTTACTATCCTATCTTTGCTATATAATTTTATACTTATAATGGTAGCCAATGGTGGTGAGGATTAATATTTTGTATTCATATTGATATTTTGTAGGAAATTGTTTTCTAGGAACTGGTATAAGACATATCATCTTGCATTACTCACCACGCTAAAAAATTGACAATGTCAGAGCTAAAACACTGAATAGAAATGCCTATTTATTTTGATATATTCCAAACTTGAATGAACAAGAATAATTTTTTATTAAGTAAGCAATGTTGAAAAAAAGTGTCAAAAGGTGAAGAAGAGTAGTATGATAGTATTTCATATACATTGGATAAACCAATACTGAAAACATTAAAATTATGCACACTGAAGGAAACAATCCTGATTTTTTTCTTGTACACAACAAAAAGGAGTTAGTATTGGTAGTCAGTAAATACCAGTTGTTAACCTTATTACTTAATCAAAAATTTGCAATTATATGAAGAGCTGTGCGAAAATATTATCAAAAGGGCAAAGAGTAAAAAGGTTAAAGAATGAAAAATAAAATCAAAACATAAAAGAATGATAAGGAAAGGAAGAGAGTGCAAAATACGTATGGTCCTCATATCTCCAAAAGGATAATAAGACTTGAGAAGAAGCAAAGAAGGGCAGCAAGGATTCCCAAAGATATACAAACACTTCTAAATGAGAACTGACCCTTAAACCTCAGGCATACAATAGAGGTCTCTAAAATCATGGATGTCAAGAAGAAGGTGAATAAGGAATGAGTTTTTATTTTTTTGTCATAAAACAAGAATGGAATCAGAGGATTGCCATCACCAGACTAGAAGTTCAAAACAGGACATACGCTATCACTTTGCTTGTAGTTGAATTCTGCACGTGCAGGTAAATGATTGCCTCAGTTTGCATAGGTTCAAAACATTTCTCTTAATTCATGTGAGAAAAAAACTCTAAAGAATGATTCAAGACAGCTGACTAACAGAGTGTATGAGTACACACGAAAAATGTAATCATATGGTTGCCCCTTGCTTCTGCCCCTTCTGCCACAGTCTGGGATCCAAATTAAGGTAGTGAGCTAGATGTAATTGTTTTCTGACTTGGTATTGCTAATTTCATACAACACAATAGTACATTTAAACTATTACAGTGCCATTTCCCAATCTCCATTTCCAGGGTTGCTACCTGTACCTTCTCCTTTACTAATGTACCACCATTTTTCATTTATTTCCTTATTTTCTTAAGCAACTGTATTCAATTCCATCTTTAGGGATGTCTCGTTTTAAAGTGTTACCATACCTTTAATAATACATATGTTGCATACATATATATGTATATATATCACATATATTTATATATATGATATATATACACACAACTTTATCTACACTAGAGTGCGTTACAACTTTATATAAATACAGTTATTTTTAGTACTTTTCTGCTTGGTTCAAGGGACATTTTTGTGTCATTAGGAACTATTAGGTAGTTTCATGGTAGTGGGTGGTGTTGTTCTAAAATTTATTTCTGAACTTTAATGAGGAGTTTGTATCCTTATATTGACTACTGAGTTCTAAGTTCAGAAAAATAACTGAGAAAAACAAAAACTTGAGTCATAAGAAAGTTTTGGATTCAGTTGCAAAACTTGACAGTGATTTGAGGCAAAGCATTTTCCCTTCTGGCAAAATATTACTGCTCCAAAATAACAACCATAAATGTGTTCCAGCTTCCTGCAACAGAATTTGTCCTAAATTCTGACAAGACATGCGACAGAGCTGGTTTGTGACTTTCTTTTTTATTATATAGTCATGTCTGTGATTGATACTCTAGGACAATATTTAAAAATATATACATGCATTTTTCTGTCTCAAAATGTTTTAATGTAATCAGTTGGTAGAATGAAAGAAAATATACTTATTCCATTGACTCTGGACTTCAAGAAAAACCAAAAAGTTTATTGTGAACTTTCCCCTTTCAGTTAGGAGGCTCCAGCTTCTTCTGTTGTTCTTTTGAAGTAAGAGTCCATTTTTTAATAGAAAAAAAAAATGGCTTTTGTCAGATAATACAAATATCTCATTTTCCCTGTTGTTTCTCTACTGTATGTTTTAAAAGGGCTGTGGAACCTGGATTGTGTCTTCCTTGTTTTGATTTAGCCAAAGTTCATTTTCCAAGGAAAATGATTTTATCCTCAGTAAAGATTGACTTACGCTTTTTTCCTCAACCCTGACAACGCAACATGACATCCAAGTGCCCACTGAAGTAGAAGAAATAACCACTGTTTCTTTGCCAGGTGTCCTGTAGCTTTCCAATTCTATTTAGCAGCTCCAGCTTAGCACTGAGCTGGTCAAGCTGCACATCATAAGGGTTTGTAGAAACTCCTTTCAAATCAATCAAGTTCTTTTTCTTTAAGAAATATCAGTCATAGAATGGACACGGTCTCACAAAGGATTAGTTATTATGGTCATCCACCATGTTTTATTTGAGTTGGTTTCTGCTGACTATGGGAAAGTACTTAAAGCAATGAGACAAAAAAACCAATGCATATTTTCCAGCTCTAAAGATTTATTTTTAAATGTTTGTTTGTTGCTTTGCCAATTCAGAGGTTTTACATTGCAATGCAACACAGACAAAAAGGTAAACATTTCAACAGTGGTAGGTTTGATAACGCCAGAACTCAGCTTCCCTAAGAGAATTTTGCAACTTTTTCTCCAGTTGAAAGCCTAATATTCCCCTTAGAAGCAAATAGCTTATATTTGATGCTGTTAATAAAGCACTTGTTTTATTCTGAAGTAACTTTTATTCTGAAGTAACTTATACCATCAGCATTTCCAATACCATAGCATTGCTGTCTCACAAGATAACCCTCCAAAAAAACTACGGAAAATACACTAACATAACGAATTATTGAGTTTAATTAATCATATACAGAAACCCAATTGAATAGATTTCATGATGGTATAAAGTGAGAAGGTAAAGGGTTAAGAAACTGTAATCTCTTTCTCTTCTGTTACCCATACAGAATGTAGCATATATACCTTAATTTCAACTCTTATATTCTATATCGCTCATGATTTACAGTCTAATAAATGTCATCATATAACAAATTTTACCTTGCATTTGACTTTACTCATCTTTAGCTTTTGCTGGGCAGTTGAGGCCATCAGTAGTCCCAGGACAATACAAGCTTCCACTCTAGAAGCCTTGATCAGCACAAAATCAGCTGTCACGGTGGCTGTTGACTGTTGCTTGACAGACTGAATTTTTTGTTCAATCACTTTCATGGCACAGAGGTAGAGTGGCAAAAGATTTTATGATTGAAAGTCCTATTTCTAGTACTGACACAAAGTCAGAATGTGTTTTTCATCATCACAAAGCTAACAGTAGAGAAAAAGCACTATTAAGCAGAGAAATGTACTGATTGGGATGTGAAGGGTAGAGTTGAATAATCTCAGTTCTGTCAGTGCAGCAGTTTCCAGCACAAGAATTTTTGATATTTAGTACTTGTAAGTATTTGCTGTTAAGTGTCTAATAATAAAGTCACTGATTAGTGTGTCATGAAGGAAAAGATTAAACCCTTTTCTTTGATTTCTCACTTCTAACATAATTTCAGCATTTAGATTATAATTTTCCTTTCTAAAATTTAATTTATCACTAGATTCAGAGTCATGGTGAAGGCATTTGTATCTACTGTCTGTTTGAAAGTAGTTGGTAGCCTGCCATGCTGTAATTCAGCACTTTAAACCTCGATAGTCACTAAACTACTTTTGCACTGTTATTATTATCATTGGTGGTTGGTTCATTTGTTAGAATGAACAAAAAAGAAATTGCAGGTGATGATATATTTTAGAAACATCTGGCAAGCTTACATATTCAAAAACTCTCAAAAATGTAACAAATAAGAATCATTTAACTATGCACTTAACGGTAAATGACTTCTGGGAAATGAGTATGAGCAACTCACATCAAAGATTTATAATCCTTGTTTTCATAATTCAATCTGCAAGTATTTGAAACAAATACACTCACAGAGCAGGATAGGATTTCCATGTTGGAAAGAGGCCACTATTATTTGCATTCTGGTCTGTGAGGTATTGCTTAATTTGAAAACTCACCTTCAACAAACAGAAAAAGACGTAAAATCCCATTTTATCATCACACTCAAAACAAACAAACAAACAAACAAAAGGGATGTAGCAGCTATGGTTTGTCCTTCAGTTCGTGCACCTCCATCTCTGTCAGCCTGTTGGGAATGGGCACTGCTGCTCCTGAGGTAGAGGAGACAGAGTGGGCTCCACTCTCCAATCATAGGACAGATCATATACAGGATAGTGACAGTTAATTACAGGCTAATGATAATTCTATGATAACTAATTGGAAAAGCTGATTACTTGACCTTCTGGAAACACCTCCAGGATTTTGAATAATGGTATTAAAAAGCTCTAGTGGAAGTAGAAGCATGTTCCAGGCTGCTGACTGCTTTATTATAAGAAAGGATGCATTTGTTTCTATACATTAATAAATCATTAGAATTCTAAAAACAATCTTAAGAGGAAGATAAACAACTTTTTTGCAAACATTCAGAAAAATTAGTTAAATTATCCCCAAAATAACAGAACCGTATTTGAAAAGACTATCCTTCCAATCATCTTAACTAAGTAAACATTGCCATATCTATTTGTGTTGATTAACTTTAACCGTACTAAATCAAAGACAATAATCCAACCTTTGATGGAGGGATAGATGAAAATTATAATGACGATAAAATATATTAACATTTATTTATTTATTTATGTTAATACAAGGTTTTTCCCTAGTAAATTAGAAATATTATAACATGAAAAACTACCATCACTCAGATACCTATTTTTTCCTGCATCTTGTATTTTAAACACCATCTCAATAGATCACGTTGTATTTAAGAGTCACTTATTAGAAATTCTGTAATCCTTTCTTGGTTTTAAAGACTTTGCTTTGGGAAATGTTATTGCTTTTTCATTAATAAGTTCTTCACTCTTCTTCAGCGACTTGCCATAGTCAAGCAGTTATAGATAAATTCGATAAACTTAAGGTCATGATATTTTGATGCAAAATAACCAGGTATTTCCCCCTCCCCCCAATTTACTGTTGGAGAAGGAAGTCAGACTTTTCTCCTATTAAGTTTTCCTGGATGCCTTTTTGTTACAAAGACTTTGTATCTTCTGAAAATTGAAAAAGACTTTTTTACTTCATTAGCTCTTCATCACTCTAGCAAAGACAGGAAATGATCTGACCTCAGACTATCCTAAGTCTTCTTTCCAGAACTTTTGAGCCACATATTGCTGCTTCCCTTAGTATATGGTTTGAGTATGTTCAGGATTCTATTCAGTGTACCAAAAAGTCCCCAAACAAACAGGGGCTATGTTTAGAAGAAAATACCTCATTTTCTAACATTAATTGTGGGGATTTTTAAGTCCATGGACAAGTAGATATTCTCCCTAATACCAAAATATATAAATATAATATTTAAATCTACATGTTGCATAGTCAGTCTGGAGTGATGCTGGGTATGCCAATTAAATTCTGCATGAAACACAAATCAAATAAAATACCATGACAAGCACCCACTTATGCATTACTCATTTTGCACAAGAGCTTTTGGGGCTGAGGACAGTACCAGGAGTTTCTTCTTCCCTCATCTTCCCCACCTTATTGCCAAGATGGTCAAACTGTGGAACTAAAACTGCCACGGCCCTGTGGGAGACTCCAACCTGCAGCTGGGACAAGTAAGGAAGCAAGAGAGGATATAAGATGCTGTCTTAATTTTCAGATTTTGGACTAACTACACAAAAATTTTTTTCCTTCTTTGTGCAGGATTCTCTTTAGGATTCCCTGACTCCCAAGACAGAGCATCTCTGCCCAACACAATCCTGAAAGAGTCATATTATGAGTACAATAGTCATATTTGTACTTAGCAGCTCTGGTATTGTTTAAATATAATAATCACCTAAAAATACATTATATTTTATTTCAGATTTGAAAGTTTTACATTAATATCCCAGCACAACTTTCTGTCTTTTAACAAACACTATGTGAAGAAGTTAAAAACCCATCGTTTTTGGAAGGGCTATTGTTATTGCACTGTTATCGACATGAGGGTTCAGCAGTTTTAGAGGTGAAGGAGAAGAAAGAAAAGAGACTGACCAGCAAAACAAAACAAAAAATAGATGTTTCTTTTATCAGCCATTTTTGCTACCTTTCAACACTTACTTACATATTTTTTTCACTCTCTCCCTCTATACTCTATGCCCCTTGAATTCTATCCTTACTGACTTGTATATTCCTCTCTCAGTTTCTGTCCCCTGTATTTTGTCTTTATGCTGTTTTTCAGTGTCTCTGCTTCCCTGGTTTACAGTTTACCTCCTTCCCATATGTCAGCTCTCCTGTCGTTGCTGAATTATCAGTCAACAGAGACACAAGAAGCAACAAATGGCACCCAGTCTAGTACTGGCAAGGGTGGGCCATCAATGCACAGAATTAATTTCAAACAACCAGAAGGATACAAAGAAACAATATTCCTTAACCACCGAGAAATATTAAATTAATATTACACGTTATTTGCAGAAAAATAACTTCATTCTTTTTTCAGCTTTTAATATGATTTAAACCTCATGGTACTCAGGTACTCGTTACAACTTAATGTCACCCCACACGCTCACTCCACTGGTTTATTTATGTTCAGTGTTTCCAAAACTGATTATCATTATTATTTAAAGGTTAAATTTGTGTTTGCTGTTTAGCTCCATACAGTTTAATCTG
The DNA here is from genome assembly GCF_003945595.2 of Pipra filicauda. Lineage (NCBI taxonomy): Eukaryota > Metazoa > Chordata > Aves > Passeriformes > Pipridae > Pipra > Pipra filicauda. The sequence continues at coordinate 550,015 of NW_024104373.1, read as the reverse complement.
ACTCAAACATATTACTCTGAGTTACGTATTGCCTTTTTTCTTGTATTATTACATTAGGAAGTACTAGTTTGTTCTAAAAATGTGAGTGGGGAAAGTTCTGCCCTTACTTTTTTGGCTCAGTTACAAGCATCAGACAAAAATGCTCATTTCCTTCCTAATGTGAGCCATTCACCATTCCATTCTGAGCCAGCAAGTACTGAAACAGAGTTTACAACCTGGTCTCTGCCACCGCATGAAGAACAATTCACTGGCTGAGAAAATAACTTTGCTGCTGTTTGAATCAAATCATACTATGAGTAGAGGGGGTGTCAAGTGTTTCCAGACCCATTCTCTGTGAAATATTCTCAATTCTTCTTCTGATCAAGTATGATGACATAATTATTTAATCATAATTTTTTATGTTAACTCTTTTTTTAGATGTAGCTTATATATATATGTGTGTATATATATATATACATAATTATGTTTAGTTTTAAAAATTTGTCCCATCTTTTCTCATAAGAATTTGAAAAACTGAGATTTTAATGAAACATGTAGTCATGCCCCAAGTTAACCATTCCCATGCTGAAGGCAGCACATAATAGCTCATAGAGAGGAGAACACTGAGATGGCAACGTGTCAAAGATTAAATCAGGGATAATCTTGGTGATGCTTGCTTCTTTGAACAAAACTCTCTCGGTGCTCAGCCAAGTAGTTGTTTAGCTGCATATTCCATATGTATCTAGTGGTCTGTTTTAGAACATAATGCACTATGAAAATTTGTGAGATTTTGAGGATTGTGATTATTGCATCTTTTCCGTAGGCATTAGGGAAATCATAATTATATCCTTACATAAGATACACATAAAGAGCCTGAGCTCTTTTTCTTTAATTTTTATTTTAGTAGCTGTCATAAATACTGCAGAGTACAATGTGAACTCATTATTCCTTTCTACTTTGCACACCAGGAACTGTAATTCTTCAATGCTTAACAACTCTACCAGAGAACTTCATCAACATTGCACTTCACATCAATACGTATTGTCAGAATAAAGCTTAATTATATAGGTAGTGTCTCCCCCTGAGCATGAGAAGGAATAGATCTGCAAATGAAATGGCATTATTCTCCAGTCACTCTACACACAGGAAATTCCCCTTCTTAACTTGAGTCTTGCCTTCATACGAGCCACACCTTCCTCTGACATCACCCCTGCTATATCATGTTTGATTTCAAAACTAATGTCTTTCTGCATAGTTTGGTTTTGCAGAGGGAAGAAAACCTTCCTTCACAGAAGTACAATCCAACAACTTTCCTAAGTGAGATAGGAACAATGCCATTTTTCTTACTTATGCACTATATAGATTTTTTAAATGCATACAGATCCAGAAGAAATTCCTCTACCAAAATTGCTATCATGTGAGTTTCAGTACTTTTGCACTTGAATTATAAAGGCCCTGCCAGTGAATCTTATGCTTTAGTAGACAAAATGTCATCCATGTACTTGGGAAAATAAATCGTACCAGTCTACTTCTCTGATGAGTAGATGGAAAATTAGTAGATTTAACAATACATTGATTAAAGTGTCCTTCTGATGGAAAAGGTGTAATGTAATATATCACAAAACACACTATTTTTTTTTACATACCCAGATATTTCAGGGAAAGCTCAGTTTCGATCACAGGTTTGTGTTGGGTATTTTTTTTGTAGGGAGTAGGTGTTGAAAAAGTCTAGTGCTTAACATGATCAGCAAAAGACATTCATTCCTCATTTTCCTGTCATTCTAAGATGGGAGAACATATCCATTGTATTTAAGAGATGATACACTGAGAGGAAAAAACAAAGAAAAAATCCTACTTTTTCAAATGCTCTTTATGTTCATAAATCCACAAAGGAAATGAAGGCTTATTATTTTACATCACACTTACATGTAATAAAATGAGATAGGGGAGATTTCAACTGATTTTAAGCTGAAAAATTTCTCTGTGAAGGTAATCAAGCAATGAATCAAGTTGTCCAGAGTGGCTGTGGAATATACATTCTTGGAGATTTCCAAGACCTGACACAACAAAGCCCTGAGTGACCTGACTTGAATTCAGTATTGTCATTATTTGGAGCTCCTGGCTGAACAAAGGTTGGGTTAGACACTTCTGTGGTCTCTTCTCTCCTGAGTGATCCTATGATTTGTCAATGAAGCAAGGTGTTCAGATCAGAGTCCATAACAATATATGACAACCAGCCTGTAGTTGAGCATGGCATTAGGGGTTAGCTGCTGTGTTTGGATTGCATGAAATAAATATGTTGCTTTTACTAATGAAAACATTTTTCCCATCTCTGCCATTCTGTATACGCAAAGTTTTCGATCCAGCCTGATCTCCACCAGTAAAATCAGCATGATTTTAAGGATGTGTACTCTCTGAGCCAGATGACTATTTGCACATGATTTTCTAACACATAAAATTGATGCCCAAGTTTTTAAAGCTTTTTGAAAAAAGTACACCAAATTAAAAATAAAATAGAAGTGTATTAGGTACTCATCTAGTATGGTAGGTTTTGTGATGATTTAAAATAAGTTGGGAAGATTCCTGAGATCTGAAGGTCATATTTTCCCACAGACTTAGATGATTACAACACAGTTAGATACTGGGCTGTTTTCCAAAGTGTCCAATTACTGAGATCTAATGGGAATTATTTTCTTACCCTATTTCAGTTCTTCTGAAAAATACACCTATCCACTTACCTTCATTTTAGTGAATGCATATGCCTTTGAAATTAGCCTTAAACTAACGAGCCTTTGAATTAAAGGCTTAAATTTTGTATTACTTAGTCTAAAATCCCTTTTTAAAGACCTAATGTTTTAAAATTTACTGCTGTAAAATGTAGCCTTTCTTCTGTCTTGCATCCACTATTTAATACGAATGATCAAAACTACTGCTTACTTTTGAAAGTAAATAATAATTATCTTGGCCTTATAATTTTAGGTCTCCCTAAAACACAAGTGACCAAAGATCATTATTTGCCAGCATTTTGTTGTCCTACACTAGGCAGCCAGTAGATTTTTCTAAAGCAACAGATTTGTTGCACATGGTGTACATCTTGTTATCACTTATTACCCCATATCTAAAGCCTGGGGTTCTGCTGCTCACACACAGATTAGGCTACATGAGCTCAAATTTGATGCTGTTTCAATTTGCTGAGGTATTTGGTAGGTATGGACCGTAGAAGGAGAACCTCACCTTCAGGGCAGGCAACTGGAGACCAGAAAAGACATTATGGAGTGTCTAATACAATGCTAGATGTTTAAGTTAAGGAATTACTCCCTTGTAGCCCTTATGCAAGATTAACTCATTAAATAGTGCAATGTTAGTTGACTGATCTTGTCTGTGACTTTCCAACTATTTTATTTTAATTACAGCAAAAAAGACCCTACAAAACAAGCAATACAACTTAATAAAATATTTATCACTGGTTTATATCATCATTTACATATTAAATAGAAAATAATAAGACCCTAGAAAGAGGCTATTCAGTGACTCTCCAATCGATACTAGATCGATTCCACATATTATTTTCCCTGACAGGCATGATTTGTTACTCTGGTGGTTTTGTAAGGGATTGATTAGAGATGGTCTCTTAAAGAAATCACATTTATTTCAAAATTCCTGTAGTTACCCAGAATTACATTACAGTCCTCCAAGGAACTATTGTATTTAATTCTGTCAGTTTACCACAGATTTTGTTCTTTGGTCAACGTTTTGCCCACAAAAACTTAAACAGCAAATGCAAACACTGTGGGTGTATGCAATGGATAAAACATCTTTTCTGAGGTGGAAGATGCAGCAAAGAGCTTTTTCATTAATAGTTCCTTCCATCCTTCACAGGCTTGTAGCATATGAACAGAGAGCCTCCCATATGAGTTTGATGTCACATAATTACGTGGGTCCAGCTCACAGAACAGAATATCTCATCAGATGCTACATCCTACTTGAAAGTACACAGAGGCACTGAGTGAGGTTTGTCTCCCTTCAAGGAAGCCATCCAGGTCTGAACTTTCTTTTGTAATTAAAGAAGTGGAGAAAACCAGCCAGCAATTCTGCTGACCTTTCTGTGTGTGAGTGGTATGTGCGTTCTTCTAGAGACGCCTTCTTTTCCATGGACTATGCAGCAAACATCAGGTGGCTGCATTTTATTTCTAGATGTTAAATTTGGCCAAATGAATCCTTTGCATACCTTCCATATTACAAGAAAGACATCCCTTTTGTGTTTGTTATTCCATGAACCAATAATAAAGTTGTTTCAGGGAGAGTAGATTTCTGCTGTCTGCAGCTAAGATACAGAGGACTAAAATTACAGAGGCTTAGCAAATAATAATGTAACAATGTCTATCCAAATATGAAATGATAAAACCCCAACAAACTGAAGACATTGCTTAAGCAAATGTTTAATTATTTCTATTAAAGTTTAGAAATGTTTTAATTATTTTTAAGGAACTATAATTTATTTTAATTACGTGATCTATCTGGTTTTGGTGGTGGTGGTGGTGGTGTTTGTAAGTGATAGTGATTTTTTTCCTACCAAATTAATATGCTGTTTCTTCTAGATGATGACTTTCACATTAGATTCTGTTAATAGGAAGAATATTGATTTTTTTCTTTTCAGTGATCTCCTTTTTTATTGTATTTTAATTGATTTCACTTTCCTTTAAATAAATAAACTGCATTCATTTTGAATGTAATCTGTATGCAAATCTATCTTATCATTTTCTTAGATGTCAGAAGCTTTATTTATGTTAACAATGAGGTCTGACCTTTAGTTTTTTGTGCTTGAAAAATTGCATTTCCCTGTAACATTTTACAAGTTCCTGAGTACTTCCAAAAAGAAAGTGGCCTTGAAAAATAATAACACCTCAATGTTAATGTTCACTGCTCGAAAAAATGAGGTAATTTTTTTTCAGTGACCAGCTTATCTAAGTACTAATAATTACTTACTCAAATGTGACACATCTTTAAATTCAAATACTTTTTTAAGCTTTAGAGAAAATCCTAAAATAAAATGATAAAAAATGTGTTAATACATAATTTTAACTATGAAATTATTACATTAGCAGAGGATGAAGTGAAATTTCTGTCTTTAATAGAGAACTAAACTTTTCATGACTCAACCTATCTAATATGTATTTGTTGAATAAATTTAAGTATGGTGACACACCTTTAAATGCACATGAAAATATTTAGGTACAAATCTATGGTTGTAGAAAGGAACTGTAAGTGAATCTATAGTTTATTAAAATAAATAATTCATAAATTAACAATTTCCCTCCATTATCATAATTTCTTGTTCCTATAAATTACAGAGACATATCACATACTCTACCTTATTTTCTGGGAAAGTAAACATGCCTTCAGAAATTAATTTTCTAGCTCTCCCTGGGCACAAACACTAATTATTCTACAGAAAGTAAATGTATTAGTGTGTAGTTTCAGAGAAAACCATCAAATTCAGGTATTACCTCTGGCAGATACTGGAAGAACATTACAGAGTTGACAACATGTATATTTTCCTACCATATTCTGAAGATAATCAAATCTTTGTTTCTGCAGAAACTTCAATAATCAGAGGATATTTTATGATTTTTTTCTTTACTCAATTGTTTATATAAAACAAATAGCAAGAAAATAATTTTTTCTGTCTAGGCAAAATATAATTTGGAATTATTATTTTCAAATTTTTAATCAAAAGAAGAATGAACAATTTGAAACTGATCACAAAATGAAATTAAAAGGAAATATTTCAAATCAAATCAATGCTTTTGATAAATTCAGCATTTTTAAAGTTTTAGTTGGACATACTTAAGGTTTTCTTATACAGTACATAAGGATGACTGCTAATGTATCTGTTCCATAATGAGTCACTGGAGCAGTGGACTCCAAATATACTTGCAAACTTCATGAACTGGGAAAAAAAAGCCCCAATTTTTATAAATTCACTGTTAAAGAGGAATTGGTTTGATTGTAGCATGTGAATAGGACTTAAACTAGAGCTCTAAATACATAATTCCAATTGCCACCATTCTGGAAGTATCCAGCTCCTGTTGCCTCACTGGAAAAACAAGCCAAAATATTATTAAAGGGAGTGGGGATTTTCTCCCTAAATGCTCAAATTTCTTATTCACCAGAGAGTCTGCAAGGTGTAGTGGTGACCATGCAAAGTGCAAGAACCCAGAGAAACCATTTTAACAGAAGATGGATTCCTGAAGTTGTCTCACTGGAAACAGAGCTACATCCGTGCTTGTGGGTCCCTTCCAACTCAGCATGTTCTGTGATTCTGGGATCTAAGCACAAGCGTGTCTGCTGCAGAGAGTTGGGTAGAATCTGTGATTATTTATGTTGTACTCTAACTTAACTGCTCCTTCTGGAAAATACACCTAGTTAAAGCTTATTTAAAAGGAGTTCTGGCCTTTTCACACAAGATAACAAATTAGACATGCTCTACACATATGATCACTCTGCAGATTGATGCTTTTCCAGCTGGATAGAGTACCAATTAATCAATTAACTTTAATTAACTTGGAAAGAAAACAAAACAGAATAATGAAAACACAGTTCCTGCAAAATCAAACAGAAGATACAACACAAGGGGTTAGTGGAGGTTTTTTAGATTCTTTGTATGTCCCTATTTAGAGTATTATAAGTGCACTGGAGGTTGAGTGGGGCTGTGAGCCCAAATCAGGCAGATCACCCTATAAAGCACACCAGCCTGGGAATATTAAGACTTGATGAGGTATAGCTGAAAGTTGAAATGAAGGAGAGAAGATGGACATAAGTAAGAGAGAAGTGATATAGGCCAGTGGAACAGATAGATACAAGAGAGGGAAATGAGAGCAGATGATCAAAAGAGTATTTGAAAACTCCTATGACAGAAGCTGCTCCTATTGCTTCTTTCTGCTCCACCATCAGCAATAAATTTTGTCACTATATGAAAACCAGGGGATTTATCCCATTGAAGCCTTTCTGTAAAGCTTATGGGATAATGAATATCTAGGCTTCTCTCTTTGATGTCAAAATTTCTATGCATTTCTACTCATAAACCTCGTATTTAATACAAAGGGCTGGAAGTGTCATTTACCTAGACACTCTGAAAAAATCCCAGCCACAACAAAATCTGTATTTGAGGAATTCCTGAGATGACAGCAGACTTTTCATCCTGTAAGGTTTGGATCGCACATCTAAGAAATAGTATTTCTTGATTTCATGAAAACCCATGAAGATTTGATGAAGTTGTGGTATATTTCACTTTCACAGACAGCAAAATTAAATGATCATGCAATTAAAGATTACATTATAATTCAGCTAATACAGAAATAAATGTTTTCAGATACATTTTACTTCTAGGAATTTCTCCTTGTGACTATATTATATTAGGGGTTTTTTTCCACTCATCCTAAAACAACTCTCTGTGCCTCTACTACCTCTTCCTGACTTGATCTAGAGTTTCTTCTGTGACGGAAAAATAACTTGTCATTTCTTAGCTGGGATGAGAGTGTTCCAGTGTGCTGATCAACAAAACAAAATAGAAAAGAGAAAGCCTGCAAATATATTAGAGGAGAAATGTAAAGTCTTTTAGCACAGAATCAAAGACTGTGACTCTAGGAAGGTGGAGAGCTGTTTGGCAAACAGTTCATTTGAAAAAGATAACACGTTCTAAGATTATAGATAGCAATCTAAATTCTCCTCTTTAAAAGCATAGTGCTGATACTGTTTCCCTTCTTCTTGTCTCCAGATAACTTTGTGAAGAAATTTTTATACATGTACAGACACACATACAGTGTGTGTGTAAAACTGATTATTGCAAACTCATATTTTTGTTTTTAGATCCCTGTGATAAAAGATCCTTGGTCTCTTTTTCCACCATTTCTCTTAGTTCACTTATGGTTGGACTACTGGTATTTTTTTCTTATATAAAATTATAGTGTTCTATGTAAAAGCTGCGATTTTTTTTTTTCAGCTTTGCTAAGAATAGGGATGAAGAAGTGCCACTGCCTCACAAAGATGAGAAAGAATTTTGTAAACTACATTTATAAAAATCAGTATCCTTCTAAAAGACCTCGCTCTAATTTGTGTTGTGACAAGCAAAGAACACTCCACACTAAAATAGTTTTTGGACATTACTCATAAGAAAGCAAGTGAGGGAAAGTGCACAGAACTGTAGAGCAGATCTCAACTATAAGTCTACAGCTGCATGTTGTCAGATAGAGTGGAACTGAGAGAAGAAGTATTTTGACAAATGAGAAATTTTCTACCTTAAGATGGTCTTGGATAAAGATTACTCTGCAGCCTTGTCGCCAAAATTGGCAGATAAGCAACAAAGTTCTGTGGCAGCTCATTTATGTTAATGACAAGCAAACATCATTTAATGCTGGAGAAATGTCAGTACCTATATTTGGCCCGCAGTCCAAAAAAGATGTAACTATTTTAAAATGTAGCCTGCAACAGCAGTGATCTTATCCTTTCAAATATTTTGCTTTGCGCATTTTATATATTTCTAAACCACTTACATTTGGTAAGATTTTCTAATATAAAAATAGTAGAGATTGAAACACAACAAAAATGACCAAATTTCACTTTACCCTCTCTTAAAACAGTGTATAATGATGTAACAACAATAGCAACAAAATGAAAATATCTTTATTACACTCTGACTCAGTTGAAAAACTACCACAAACTTGAAATTATCCATCGATTCTTTATGTACAATTAATGAAAAGTTATAGCAAAGATGTTTAATTTTTCTAATATTTCTTAAGTAGTATTCTATGGACAAGACCCCTACTTTCCTAAATCTGAACACCCATCTGACATACAACTGAATAGTCCAGTACATAGTTCATGAGCATCTTAGGACAAAGTCCTAAAACTCAGGCCTCTTTCCTAACTGCATTTGGCCTACACAACCTCCACATAAACCACTCAATGTTATTGTTAATACTCTTCCACTACTATACTGAAAGTTGCTTCTGTTTTTTCAGTCTTAAATACACACACACACAGACATATTCTATTCAGTGCTTACTAAATCATAGAAAATGTAAATCTTCATGGTATGATCCTTATATCTATAGTAGCCAGCATCAGAAAAGGCTACATGTACTTCCCTAATATACATTTGCTCCAAATGCATCAAAAGCTCTTCTAGTCTGCCTCTAGCAAGTCCACCATTCAGTATGATTGCACCTCTGAATAACACATCTATAATACGTTACCATCAGTTTAAACAAGACTACCTTTTCCTTGTATTTCCCTGTATATTTCTTACATTGCTTCATAAGTTTTTCTAGCCAGAAAGCACAACTAGTTCAAGCTCTCCCTTAGCAAAGGATGTTGAATTATTACTGCTTGTATGTGTTAAATTTACCACTGAAAGTCTAGATTTTCAATGTGAAGGTAACAAGAGGTGAGGAACCTGTCATCAACTGGCAGCTTGCTAACCTTTGAACCTCTTCTTGTTCCCAGTACAACTTCCAGAGGACACAAGGGAAGGAGCAGTTTTCTCTAACTCCATGTTCTCGGAGATCTACATTTCTGTTGCATAGACTGAGGTACAAATAGTGCCCAGGGAAGAAGAGAATAGTGTGCAGTGTGCAAGAAAGAGCACAAGTACTTGAGTGAAACTAATAGTGGGGAAAGATGCCAATCTACATAAAAAATCTTATAGAATAAACCTGTGGCTTGCCTTAATATTTCATATTCTGGTTTTTAGAAGTTTAAATTTAATAACTTCTTGCTCTGTAAGTGAGCAAGACTTGATTGAGCAATTTCAATTGTGTCAACAGCATTTTAAAGTAATTATTAAAATGACAGACTTTTATTAGGTTTTTAATCCACAATGTGCTGTAAAAGTGTTTGAAGAGGAACATCATGAAGCTAGTATTGCAATTTCTTCATATGGCACCAGATACGTATTTTTGAAAGGTGCTGCAGGCACTTGATTACATGATCAACATTAAATAGTTGTAATACCCTCCCTTATAACCAAGCAAACCACTAAACAGAGTCCTTAAATGGATCTGAGAAAATGCAATTTTGCAAGGTGATCTGTGGAATAGGTGGGAAAGTGTAGCTCAAAATAGTCATCACCCAGGAAAGGAACAAAAACAACTCCCCTTTCCTTGCAAGCATGATGGTCAGAAGCAGGAACCCTTTTTGTCTGGGGGGTAAAAATGTCAAATATATGTGGATTGGGATGATTCCAGACACTGGCAAACACCTGTAGAGATGGATGAAGAATCAACCATCCTGCAGAACAGCAGCAAGAAGGGGGTTAATAGAGAGAAGGGAATTAATTTATCAAGTATAATAATCAGGTACTTCTGTTTCTAGGATTTTCTTGAACATTAGTATTTTCATTTTTTGGTATGATTTTGAACAGTTCAACTCAAGTTTTCTGAAAGTGTGAGTCTCTCTTTTAACTTGCCATCTTTTTGTAACATCCTAATTGCTCAAATTTATAGAATGTCACTCAAATAATTAAGGGAGGCTTACTTCAGGGATTAATATATATTGTAGTTATAAATTGTACAGATTATAGACAAAAATTATTATGATACAGTTATAGATAAAAGTTCTATATTTTTTCTTCTTAAAAAATATATATTTTCCAAATACTTGCAACCACATTTGAATCCTTTTATGACTTTGCCGAAGAAAGCAGAGTGTTTCTCTGAGACCACTGCTTTGCAGTGTTGCAGGAGAGTCAACAGGTATTTCAGACTTGGCAGGTAAAGCAAAAATAGAATATAATAAAAGTAAATATATGGGGTAGAGAATTTTTTTTACTCAAATGTGAGTTGACTCTATGCGTCTTCTGCTTTTGCCCAGCATTTTTTTTCTGAACAAATGTGTCGAGAGAATTCAATGAGAGGTCAAAGGCTGCTTGATGAGACAAAACCTCAAACTTTTTTTTGGTTATGAGGGCATAATATATCAGGAATGACATTCTAAGAACACATGAACCCTATTTTAGCATGATTCATTGTGACAAACTTGCTTAAACACAACATTTTTCTTATATTAACATCAGAAAAATCTAAACATACAGAGTGTTTCTAAACATAAAAGTGTTTCTGAGACAGATTTCAAAAATATTTGCCATTGAAAATTCATTGGATTTTATCTGAAAAGACCAAAAGAAATTTGTGGCTTTACTATTCATGAGAATACTACCCTGAACAGATGTTTCTAGCTTATTTTCATGAGCTTCCACTAATGCAATATTTTTTTTTAGAGTTCATACTGGAAGCCAAATATCTTTACCATTAGTCTTCCAAAATCACATTTGTGCAGCTGAGCTATTTTTCAAAATACAAAAGGACCCAAGAGATCACTGTTGAACTCTAAAATACCTAGTTTCTTAACAGCTTTTTTCTTCTTGGTACAGGTTTGCACGAATTCTTTCTCTCAGTTTGTTCCTTATATGACCTACTGTTTGAAAAGATTTTGGCAGAAAATGCAACTCAGGAGGAAATAACGTATATTAAAAATAGCAGGGATTTAGCATACATGAAAGACCTACACTCACTTGTATTTATTTGTATTTACTTTTAAAGTGTTCACTCCAAGATATAGAAACTTTTATGAAATATAGCAGACAAACTTACCAACCACCTTTAGCTGCACGTTCCCCCACTATGTTTCACATAAAGCTATTTCCTACAGAGACTAAATGGATTTTTTCTTTTATATTTTCTTAATATCTCATTTCAACTCACTATGGAAAAATAGAAGAATGTTATGTTATTACCTCAAAGTTGTCAGATCAGTCAGTCACAGCAGAATAGTGCATTCCTAAATCTAGGGTACCTGACAGAAAAAAACAAGCTATCCTGAAAAGCAAATTAGTATCATGTTACTTGTATTTCATGTTGAATGAAGTATGGAAATAATGATGAAGTTAAGCAGTAAATAACAGTTTGCTTTGAAGGGGGTTTCAGGATTTGAGAGTTATAATATTGTAATTTCTTTTCCATTTGACAATTTTGCTTCTCCCTCTAAGAGTCAAGTTTATCAAAACAGTTTTTTCTTTTTCTGTGCTTTAACTTCTCTCTTGCTCTAATATATCTTTGGGTGCATTATTTTTTCTACTCTGATGGGCAGTATTCACTGGTTTATTAATTTATTAATTGGCGATTATTAGTAGTCATAAGAGATGTGGGATCGTCGCAAAGTAAGTCCCAGGACTATGTGTAGCCTGGTCTTTACACTGAAGTTCAACATTTTTGTCTTTCTGAAACTTTTCCAGAATGACTTATAAGGAAAGACTACTGCAGACACCAATGCCTTTAAAAAAAAATGAGAAATAAAAAGTTGTTTAAAAACTTATCAAGACATTTCCAAACCAGAAAAAAAAAAGGTTGCATTGAAAGATAATGCATAAAAGGAAAAAATAAACCCTACTATTAACAGAAAAATTTTGGGCTCTGTTTCATTCTGCATCAAAATCCAATGAAACATTTTGCCTTGTCCAACATATTTTAAAATGTATATGGATAAAACTGAATTTTTCATGTCTCTAATACAATGAAAAACACTGAAAAGAAAATCCTTCATTGTAAATGTTGTCAGCAGGTTTTTCTAGTATAGCAATACAAAGTATAAGCTTTTAGAAAGACATTTTTATTACAAAGGCTTGTGGTTCTAGAGGTCATGGTAGAGTGAAGTAGTCCCAGCATCCTCGCTCTCTCTTCTTCCCAGTGGGGGAAAAAAAAGGATAAAACTGTACAGTTTAATATAATGGTCATAGATATGTTGTAACTGGGCTCTGCTGGTAGTTTTTTGGGAGCATGGCACTGCTGAAAAGGCCCAGCTAACCCAACAGAGTATGGCTTCAGGCAATCCGTGTTCTCAGCAGACAGTGGAATGGAGTAAAACAGATTCTCTAAGCTCAGATTTCACCTTCCTTTCTTCTTCAATCACTTTGATTAATATAAGCTCTTGATCATTTTCACCCTGAGCCCAGCAGAGTGCACACGGTGCCACAGCCCACGTAGGGCAGGATATCCACAGTGGTCCACTGCCAGCAATGGCATCTGAGAAACAAATCTGTCACCTGGTCACCTCCTGGCACTTGAGCATTCCTCTCCTACTCAGCATGCCAGGTCCCTCTGTGCCCTTCTATAGTCAGTGACTGAACTATCCTCATACCTACACTAATTAGCCAAGATGGATCAGTTTTAAAATGTGGAAGTTACATTATTATTAACACAAATCATTTGGTTCCCTCTAATGTCATCAAATTAAACAGAAAACCAGATTCATCAGTGAATAAATTAGGCAAAAAGCAAAATGCACAGTAGACATTCACACCTTATAATCAGTTTTTTACACTGAAAAAAAAAAAATTGCTGCAATTGCACAGTTGTTTTGTTTCCAGTAGTTCTTACTCCAACTGAGGGGAATATGATTAGAGTTCAAGTGATATTAAGTGTTTTCATTGGTGATAAAACATATATATACATATATATATATATACACACACACATATGTATTCACCTCAGCTCAACAAAATTGTAAGCCTGGACTTTAATTTCTCCCTGTTTCATAAAGTGCATAAAAGTGTGTTTAACTGTTTAAGGCACGTAGAAGAACTATTTCCTCTGATGCTGGCTGTGATGATTTCGGCTGGGATAGTTAATTTTCTTCATAGTAGCTAGTATGGATCTATAGTTAGGATTTCTTCTGGAAGCAGTGTTGATAACACCTAAATATTTGAGCTATTATTGAGCAGCACTTGGCACAAGTGCAAGGCCTTTTCTGCCCCTCACATCCCCCTCCACTGAGAGGGTTGGGGGTGCACAAGAAGTTAGGAGGGGACAGAGCAGGGACAGCTGACCCCAACTGACCAAAGGGATACTCCATACCACATGGCACCATGCTCAGCATATAGAGCTGGGTGAAGGAGGAGGAATGGGGGAACATTCAAAGTGATGTGTCTGTCTTCCCAAGTTACCACTACACGTGATAGAGCCCTGCTCTCCTGGAGATGGCTCAACACCTGCCTGGTCATGAAAACTGGTGAATGAATTCCTCATTTTTCTTTTCATGCATACATGGCTTTTGCTTTACCAATTAAGCTGTCTTTATATCAACCCACATGTTTCCTCAATTTTACTCTTCGGATTCTCTCCCCCATCACACCAGGGGGGAGTGAACAAGTGGATGCATTGGGCTTAGTTGCTGGCTGTGGTTAAACCACAACACTGGCTCATTTGCTGCTCACAGAAATAGCAATTAAATGTCTGCTAAATCTAACAGTTCCCACTCATTTAGTACCAGTTTAAGTATGTCCAAGATGCATGAAATGGGAATAATCTGTAGTGATTTACATGTGAGTGAGTGTGTTGGGAAAACATTAACCTGGTTTTAGTTTAGTCATTATTGCACTTAAAAAATTACAAACATCTCTGACAAATAGCAAAGTGACATATCCTACTTGTACTTGATGAACTTCCTACAACCAGGAAACTGGGGGTGAGGAGTGGGAATTGTGTATTTACTCGCTTATTCTCTTATCCTTTGCCAGGTGAACTATACCACTGATAAAGTGGTATCATGAGGTTTGAATTCTGAGAATTCCATTCTTCTGTTTTGGACAATAGAGGTTATCCATCTTCCACTGTTTGAGACCAAAAGTGCTCATCATCAGACTGCTGTGTTTATGTCTCTTTCTGTTTTAACTTGACCACACAACCATGCTGACATATGGTTTCTGATTGTGCATCCCACATTCCCCTTGAATACGTTCTTCTTTGCCCTTTTTTGCTCTGCAAGTTTGTCCAGCATCTTAGGAAATGTTGCACCTGACCTTTTCAAAAGGGCAAGGCTACAGCTATGTTGATACCACAGACCTCAGACTAAATGTCCAAATCTGTTTCAACAGTGCTAGAAATAAATATCTTACAAATTTTATCAACACTTCTCCCAGCTGGCAATCAAACTGTGTCACAGTGTTGTGGTGAAGACAGACTTTGTTTCTCCACCCACAGAACACACTTTGCACAAATTATGTTCTTCTACAACACAAGAACTGTTTCAACTTTGTCAACTACATTCTATCCTGCAGTTCTTCCTGTAATTTCTGCTATTTTTACAACTTCAAGTATTTGTTTGCATTGTATGTACAAGAATTCTGTATTTGCACTTTGAAGGCATATGAGTTTTACAGCCCATGTATATATCCAAATATGAACTTTAGTGAAAAAAACAGTAGGTACCTTCCATTCAGTCCTCCTACCCTAAAAAGTAAAAAGATCCAAGATGTTTTTGTCAGGTGGGTTTTCTATCCTTCATGGGTTGAAGGTGGGAATGCATAATTTGAAACTCATTTTTATTCAACTGGAGTTGAAATTTATTTGTCTGTGTGTGTGCATGTAAATAGATATGCATGTCAACTGAGGAAAAATCCCCATATTTATCTTCATAGAATATTACTGTTAATTACATACTTACAAAGTTGAGGAGGAATTCAGATCAGAATCCCATGAACTGCAGGGTTGGGTAAAATATATAACATTAAAATATAGTAAAATGTACATCCAACCTTACTGGTTAAGATTTAAATAGGTAATCATCCTCTCTATCTTTTTACTTTTTCTAACTTGATAACTAATCATAATTGCAAAAAGGAAAAAAAAAGTGTGTCCCCCCGGCCATTTTAAGTTGTAATCAATGAAACTAACCCTCATATTTGGGCTTCCTTATATAACTTATTATATATTTCCTGTTCCCACTGCAGGGACAAAAACTTTAACTTCAATAAATTTAACAAGGACTATTAGTGTTGAATCTCAGGACTAAAACACACTTTCAGGAAAGGCACACATAGTGATTGTATCTGGAAGATGTTATACATGGCAGAGTTAGTGATCCACGTAGCAGTTGACCCAAGCAGCTTTTGGATGAACTATTTGACTAATCATGGAGAACACGATTAGTCAAATGACATCAAGTCTTGCCTTTATCTTAGGTTTATGTATGTCTAAGAAAACACCATCCAAAGACCACAACATTCTGAATACCTTCCTGGACAGGATTTGCACACTGTGTTATGCCCTGACTGTAGAGCCCCAGAGCTGCATTGCTCAGGGTTTCCAGCATCTGAAGGGATGTAAATTACTCTCTTCTTTCTCTTTTTTGTTATAGCTCCCTTAAATAGTAGTTTAATCAAATACCTCATGGACTACCTTTTTTTTACTAGGATCCATTAGGAACTGTACTAAAGCATCAGACCTCTTATTGCTGGTCTTACCTTAAAGAAGGAGAAGGAATAATTTTCAAATATCAAATAAGCAATGTTTGCATGTTTCTTCATGCATTAACAGCTCATTTATATGTTGTTAAATAATATCCATTGCTTCATATTATATACATATGATATATTTGCAAATTATATAAAGGAAAATAAATAAAAGGTACATACTAAAAAATACATATTGTAGAGGAATTGAAGTATTGTTAGTTCATCTCAGTAAATCAGATTTCCTGGAAGTGATTTGCTTTTATTTTAAAACTTACCAGAACACCTTTCAGTCAAAAGGTACAGGTCTTTGTAAGTCACACTGAGGACATTCTGTTAACTCAAGAAATGGGGAAAGCAATATGTCTGATTTAGATTAAGTAAAAGGTAACCAAAATAGAATTGGAAAAACCCAATGAATTAGATAATGTTAGCTGTGGGACGTGAGATACATCTGTAGGATGAGCAGATAATAGCCAAAATGAAAAATTCCAAGGAAAAACAATACTGCCTCATACAGAATCCCAAACTGATATTTTAATACATTTTATACATTTCACTAAATACTTCTACTTTCTTATTTAGAAGTATTCCATCTTTTAGAAAAGAGCAAAAAAAAGTGATTTATAAGATGATCAAAGTTTTTAAAATAATTCCACATTCACATAAAATGATATAACCTTTAAACTTCAGGAAACTTTCTCACCTATTAACAAATCTGACATCTGGGGGAAAAAAAAGAGTCAACTAAATATGATACTAAATAAACTGTTCTATTTACTAAAACAAACAAACAAACAAAAGGTTGAAAAATGGATTAGTCTTCATTTGCATGAATAAATGGAGTTACAGTCCAATTACCATGCTAATCTAATTACTACTGAACAGATCTCTGAGTACATCTCCAGCCTTTTTGGTCAGAACTGAAAGAGAAAACAGAGTAATATGTGATTACATTTGTATTGTCTAGATCCCTTAGGCAGCTGCAATCTAATTTGTTTTGTAAGACAGAGCAACAACAAAACTGCTTCAAATGGTTTTGCCTAATAATTGTCTCACAGGGGCTATTACATTGCAGTCACCTATCAAAGCACATAGGGTATTAGTTCTAATGCCTTATTTTTGGCCTAGTACTCTGTGACCTCTAAGGAATTCTTAGTTTTCCTATTCAGGAAAATTTCTGGCTCCATATGCTATCAAGGTTTGATATAATTTTGGCCTATTTGACATAACCTCTCTTGTAAACTTTCATTTCCTTTCTCTTTGTGAAAATGGAAATAGAGCAAGGGTGAAAACCAATTCTCGTCATACTGAAAAATATATTAAGTGCTTAACCTTTCCTATTATGATTAAAGCTTCAAAAAATAAATAGCTGCTGTCCTTGTTTTAACTATTCTTTAATGAGATAATAAAGTGCACACAAACCCAGATTTTATATGAGATTACACCAGATTAAATGACTCTGAAGGATATTGTAGATAATTTAAAACTATTTATTTTTACTTAAAGGGAAGCATTTGACAAGAAGTTCAACACATACCTAAACATTCAGTGTACACATTTAAGTCTGGACTGTGTGTATTAAAACTGTCGGATAAAATCCATTTGCAGTCTCCAAAACTGACTCCTGATGTGAAAACTTGAAAACTTGGATGTCATGTTTCTTTGTGAGTTTTGGATTTGGCACACCATATTTTGCATTCTTGCCCTTAAAAAACATAATCACCCATTATGGGTGAATGAGCCCTCCCAGGTCAGAGCAAAGAGGGGGCAGCTGTGGGCTTCAGCCTCTCATAGCGCAGGGAGCAGAGTCCACGTGTCCCACAGCGACACAGGGGACAGTTAGTGCTGTGAACCAAGAAGCTTTCAGGTGATAGCAGCTGTTCAGAGGACTAAAGAAAAGTAGTACTAATCTCCCATTGTGGTTTAGAATGGACACATAATCTCTATTCCATTTTTAAAAGAAATAATTTAGGTGCCTAAATAGAGACAACCCAACAGCACGACACATTTCTACACTCACAAGTTCTATACTGAAGACCCTCAAGGACCAAAATGCATTAAGATGTCACCTCTGATTTCTGTATTCAACATTTCCTATTGACTGAAAGTTTAGCATGAAAGCTATTATGACTTTTTTTCCTGAAATAACATTTCCCAGACCTTGGACAAGAAAGAGGCTAATTAGCCTAACCAGTTCATTGCTACAGACCCCAGTCTCTCAATGCTCTGGAAACAGTAAGACCGAAAACTCACAAAAGTCACCTTCTGAAGGCAGGAAGAGTTTATTAAACCTGTACAGCAAATATAGGTCTGTTGTTTTCCAAAATTTTGAACTCTTCCACGAGCTATGACCACTTTGAGCCCACACATCTCTGTGTGCTTTCCACAGAAATCAGGGTACAGAAGTAAGATTGTATGTTATCCGGTGTTGCCTGAACGAGAACAGGATGCAACCCAGACATTGCTTCAAGAGATAGAAGTTGGTAACTGTCCCAATATATATAGTAGAAACATAATCTTAGAAAATCAGATTGCCCTCCAAAAATTACAGAAATATGGCATTATTAGGCTAATATGGCCTAAATTTCAGTAGTGAGAACTACCAGGTGAAACTTCAGAATTTCATTTAAGCTTAACACTTCTCTTATACAGTTTACATTATATAATTCTAAGGCAAACATACTGCAGAGGCTAAAGGCTAAAAATTGATTTCTATGCTATCTGATTCCATTAAAAAGGAAAGTATTAACATTTTTTTTCGCTTTTATCTAACTGACATTTTAACCCTGGATTGTGAGATTACGTTTTTCTTAAGAAGTCTAAGTATGATCTAATACCCAGTGAGAAACTTGGCAAATGCAGAAAGAAAAACTGGGACCAGTCATAAAATCAATATGAAAACAGATTTTACCAATACTGATCCTACAAATCCTTCCAGGCAATGACAAACTCAGTAATTAGATATCTGACCTTTCCCATTGTTCACACTCTTGAGTGTTAAACTTTTCACATTACACATTACTGTTATTTTTAATGATTAAGTGATCCCAATGTACAGGATATTAACATTCTGCCTAGAAATCAAAGTGTTCCTTCTCTCACTCTATTTTTGGCAGTTTATGAATTTGCATATGACAATATTCCATTTTTACATGAAATGGCCCATATTTTTAGCTCAAATTTGCAATCATTCAGAGTAAATTTCTTGTGTCCATCATTTCATTGCTGCAAGGTGTTGCATCAGAGAGGAATGATGAATTTAAGATTAGCAGAAAATATTCTAGCAAAATAAATCATTCATTCCGTTCTAAACTCCACACATTTTGACTAGTTTAACTGTGCAGGATATAAGGTTTGCTTCCTCAGTAATTTTTTTTCAGCTGAAAAAAATGTTCTGAACAAATAGACAATTATTATCATGAATAATAACTAATATTATTCAGAAAGTAAAAACTGCAATAAAAAAATTTGTGTATGTCACCACATAAGTATGAAGGACCATTTATAGCAAGGAAATGGAAGTGAACTTCCAATTGGGCTATAAAATATGACAATTTGCACAATGAAAGAAATTTTTCAACAGTAAAAGCTAGAAAGGGAAAATATATTGCAAATTAAATGGGAAAATAAAAATAAACAGGCTATAAACAGTCTTGCAATCTATTTTGTCCTTAAACCTCAACTTCTTATCACCTCTAATTTTCCCCAGCTCATTTGAAGGTGTAGCTCCAGCACCGAGGACAGATTATGCCTTTTGCAAGGAATAGTGTGTGTATGATACATTTTCAAGTTTGTTTGTTTTTTTTGTACTGTGTACAGTGCTACCTTGTTTAAGGTTTTCTACATGGAGGATTACTCTGTAGACTAACACACCTATTAGAGGAAGTAGGAAGCTTAGTGAGATTGATCCACACACAAAAGTGAATAATGTTTTCTTACATAGAGTTTGACCTTAAAAGTTCATTATTCTTAGAAACTTAGTATCTCTGGAAACATGGAACTCTTTTATCTTGACCACATCTATGTCAATGCTTAATCAGTAAACTTCTTGAAAAGGAAAGTGTAAAATGAACAAATTTGTATTTTGTTTACTTGATTATATTGCTTTGAGATTCTGTATGAATTCACCCATGCAAACAGACAGCCACCTTTGCATGTCTCGTTGTCATGGACACCTATCAAGATCAATCAGAATTAACTTTAAAAATTGATTAGTTAAACTATATTAAACTTCTGCTTGGACACTCTCATTCAGAATTAAAAAGGGCTTGCATTCAGTTTAATTTAATTTATTCAGGATGTGAATCAACTAATCTACTTTAATTAATGATGCTCTGAATTCACGACTTTAGTCAATTTGGGTTAACTTTCACAATTGCATTAATGTAGACAAATCCTAATGTCACTTCAAACCCAAAGCAGTATTACCTTATAACCAATTTATATATTCTCACTGTGCATCCAAAGTCAAGACAAATTTCATCGGTTCCTGGATGGATTTCATGAGTTTGTGAAGATATAAAGGCCAAGATGCAATCTAAATTTACAGAAGACACAGCTTTTAGCTTGAGTCCACCAAAAAAACCATTCAAACAACTACTTTGAGGAAAATGCCTCTAGCTGGGGGATAGGTGTGATGGGCACTTTAACCATGTGGGTCACTGAGTGTCCCATAACACTTTTCACAGGATTAAAAGTGTTATTCCCAAGATACCTCCAGTGATTACCTCCTGTTTTCCTAGCTCCCTTTGCAATCTCAGTTGAACGCAGTATTCTCTGCTTGGCAGCGCAAGAAACAAAATTTTGCTATGTGCTCCTGAGCAGCTGCCACTTTGCATTTCAGTGGTGGATTAAGCGACCTGTGTAACTTGCTGCAATATGGTTAGCAACATCAGAATCCTCAGAAAGCAAAAATATGTAATTGTTTATATAAAATATGTTGTTCCTTGCATTTGATGCATTCCCTGAACTGAAAAGTAGTACATATTGGCATTTCAGTAATGTGGAGATTTGAGAGGGATTCTGTGCTTTGCAGTATATCAAATACTTACATGATATAAAAAAAACTAAATAGACATTAAGGAAGTCACAATTAAAATTAGATCAATTATAAATTTAATTAAAATTTTAATTACATAAGTAGCAATACTTAAATTTGTTAAATACAAACTTTAGGAAACCTCAAAAGTTTATACAGTATTTTTATTATTCCAGTAGCCAAAAAATAACTGAGTTCTCTAGCTATTGAAAATGAACATTTTCCTTTACTCCTGCATTTTTCTTTGTATGTCACTGTAACAACAGATTTTGATGTTTTCTTCAGACAAAGCCTTAGCTAACACTACACCTGTCATAAATAAGCAGCAGGTACAATTGTTTCTAAGTCCAAAGGCATTTTTATTCTTCCAGCTAATCACTTCAATTGATATAAGAAATATAACATTATATAGCTAAGCGTAATGGCTAAATGACTGGACAAAATTGCTAAAAAATTACCTGTATTTACATAAAGCATTATTTAAAGATTAAATTACTGTACACATCCTGACAGCCTCAGGATGACACCCTCTCTTCCCTCCCCTCGTACACATACACACTGTTTGGCACTGTTTTAAAAAAAAAACAAACACATTTGAAACAGTAGAATATGTGCTTTCTCATTTTCAATGCAGTGTAACTATTGTAGTATACTGTAGAGTGGTGCACTGTACAATTTGTAAACCTGTAATAGCTTCTAAGTTGATAGAAAACATAATATACAACAAATTTCAGATATATCTTTGTTTTAATCAAGAAACAAGTAAAAGAATATTTTTAAAATTATTTTAAAAGAAAGGTATGTTGGAATTTGTATTTTCAAAAAATCTTGCATGCTGCTTATAAAAATAGATTGTTGTTTTCTTGACATGGAAACAGCTAAAAGTAGCATGGATGCTGAAATTAATATTGTGAAAAAATTCCAAGTATTTAAATCTAAGTAAATCCTAAGTATTTACTTACTGCCACTAAAGTAGCTTTTCTGATTTTCATCCAAGAAACAGTCAGGTAGTTTTTGAATTGCAGCTAAAATTATTACTAACGTGTAGTATGTCCCTTTTTTTTTCCTTTTTTTTTTTTTTTACATAATAGGTCTGACGTGGACATCACAGCATGGTAGCATTTAGAAAATTGGTTACGAAGAAGGTAAATGGAAGTCCTGATCTCCTAAAAGCCTAATAAAAGCACTACCTTCCTTTGAAATTGCTACTACAAGCGTCTTTCCATTCTCTGTGCCGTGGTGGTGAATCCATTATACATGCAGTGGTAGCAAATGTAACACTTTTACTTGTACAGCATGTTTTAGTCCAGAGTTCTGAATATACTACACAACAGTGGGTAAGTAATCTGGATTCTCTTTTTAAATACAGAGCAACTGATGCTTGGAGACATTCAGCATTTCATCCACAGTCACTAAATGGCTTATTCTCCATCACAGAATGGCTCAGTGGAGGTCATAGAACAGGGCACAGTAGTTCATACACCAGGAATGATCATTTTTTGAAGTTGTTATCATCTACCACAAAGAGATGTTACTGGGAAAATTATTCCAGTTTGAAAAGCTTACGATGTCAACATCTTCTAATTAAAAACTTGTTGTGTGGAAACTACTCTGCCAGTAAAAGCTGATCAGGTTTGCATGGATCTGAGAAATCCTGTGCAGAACAACTAAATAGGTCCCTTAGGAGAGACCAGGAGGAGCCTGTGAACATACTGCAGAGATAACTGAGGATTTGTAACTGGACCACTGTGAAGAATCACGAATTTAAAAAACGTATTCCTTCAGATCTAGAGTCTAAATATAGATGTCACTGAAGCAGCCAATGAGACATGATAATTTTTAAGAACTGATTTTTTGAGTCTAAATTCCCAAGATGGATGATCTTGGTCTGTATTTTTAAGAACAATGCGAGAGCTTTTTCCTATTCTTGTTACTCTACCACTTATTTACCTTTTCCTGTAGCAGTCAAAAGATTTATATGAAGGTTCTCCTAAACATTTTTGGTTTTTAGTCAGTCTGAATCTTTCGAGCTCTGTGGTATGTCTAGCTATTTTGTGGCACTTAGTTATCTGATCCAAATGTTAATAGGTTTCTAATTATCTTGTTTGAAAATGTGAAATAGGAAAAAAAATTGTAACTGCATTTTTTCTATTTTTTTTAATTAGTGATACCAGGGGGAAACGCAAAAGACATCCAATTAGTATAGTTCAGTTTTCTATAATTTTGAAAACTGATAGCATTTTAAAAACAAACTTTTCTTTAAAAATAATCTTATTTTAGTAATACTCCCCATGAAAAAAATCCGAATTTGACTCCTTGTTTTGTCTTAAAAAATTATATACAGTCAGATTGATAATTATAATTTTGAAAACAATTTCATTAATGGCGAAGTGGGTGAAAACAGGGGATGCAAAAGCTTAGGAGTCTTTAATCAGCTCATAAATGATGTGACCAACTGACTATAAGATGATATAGCCAATTCAGATATGAATCAAACTTTTTTCAATTTCTTCATCTGACTGTAATTATTGCAGCAGTAATATGCCATGAGCAAGTTAATTTTTTCCATGATTACAGAGGCTGAGCTGAAGGTTTGCAGAAGGACTTGCAGAAGCAGAAAAATATTTTGTTTATTGTTGCCTCAGTGCAAGACCCTATACTCAAATACTGATCAAAGTAAATTGAATGTTAAGTAATAATGCATAATTACACATCCACAGAACTAATAATAAAGAATAAAGTACAAACTGTAATCCAATCACAAAGGCAAAGCATGCAAATGAAACAATCAGGTTAAGGATGCTGAATCAGCAGTATTTAATAAAGATTTATAGAGAAAGAATAAAATTTAGTGTAGCAGGAAAAAAAATCTATTACAAATATAATCTCCCTGATGCAATTCCTTTTTGGTGCATGTTAATTCTTCTATTAACAAATCTCCAGTGATTTTGCATTGAATATTCAAGGGAACTGAATCAATATTAGGGAATCATCTTATTCCCTGCCAAAAAGGAAAGGATTTATTACAGCTACTGAGAATTCATTTAAGCACATGAGATAAAATATTGCTAAGATGCTGTATCAAGTGATACAGGATCCAAGGGCTTGAGACCTATGGAGCCCTCATGGTAACCACCACTCCTGAATCTAGGATCTATGATGTCTAATCTGGAAGCAGCCTTGCCTCATTGTTCCTGTGTGTCTTAATTTAGATTTTTGTTTGTTTAATTCAAATATTATGTCACAAGTACAATACTTGGTACAAAGATTTTTGTATACAATAAATCAAGAAATCGATATATTTTATATTTGATCCCAATGAAGAACCACCTTAGCTGTTGTGTGGGGTTGTATATATCTGTTTATATATACATGTTCTATATCATAGTATATGTATCTGTTTCTGGTCTGGAAAGCTTTAAAAGAGCCTCATCTACTACCAAATGACATCCTACTTCTTAAAGTGAGTACAATTAAAGCACTCTGTTGAACAAATATGAGGGACTGATTGACTTTTTGCACATGTAAGATGAGAATAAATTTACTTTTAAATTAAGTTTGCTTTTTTTTTAAAGAAAATAAAAATATAAGAATTTAATATACATCAATAGACTATCGATATTTTAGAAAATCTGGTAGAAAATCCTTCCTCTTTTTGTGTCTCTATGACTAGATTTTGACTCACTGATATTAAAACATTCCTAAGTAACAGCATGTAGAGTAAAATACAGGTAATCAGATTTTTAATTGGCAAAAATGACCAGACAACATTTAGATTCTGTGGTGATGTCTGGAATGATTCATACACAGTGCAATATTTTTCTCACTGTTTATGATTTCTAGACAAAATAAACATTAATTACATTCCGAAAATGCTTATCATACAGCTATTTTGATTCTCTACTAACAAGTGATACACAGTGTCTACTCCTTCAAAAATGCTCTCAAGTCTGAGTTAGGGAAGGAGCCTGCCACATAAAGCATTTGAGGTCCAAGCTAATAACCACAACTGACTTACAAAGTGTGATTTCCTAATGTCATCTATGTCACGGTTACAAAGGGATGATACTTTTAGATAGACTTCAAACATTTGAATCTGGAACATGAACTTTTTTATAGCTGGCAAAAATCTGTAAGCATTTAATGTCCCTGAGGAATGAGAAATTAGATTTTCACATGACATAGCACTGTCAGACTGCAATTATTGCTGAAGGGCCAGATCTCCTTGAAACCAAAGGGTAATACTGGGCACCAGTGCTTTGCCATTCCCAAGATGGGCTTTTGCCCACTCTCCAGTGCTTTCAACATGTTTTCCTTCCACCCATTTCCTATTCCACACTTAAAAAACAAGAGCCCTCACTTCAGCACTTAATGACTAAGGAAAGGGGTGGGTGAGGAGTGGAGAGGACAACTGATGATTTTTATAGTCCTACTAAAGCTAAATATGTCCCTCTGCTAATTTAGTTATTAAAAATATCCCCTCTATAACCTCATTCAGAACAACACTTAAACACTCAAGAAGTTTCTCTGAAACCTGAGGTGTTATTCACACTTTAAAGTTAAGTGCTTTGTTGGACAAGGATCTTCATACAGATAATAAATTTACTTTTCCTATTCCCCTCCAGCAACTCAGGAAAAATCCTCTTGCAATAATTAGGAATTTTTTTTAGAAAACCTCTCTACTAAAACAACAAAAAGTTATTTTGACCTTGAAATAGGATAGAATATTTCTGCCTTCAGTGAAAAAGCTAAGCATCTCTTCAGAAAATTGAAAACCAAAACACAAATACTGCTGCTTCTGATTTTAGATGTCTGTTTTCTGTATATTAGGAGAAAGAAAAATGTTTAAAAGTACCTTTTTTTTTTTTTATATTGAGTCACAATTTTCATTTTGTGAGAAGGAGGGAACAAAACTATCTGACAAAGACCTTTATCAATCAATTCAAAATTCTAGATGGTGTTTTGTACTTTGAGAATGATTTTTAATTGACCTAGTTTTATTTTGTCAACAGCCCTAGTTCCTTTAAGACTCCGTGTATTGCTGCCATGGTGCATATTTTTGATAGTCTGTATGTGCTTTCTGCTTTTCTTTCTTGGTGGGAAAGAGGAAAATTCTGTGCTGTGGCAGCTCAATACTTACAGTCACCCTGAAGTCACACACAGAGAAACAGTGTACTTGGTAGCAGCAGGAACAATCTGCCTCTCCAACAACTGGAATTGCTAAAACCAGGGTAGCAATGTGCAATCACAGACGTAGATGATGAATGAGCAATAAGATACTCTGATATTGAAGTCATTTTTCACACTCTATAGTGAATACATTGCATCCATTCACCGGTGTCGGACCTTAATTGTCAACCTGTGTTGATGGACCCACAGGGCTTTCTAAAATACTTGTCATCTGAACACGTGGACTATTGCAGATTTCATTAAAAGCTTATTTAAGACATGTCAAATTGTGTTCTTGGTCACCAAAAAGTAATGATCCATTGCATATTTATTTTTGGAGACAGCTAATCAAGGGAAATGAAAAGTGACGTAGCAATGCCTATTTGCTGAACAACTCTATGGATGTTTTCAGGATGAGAATAAAGTTCCTATGATACTGTCAACTGCATTCATCTCCCCTTATTCATGTGGAGTTTGAGTCAAATTCACACATATATGTTTTAATATATATGTTTTAGAATGTTTTAATAACCTGAGTTCTCTGTTTCATCTTAGATGTAACTAAACCATAGTGAGCTGGTGATCTTCAAGGTGCCCTTCATGGAAATACATAGTATTTCTTCAAATAGAGATGAATCTCCTAACTGGTACATTCTTTGCACTGCAATCAGTGTACTGTGGTAGTACAACTACTGTGCTGTAGTACAGTGTACTGTATTATGTAGCTCTACATAGTGCCTAAATGCAAGATAAAACAATATTAATCAAAAAAAGAGAAATATTTTCCTGATCCAGAAATCATAAAATCAGTAATAAATTTCAGTATATTTAATGCTTATAGCTATTATGAAACGAGTCTGCAACTTAAAATAGTCTTCTAACTTTGGATCCATGTTAAAATCTCCATGGAGTAACCTCTCCAGCAATAAAACTCCTCTGTCCTGGTACTCAAAGAATGTTGTGGGAACAAACCTTGATAGGAGTCCTAGCTGTGAAACATAATGCAGATGCAAATTCATGTATGTTTTTGTAGGCAGGTCTAGTCTAGCTGCAGGACAGATTTCAAGCCACTCAACTTCGAGGCAAATCAAAGCAGAGAGGAATAATTTCCTGCCTCTTTGACAGGGACACAAACTCTGAACGGAGTACGGTCACATTCTGCCTGGAAACTGTAACAGCTGCAGCAAACATATGGAGCTGCCATGGAAGAAAAGCTGTTCACTTTGTGGAGTGAGACCCTAATCAAAGTGATTGATGCTGGATATGATGCAGAAATGCAGTAGATATCCCTTTTGAAGGAAGATACTCAAGAGATAAATACAAAATTCTCTAATAAATGGAACAGGCTGAAACACGTGTAATACTTCTAGGATAGATGTTAAAATCACTTAGAGTTATATTAGCAATGAATCATTTTCCTTAATACAAAATATAGAAGATATAAAGTAAAAATGAACCCCTGGTCCAATTTTAATCATAGCATATCTGATTTTTTACACTATTATTTTATCCTTTTTTGGTAGTTGAAACTGTTGTGTTACATATTAGAAAAAGGTGATATAGCAATTCATTTTAATAGGTTACAAAATAGGGTATAGCCAATGAATCTCTTGCTAAAGGCCAGTTTCTGTTAAACTTTCTTGCACTTAATATTACCATCAGAGAGTAACTATTCTAAAGTCATTAGGCCTTTGTCATTGTTGCTGAAGGAACCATCTTTTTCTTTTTGAGTCATTAGAGCAGGATTCTGAAGACAAAAGGCAAAATTTCCTGGTAATGAATCACCTATACACAGGTATGATAGTTGTGCTATTTTTCATCCTCATTAAAACACAACAGGGGAGCAATAGTTGTTGAAGTTTCACAAGCTCCTTAGAGACGTTAGAGAAAAGCTGAGAAAGGTGATTTATTTACTATTTTCATGAAGAGTTGGTACACTTCAGGTAACTCTGTTCAACACAGGTGTAAACTGAAGATATTATTTTTTGGCATGTGTTTGTTTTCTAAAACAGTTCTGATTACCTTTCATGCTGCCATTCTTTCCCTACATATTTTATTTATTATCATGTGTAAGGAAAATGGTAAATCATTCTTATTAGATGTTAATTTGAGTGAGTAGGATGCTATCTAAAACAATATTTGGAAAAGTCGTATTCAGGCAATAATATTTTTTAGTTTTCAGTATTTTTTTACAATACCTAAAAACTGCTGAACTTAGCTGAACTTTATTAAATAATAAAGAAATTATATTCATTCAAGTAAATGATTAAATAAAATTTCAAATGCAACAGAAGTATTATACTGTGTCTTCAGCTCTAAGACCAACAGATGAGTCTGGATCCAAGCATCCAATTCCATTACAAGACTCCCTGCTGTAAACCACCAAAAATGTTCTGTTTCTCCGTTGCTTTTGTCTAACTTCTGATCCTTGCCTTTGTAATATTATATGGTCACAAGCTTCTCAAAAAAAAAAAAAAAAAAAGAATCCCCAAACATTATTTATACGCATTAGATCATGCAAAAATACATAGTAGTAATTATGGAATGTCCAAATAATATCTTCTTAATAAAAATGAGGACCAAAATGGCAAGGAAAACAGGGATGGGTATCTAAAATGAGTGAAATAACTTGAAACAGAGAACTAAATTTTAAAAAATTAAATTCACAGGAGATATTTCCCACTCCCTATATCAGAGTTTTCAGCTGTCTTCAGAGTTTCCTAGATGGATGAACACGTTTTCCGTGAGAATAGTCCAAGTGATGAAGCGCCTGGCAATAAAAACTTGTGCTTCCATATACAGTAGATCTCTTTTATATATTTATGGTATTTGGCAAATGTACAGCTCTTAAAATCATGAGTGCATTTACCACCCACTGAAGTAATTGAAAGCCAACAATTCTCAGGATCAGTGCAGTCGGGATCAGAAACTGTATGACTCTATAAAATTATTTTGTTTAAGTCTTTTCTTGTATAAGCAGGCTTTACCTTATATGAAAGGAATTTTCTTTCATAAATATTTTATTTTCAGAGCAATCTGTCTGATATCAAGATACCTTTGCAATCAAAACCAGCAAAGGCTTTTGGGGCAACCAGCAAAGGCTTCAATTTTTCCTATCAAGAGTTTTACTGTATGCTCCAAGCAATTATATATAATTTAACACATATTACATTCTGAAAGGAAAGTCAATGGTTTGCCTATCATCCTAACCTTTAAAATCTTACAAAAAATATCCATGACAGTGGCAATAATCCTGTATTTGTCCAACTGTATATTTAGAGATGAGACTACATAAAAGCTTATGTTATAATTTTTCTTCACCCCATTCCTCTAAAGAGAATGATTTAGTTAGGTATATGCAGTTACTAGTCATACCCTCTCAGCACATACACTCACACTCTATTCTCACATGAACCAAGAGCAGGGAGACCAGCTTACATCCAGCTCCTCCCTTCACATCCTGACAGCAAAGGGAACCCAACTGCATAACTGCTGGAACTGACCTGTGACTGTGGGACCTAGTAAATTGTACCTCATTTTTCAAGTAATATTAACAAAAAAAAAGCCTCATGGCCCTCAAGGGTAATTGTCAAAGATTTCGTTTCTCCCACTTGTAATTTCTCACTTTAAAAAACTGTGAAGAGTCTTCCTCATGAGTGCTGTGTTAAAATTTTGTCTTCCGTGCACTTATTCTAGATTCACTTTAGACTTTAGATATATTAGACCTCTTGAAATACTAAAGTTGCACTCTACACCAAGAAGAATATTCTGAGGAATAGTCATGAGAAGGTTGAAGACTTGTAGGTAAGAGTCAGAGACCAAGGAACAAGGGGAAATCAGTGTTTGGAATCCACTACAAAAATATCATGGAACAGATACTTCTAGAACCTATGATCAGTCCTGCCTGACCAATCTAGGGGCCTCTGTGATGAAGTGACTATATCAATGGACAAGGGAAGGTCTAGAGATGTCATTTATCAGGACTCTGTAGAGGCTTTTGACATGGTTCACCACGAAATCCTTCTCTCTAAATTGGAGATAGATGGATTTGATGGGTGGACTCTTCAGGGGATGAGGAAGTGGTTGGATAGTCACACCAGAGGGCTGGAGCATGTCTCCAGTGAAGACAGGCTGAGACACTTGGGTTTGTTCAGAATGGAGAAGGCTCCAGGGAGACCTTATTGTGGTCTTTCAGTAGTTAAAGATGGGGACAAAGTTTTAAGCCGGGACTGCTGTGACTGGACAAGGGTAGTGCTTTTAAACAAAAAGAGGGCAGATTTACATGAGATATAAGGAAGCAATTTTTTACAATGAGGGTGGTTAAACACTGGAACACATAACCCAGAGTGGCAGTGGATGCCCCATCACTGTAAACATGCAAGGTACACTTGAACAGAGCTCTGAGAAATCTGGTCTATTTGGGGATGTCCATGCTCATTGCAGGGGATTGGATTAGACAACTTTTAAAGGTCCATTCCAACACAAACTACTCTATGATTCTAAGATACTGGCTACAGTATAGCCTTATGCCATGGGAGGGGAGCTGCCTCTTGGATCACTAGATCCCAAGTGATTTATGGAAACTCATAATTCAAAAACTTTCTTTCTTTGTGTATGAGCAGAAAAAAAACCCTTCATGTTTTTCAGCTCCGGCAACTCTGCTGACAAAGATTGCGGTAGAATCACAATAATCTCAGAAAAAAATACCAGATTCTCCAAATGGATACAGTACCTATTGGGATCAATGACTGGGATCAGAAATATAATGTCAACTGTAGATCTTTAGAGACTTCAATACACTCAGTTTTAAATGCATTAACTTTAGAATAAATAAACAGATTAAAAGAAGTGACATGGCTCACAACAATTAGAATGTGAGGAATTAAAATATTTGATTTCATTTCACTTAAAAATGGCAACTTTCTCTACCAACAAATAGTACATAAATGTTTTGCAAAATGAGTTTTTTACAAAATCACCATGCTCCAGGTCCAAACTGATCTTAAAATAAATAAATAAATAAATTAATTAATTAATAGCAAAGAGAGGACATCCAACCAGTACTAATTAGGTTCAGTATAACACTCCTAACTTGATTTTCTTGATTATCCTTAAGAACATTAATTAACTTTACAGTAAAAACATAAGTGTAAAGAAACAAATCTTTTAAAACAGGACATGCATTTTCAAATAACATGTTTCAAAATACATCACTATATTCTGACTGTATATTTACAGACATGTCTAACAACATGTGAATTTGTAAATGTGTGACTAAGAAGGTGGTGGACAAGACTTTGAAATGAAAGATTCATCCTTGCTTATCCAAGAAAAAGAGATTGTGTTACGTCAAGAAATAATGTTTCATCAAAATGCTACTTGAAAAGGCAGATTTTAAATTATACAGTTCAGATTTTAGAGGGAGCATGTGTAAGGACTAAGTACCAAGTAAGTATTGGTAGGAGTACTGGTCTTAGCAGCAAGCATAGTAGGTGACTGGTATTCTTTCCATAAAAGATAAATATTCATAGTACTGATAAAGTAATCTTTCTTTCCAAAGAAAGTTATTTTCTGTCATTTTCATACAGGCAGCTGTTGCTACTAAACTTCATTTCTCCGTGTTGTTGTCTTTCTGCTATCTGAATATCTTAATTTTTTATTCCTACAGGTCCCCTAACTCAAGGTTCAATTGCTGCTGTCTAATTATGCTGAAGAGAGTTGTTTGTTCTTCTAGGATTCAGGGGTTTTAAAATATATTTTGCTTCATTGTAGCAAATACAAGAAAACTACTGTATTACGGATTTGGTCAGAGGTCTGTATGAATCAAATAAGAGAATTCTGCAAGAGGAATGAAAGATAGTTTACCTCTCAGATATCTATAAAATATCTATCAGATATTTAAAAGTCTTTATTCCTTTTAGAGTGATATGTCTCAGTAGGTTGTCATAGACAAATGAGTTTTTAGGGAGCTGTATCAAATTTTTGACAAGTAGAAATTACAGTTGTGACTCTATTTAAGGCCTAATCCCTTGCTAAGTCAGTTCCTTCTCTCCCTCCTCTTATCTTTCAGCTTCTTATACAGGCTCTTGTAGCTTGCATTGGATTGATTTCTTACAACCAAGGTCTCCCAGTTTTGCAGTACAGCTTTTTTTCCCCCAAATTTCTGTAGACTTGCCATCTTGACCTGTCTTCATTGCCCTCTAAATGTTATTCATTAAGTTCATTAAATATCAGATATAAGGTTTCTGGCATCAGTCAGACACTCAGTTTGTTCAGTTTTTATCAGTCCTTGTCTCTCAAGTATCATTTACTCTCCCAAATCGACAGAGTGCCAAAATATCGCAATGCTGTTGTAAGATCTTTTCATCTCTTCCTCTTTCCATCATGAATAGCATTTGGATTATCATCTTCCAAACTTTATAAAATTTGAAGATAGACAAACCTGGGCTGGTAAAAATTTATAATAATGCTATCCTTTTTTAAATACCGCCATATGATAAATATCATTCTCAGATATATAGCAGTATCTCAAAGCTTGAGAATGGTGCTAAAATACCAGTGGATATATTTAAAATTTGCCAGGATAATGACTGTTCGAAGGACAGGTGAATACAGCTGAAACTGTGAATACATTTCTGAAACTTTGACAATCCTTTATTCTTTGCCTATGAGAGATGTAAATTCCTAGGACAGTCTAAACTTGAGAGACCCTTTTTCCTTTCTACTTCTATTTCAACAGCTTCCTATTCAATCGCTTTCTCCTAAATCCTTAGGCTTTCCTTTTAAGTAGAGTTTTTATTCTGAATGGTTAAATATCAGATATATAATAGCATCTTTGAATTAACATTTGCTTCTCTCCCATGACTCACTCAGGTTCCAGAAAATTAGAAAGCTGATGAACTATACTAAGAACTGAACTGCATTATCTCTGTTTAAGGAAAGAACATGCTATTATCACACATAATTTTAAGTATATACTTTATATATGATTATTACGTGCAGTTAAAAAGATGCTTGTGTTCACTGTTAAAGAAAAAAAAAGGGTAATTATTCCTTGCCTAATTTCCTTTTGTAGAAAACAAAAAGTATTGGTCAATTTTCAAGGGAGTTATTGACAGAAGAATGGAATGTGAAACTCATAACCAGAAACCAGAAGCCCAACAAAATAAATGAGGAAATTTATCTTAATTTCAGTAGGATAATAGCTGGACCTAAGTTTGATAAATGAGTAAATACAAGATAAAATCAGATAGAGTATTCTCAAAGAACATTGAATTTGAATGTTAAACTGATTGCTTTTTTTTTAATTTACTTGTCTTCATTTCTCACTCATCCTCTCTTGACACAGAACGCAAAATAAGTACAAAATCTTCTAAACCTAGCCAAGAAACTCCTGTGAAAAGTAACATATGAAAATAGCCACTTTGATTTGGAACTAGGCTTCTACACACATAAGTGAGAGGATAATCACTTATTTTGGAATTACAGATGTATTTATTTGTCCTTACAGATTTTACACAAATGAAGTTTTACACTTATAACAGTTTTTGACAATGTACTATCTGTATTGCAACACTGCACAGATCATTAGCATTCATTTTTAGCCAAAAACATAAGTCATACTGC
Source organism: Pipra filicauda (assembly GCF_003945595.2). NCBI lineage: Eukaryota > Metazoa > Chordata > Aves > Passeriformes > Pipridae > Pipra > Pipra filicauda. Next base: position 515,915 of record NW_024104373.1, on the reverse strand, counting down.
TGAATATATCAAAATCTGTAAATCCTACTAATTAGTAACACTGGCAGTTGTGTGATATCTTATTGTCATTCATCAGACAGCTTTATTTTGGTTTTAAAATAATACAACTAAATGGTTTTTATCCTCTGTCATTCTTCATTTACAATCACATGTGGGGACAAACCCACACAGACAAACCCACACATAATATGTTCTTACTAACTGAAACAATCTCTGATGATAAAATAATATTTTTGCAATTTCTGACAACACAATAGGCACATTGCTAATACAGCAATTCAAGACGATGCACATCCAGGGAAAAAAGTGAATTTAGCTGATAATATTAAAAATCCTAAATGTATTTTGAAGTAACATTTACAGGAGTTCTTATTATCTTTACATAAACTCAACCAATATAGCCTGACTTAATGCTGACTGTAATAAAATCAGACATTTCTTTCTGTATTCACTGGAAAAATTTCCATCTGTTTTATTTATTTAGTATTTCATCATCTTACCTTTTGAAACAGACAGGGAAGTGAAGGCACAAAATATTCTAGATCTAGTCAAGTATCTCAATGCTTGTACTGAAAGAAAACCTAAATAGGCATAAAGTCAGTCCTAACATGAAATCAGCAGTGTAAACCCATGCAAACATAAGAAACCAACATTTACGGGTGCTTTGGTATCTGCTTCTCGTAAGTACTCATAATGCATTCTAAAGTCACAAATCTCTTTCACTGGGAGAGGAATAAATGGGTTTAACTAGAAAAAAGAAATTTCTACCTCAAAATAGTCAAATACCTTTAAACAGATATTATTATGTGGAAATATTAAGCAGTGTATCAGGCATTGCATTGGCAACCAGGAAACCCTAAACAGGGTTCAAGAACAGTAATCTGGTTCAAGAGCTTAAGCATATGTGTATATGTTACCAGGTGAAAGGTATCCCTCCTTGACAACCTGTGCTGCTCCCAGAGAGGTGCAAGTGTCTGCAGGCTGCGTGTCACACACCAGCATCAGGATTTCTCAGCTATCCCAGCACACCTCAAATGGCAATGGATGGCCACATGAAAATCCTACCCCTAATCAATACAGGCATTGGCTTGAGGTAAGAGATTCACTACTGTGGCCACTTCAGAAGGAGAGGAACTGCTCTTTAAACACTAATTTTATTTATCAGGTGCCCATTTATGATAATGAAATTTCAAACACAGGGGAGAGCTGTGGTTATTTGCGCAGAAACCTGAAGACACCTTACTCTGGAATGGTATTGCTGCCTCAGACACTCAGTGTAACAACAGTTTATCTAGAGTCCCCAAAATAAATATCAGTACCAGCCAATGAATCTTAAATGCAGTAAAGATTAATGAAATGTTTGCAAAAATGTGTCAAAAAGCAAAGTGAAATTATATAGATTGGAATCTCTATTAATACTGAGTATGAAAGCATGAATATGAAAGCCTAAGCTAAAGGAATGGAAAATAAAATATTCAAGAACAAATTATTTCCGAAATATGGAATAAAAAACTGCTGTAAATTATCAACATAGAAGTTAAATTGTTGAGGAGCTGGAAAAACTCACTTTTTTGAGAGGCAGAAAAAGAAATGTTATTTTCTTCAGTTTATCTTCAGAAAGCCTAAAAAATGTAAGCATTTAGAGTTTGAAAGGTCAAGAGCAGACTCCCCAATGCCTTTTTCCTCCTCGTGAAGAAGACAGAGATTTGATTTACCATTTTAAGTCTAAAGAACAACTTAATTTTGAAATATCATATCAGAAGTTCATTAGAGAGGCTCAGTTTCAGAAAAGTCATCTTGCTGCAATATATCACCAACATTTCTCAAAATAAATGCCTTCAAAAGAAAAAGAAAAGCTTTCTTCTAATGAGTAGAAGCACACAAACCACACATAGTTAATTTGATACAAATCAAAGCATGGATTCTATCTACATGTCTTCAGGTTTCTGACACAAAATTTAGATAATTTGGTGAGAACATATCAGCACCTAAAACAAGCATTTCCATATTCAGAAAAAAGTTTGAAGAGCTCTTCTCTAGGGTGAAGAAAAATGTTTTCTGCTAGGAATTAAATATTTTTACTTACATGGTAGTTGAAATATTATAGCAGAAAGAGAGTTAGAGTGTTGAAAAATATGTTCTTGCACACAGCCAGAAAAATATTAACCCCAGCTTACTTGTTCTCTGTGTTTTGTATAATAGTTGAGTAACTACCAAAATAATATTTGAGATTTCATCTCATAAAAACTCCGTTTATTCTCAAGTATTTTATAGAATGTAAGAATTTTACAAAATAATGCCTTGTGAATATCTATTTCACTGGGAGTTGTCATAGGAAAAGATTGAATGTGTAATCTTGCACAGTGACATTATACTGGCTTGTTTTCAAAGATAAATATCTTGAATTCTATTTCAAATGAGATGATGTTCCATGGCAATATATAACAGCCAGTCTACTGGACAGGTGGAAGAAAACAAAGGCATTAATCACTAAGAGATCTGATTGCTTAAAGAGAAAAAGGAAAGCAGCACTGATACATAGATTTATGTCCATTGGTCCAGAAGCAGCACTGCTTTTGCTCAAGTCACAGACTTTGAATTTGAGTTATTCCTAAAATGAAATGATGAAGTGGAATTGTGATCCAGTGCTTTCTAGACTTAAAGTACTTCACTGTTCCTAACTATCTGCATTTTCTCAGTGTATATATCTCTTTATTTATGATAGATGGGAGTAGAGAGAATGGGAGTAGAGTTATTATTCTTTCAGAAGTTAATCCTTGTCTTTCTACTTGAAACCACTTAAGCTGACTGAGATTATGAACATTAAAAAAGGGCAGGCTGAGACTACATTCTGCTGCAATTCTAAACAGAAAAAAACTAATGAAGAGGAGTAGAGGCACTGCCATGATACACCATAGCATGAATTCAGAATTGATTTTCTTTACTTGCTGGACAAAAGCACATTTTTATACAAAGCTCTGTTCACGTCCCACAGCTATTTAGGGTCTGTAGGAGGAAATGTTGACAGTCTCTTTCTTAAGCCTTCTTGTAGCTAACACTGCAGCCTCTGCCAACTTGGCATTGCAAGGCTTCTATTGGACTCTGTGTGCGATTTGTAAAGCCCAACAAATCGAGAAAAATACTTGCCTCAGAGAAATTTCAGGATTTTCTCTTAGGAGATAAGTATTATGAAATTTATGTTGCTTTAATAATTAAATTTTTTTAGCATGTAGATGGGACACAAACCTATGGACTTAGAGTAATTAAAATCTATACTTTAAAGGCCATCTTTGCATTGGAAGAAACAATTTTACAATTTTATTATCTCTGCGGTGAAAATATGTGAATATTTGCAGTAACTCCTAAAACATGAAGAAATAACAAGTATCATTTCAAGATGCTAAACTGTTTATTGTTTTAATTAAATTTACAATTAACATAAAAGCACAATTTCCAGAGGTTTAACTCTTTCTTGTTTTCAGTAGTACTACTCAAATGGACCATTGCAACAAAGAGCAGATACAATTTAAGAACATTGCCAGTAACAGTTGGTGTGCTGCAGGCATTGTTGAGCTCCAGAATGGTTACATATATTTTGCATTTTGAATAAGTTCCATGAGGAAGCAGAAGTTGGGAAGAAATTACTGATATTTTTTCTGCAGAACTTTATTTTGTATTTCTGGATTTTGTTTTGTCTCATGAAAGATCTGTTTATACGGTACTTAACAAGTTTTCTGAAGGTGTAAAGGAATACAGAAATGGCCATGCTGGGTCAGATCAAGACCAGTTTCTTTCCCACAGTGGCCAGTAGCAGATGATTAAATAAGAAAAACAGCATCACAGTGTGGTATGTGCCAGCACTCTTCCAGTCTTCGGTTCTGTTATTCTGCACAGAAACTTTTGATTCAGGTTTCGTGAGAAAAGAAACATCTATATGACTAGATGAAGCCACTTAAGCATTCACTGTCACAAAGCGATTGCTGTCCTCCTTTAATTAACTCTAAGATGGAATCGAACATAAACAGGTGAAAAGAATAACATTGTCTGTTGTAAAGGGGAAGGAAAACAGTACAGAAAAAAAAAAAAAAAAAAAAGCTGTTTCTAGATTTTGTGTGTTGAAGGAGTTTCATGTGCACAGGTTTTCATTTACCTTGAAAAATTTTGAGGAAAAGCCACAGCACCAAATGAAGGAGAACTGATGCCGGCACAAAAAGTGAAGAGCCTTGTGGATTTCCAGGCACTGCATCTTCATTCAGGTGAACTTTTAATGTAACACAGTACTACTGCTGATACAGTTTAGAACGGGCTAAAATCAAATTACTGAAAACTGTGGTATATAGTTACGATGTCGATTCCCCCCTCCTGGTATTCCATTGAATACTAAAGGGAAATCTTATGCTATACTTCATTTTCAGCTCCAAAACTGTTATTTTAAAGTACTAGTCTACTGTTATGCAGAGTAAAGCCATTTTCTGAAATGTTTACAACTTCACAAATATATTTTCAGTTACACTACTGAAATACTTCAATGTTTGGTCAGATATTATAATCCTTTGCTATTGATTCTCCTAATACTACTATCCATTTTTTTTCCCTCATTTTCATTAAAGTTGCTTCTGTTATGAAAATGAGATCAAGCCTTTGAGGACATTGGGACCCATATTTTGGATGGAGAATCAGCTGCTGCTTTTATATACCCCTGTCTCTTTCTTCAGAGTGAAAACCATTAGTGGAAAGAATTTACCTTGACATGCATCCCCATTTTCTCATCAACAGAGTTGTTGAAAAACTTAAAATGACAATGATTTGTGAACATCAATAGTAAGTGAAATTGATAATGAAAGCATCTTCTTTATTAGCTCTCTAACTGCTCCTTTTTCTTTAGGTATCTTCTGTAAACTTGCTACTCTTTCTTTCAGGTGTTAGATAAATGTTTCACATTGGGGGTGGAGGGGAAGACAGCTTATCATCACCCTGATGAGGTGCCTGAATTAAGAAGTGCTTCTGTTTTGATAACGGAAATGAATCTGTTTTACCATTGTCTATAGAGAGACTGAATTTACATTAGACTCATAGTTCCATTACCAAGAGTTGGGCAGTGAGAATACACAACACATTGAAACCTGCTTAAGTAACCACGATGATGTCAAATAGACTCAGTATAAGTCCCTGCATCTTATAGCTCATTAAAATTTTTGGGCTCACAATAATCTTGATCAATTTTGCATATAGATGTTTACAAAAGATGAGAGCCATAAAAAACAGGAAGGAGAGATTTGGTGTATTTTTAAATGGAAGTTATGACTCAGAACAGTAAATTTACTTTTATATATAGGATTTACATATAAACGTATATAAAAGGTTTGGCTACAGATATATACAAATCTATGTGATACTTATGTTCAAGCATACCTCAAAAAGTTATTTGATGAAACACTCATTTCAGTATTTCCAATCCAAGCTTTCATGCTGAATCTGCTCTCCAAAGACTATACATATATTATGGAATATTTGCTTCATCATCTTGTCTAATAACTAAAACTAATTTAAGAATTCATAAGTTCCAAAGACCTTGTAGACTGTCAATAATACATCAGAGAGTTTTCTTAATAATATCTGCCTAATGCAATAATTGTATTTATCCTTTACTGCTTGTGTGGACAGGAACAGATTTAATTGTAAAAGCAAAAATATACAGATTTTAACAAAATGCTAGTTTCTTTCATTAAAGAAATATAAAATAAAGTGTAAGCCAAGAACTCTTGAAATCACAAACCTCAGGTTTCTTAATGATACAATAAATACAGTATTTAGCATATGTCTATTTGAACAACAGAAATTGATGCGGACAGCAAAACAGCTTGTGGTGTGCATCTGACATCTATGATATACACGTTTTTTCAGATTTTATTTTACACTGGTACTATTCTAGCTTCACAGACTGAACACACGATCATGACTGGAGATTTCAGTTTAGTTTCATGTAAAAGAAGCCCAACTCTTCATTCCAAGGCTACCCAAAGATACAAATCAAATTACAGTAAGTAAGAAAAATAAGGACATTGACTTAATTAGATGCAGACTAATTAATGTAACAACTCCTATATTTATTGCTGCTTTAGCACTACTGTGAAATGGAATGTCATCACTAAGTTATTTCATTTAGTTTTAGCATGTATTTAATGAAAGGGGAATTATCCTAACCAATTACAGTATACAGCATTGGTTAAACAACCCTTGGTACTTATGCCTCTTTATGATAACATGTAACATGTTATCAGAGCAAAGGCTCAAAGCCACAATACCTCAGTAAGCATCACCTACTCCAAGAATTTGTAAGATATATACTCTAAATCTGGGGCGTCTGAAGACTTGCAAATTTGAACAGAAAAGCATTGCAACCATTAAAAAAAAAAGTAAAAAAAAAGTTGAATTTTATTTGTAATTCAGAATCTAAGTATCAATTGGCTAAACATGAGAGTAAAGGAAGATAGTATATTAGAAAACTATTTTTTCATTCACAGATTAAGAAAAGGATGTTTTAAATGTCTTATACCAATTGCTGAAATCAACTGATATGCTCATCTTACCCTAAAAATATCATTAAATTTCCTGGAATAGTTGCTTCTAGTCAAGTACATGTCCCAATTCCTAGAGCATATTCCCATGATGCACCAGCCTCCCCAAGGTGCATCCATGCTGTCAGTTAAGCCCGGGGGGCTTTAATGGTGTGCATATGCCCTTATAATTGGAAAGAGTAATTTGATGTTCCTTTTTTCATTCCATTGTAAATAAGGATGCAACTCCCAATATTCTTTTACTAAGCAAAAGGTCTACTCGGGCTCAACAAAATCATACAAATGTCCATTCAGTAAGAAGCAAATGAATGTCCAAACATTTAGTGAAATGAGTCATCATTATCTCCATCCCAAGTCATATCAAAGACTGAACAAAATGTTTTCACTTTTATTTTTCTATGTCTACGACATTAGGATATGATAATTGAAGCAATTTTACCTTGTGTGAGTTTATTTGGGTAAGGGGAAAAGAACAGAACTTCTTCCTACTTAATAGCACTGCTGAATCAGACAGAATCTGTTGGTAGCAGATAGAGGCATAAGTCTTTTCACAGGAAGTAGCAGGGTGCTGATTCTTTTCCATTTCCAGGAAACTTGGAATAAGATGTAATTAAATTTCAGTTGCAGAGATGGAGAACAAAGATCAGGGTTTTTTGTACAACTGTGAAATATTTCCATTGCTTGCAGGTCAGCATTTGGGGCAACAGATACAGAGGAAAATGTTAACGACTTTAATCATTTTCATGATGCTACAAAACTCTGCAACTAAGAGGGATAGGAGACTTTCAAATGGAAACACCCAGAGACTGGGAGCTACAGAGGCCTCAGTGAGTTAGAAGTCTTGACATGGGATTTTAGGATCTCTGCAATGGAGTCATGTGCTCAGACAAGACTCTAGAACTAAAATTCTAGACAGAGACACATTTGTCATCTTATTTTGACACATCCTGTACCCATAGTGAATTTCCAAATTCCGTGCTCTGAACTGGAAGATCTTTCTCCTGGCCCAAGAAAAAAAGACATTGATGCCAAAAAACTGAAAGCCTTGAATTCCTTTCTAGTGCACACCAATCTTGGAAAGCCTTGCCATGCATGTTCTCTTGGTATTTTAGACTTATAGGTGATTCCCTGCTCTATCCTTTCTCTCTCAACTTCAGCTGTGGCTGAAAAGAACAATCAGGTATTTTCATAACCAATTTTCCTTTTCAGAGCTTGGATGCTCAGTCAGAATATTCAAGCAAAGTAGAAAAAGTCGCATGAAACTACTTCGGCACAATAAATCAAATATCCCAGATTTTTCTTTTAATAAAATAGTATATATTGTGTAAAATAGCATAGATTGCATAAATTTTGCTTTCTATAACTTTGGAGTACTATATATTAAAACTGCAATATTAAGGACCTGATTTGTTCACTTCTATTTTCCAAGTGGACATACTAATATTATTATTCAACACAAATAAAAATATAATAAATTGGCATAAACAGCATAAATTTATTGAACACATTAAAACATCCATAGAGAACTTTCAGGTACATTTTCCTTGAAAGTTACACATTCTAGTAATATATTTCTAGTAATATAAATCTGCAACAACAATTTCTTCCAGAACATAAATACGTCATTCATACACACACATATATCTTTTAATAACATCAGTTTCTATTTATTGAACTAATTTTCCTGGCAGAAGAATTATATATGTGACTCATTGTTAATGGGTAAGAAAGTACTAAATATAACTTTATTTGATAGTCAGATTATAACTAGGGAGAAATTACCATATATTAATGTCAGAATAACATGTGACAAACTACCAAACTGAAATTTTATTTTCACACAATGCTGAATCACTGTTTTTGCTGGTTATTGTCTATATTCTACACAAGATATTCTACCCCTATATTAGGCTGTGATATAAGAGGGAGAAAAGACATGAAATTTTATGATGAAGAGCCATTCACAGATTTGAAAGAAGTTACAAAGATAGAATGTTTTCTGATTTTATGTTGGAAAAATCTATTTAAAATGTAATGTACCTCTCAGAACATTTCTGAGAAATAAACAGAAAAAATTTAGTATCATCTCAGGTTTACCTATCTAAGTATTTAATTGCTATTACTAGGAAAATAAAAAAAACTCATCTGACTTCACAATGCATTAATTGCAATTTTGACAATTAGATATTATTTTATTGCTATTTAAAGTGTCATTACTCTCTGACATGTCTTTTGCACTTAAGTGCTTACCTTCCTTTTGCAAGGCAGCTATTTTTTGTATCTTTGGATGCATTAAACAGCCTTTTTAGTCTCCTGCTGCTTCCTTCTTTTCACTTTTGTCTGAGACCTATCTACACTTGTAACTTTTTTATTTAGTAGTCTGATTTTATTACATTTTTCTTTTATGTCATTATATGAAAAGAGTAGTTTCTTTGAATTTGCATGATATAACTTAAAAGCCCCAAACACATGGCAAATAATACTTTTTGACACAAAGAATTCTGAGTACTTAAGTCTACAGTAAGTATTCATGACCACACACTACATTTCCATTACTCTGTTCAATAAACACAAAAGCTGACTTATAAGCAGGAACTGTGCAGAAAGAAAATTTTTTTTCTTCTTTTGGGAAGAAAATCTTTGAAGTACCTGCATATTTGGCATAGTTTTAAAAAGTCAATTGTTAGAAAGCCCCTTCCTGCCTTTAAACTCAGTCACCTTATGGGCTAACAGCAATTGATATGCAATCTAGTGATCCTGTTCCATTCCAGTAAGTAGAATTATTATTAGTGACTTGAACTGGAAATGGATTGAATATGGAATAAACATGCTGCAGAGATAGATTTTATATGCACTATTGAAACTCATATAATGTTTTACCCTCACACAGTCACTAATGCAGAAGTTTACAGAACATTACAATCCAGTGATTATCACCACAATATTTAGAAAAATGTCATGCAGAGGTAAAAAAACACTTATTTTTTACTGAAGGTGCATAATACAAAAATCCTACATCAGTAGGATACCCTTTTTGAGCATTGTGTTCTGTTCTAGTACCTAATAAAAATAATATTTCTTTGCAGATTTAAATTAAGACATTCAGTACTTCAGTTTTTATATGTGTAGGAAAAATTAAGAGCTTGCTGCTCTATTTCTTTCCATTTGCAGATGCATAAAGCAGTCACTTTAGAAAATGAACCCTTTTAAATTTATAGCGAGTGTATTCTCATTTAGTCTAATCTCTGCTGGCTCAGCGTAACATGCAGCCTTTACAGAGTACCTACCAGAAAAGGAACCCTAACAAATTTTATAGGAGCTAAAGAAGAAAAGTAAAATCCTCCCCTTAAATACTAGCATATTTTATAGAAATATAATGATGTAATATTTGCACAGTAAAAGTATCACAAACAAAATAAAGTTATAATGTGCTTTTTCATTCAGTAGCTGAGCACCTGAATACAGAACTGTTTATTTCTTAGCAGATTGATGACAATGTTTACTTTTTTATACTAACAAGGGAGAAATTAATTTTGAGAAAACCATTAAAGACCCAGGTAGTATACTGTCAATTCTCTTTTGATCTCAGAAAGTAACTGCAAGCTTACATCAGCTATAATCCTTGGAAACTCCTATCATAGTTCTATATTGCAACTCTGGAAAATTATCTCCATGAATTGATTAAGTTATCTAGATATTACATGCCACTGGTTAAACTGCAAAACAAAGTTTATCATTCCAGCAATAATGTTTACAGTTTAAACAGTTCTAATTGGAAAGTACAGAACAGCCCACCTGGAGTAGTTTGTTCGGTTCTTGGGTCCCCAGCACAGGAAGGACATGGACCTCTTGGAGCAAGTCCAGAGGAGGGTCACAAAGATGATCAGAGGGATGGAGCACCTGTCCTGTGAGGTAAAGCTGAGAGAATTGGGCCTGTTCAGCCTGGAGAAGAGAAAGTTCCAGGGAGACCTTATAGCACCTTCCAGTGCCTAAAGGGGGCTTAAAAGAGGAATGGCTTTGAATAGAAAGAGGATAGGTATAGGTATTAGAAAGATATTCTTCACTATTAGGAAATATTAGGAAGAAATTCTTCACTGTGAGGGTGATGAGACACTGGAACAGGTTGCCCAGAGAAGTTGTTGCCCCATCTCTGGAAGTGTTCAGAGCCAGGTTGGATGGGGCTTTGAGAAACCTATTCTAATGGAAAGTGTCCCTGTCCATGGCAGGGGGTTTGGAACTAGATAATATTTAAGGTACCTTACTGATTCGGTGACTTCTGAAAAACTTTTGTATTTTAAATAATTTTTTGCATACTGAAGTGTTCTCCTTGCCTGAATACATGTTTAAATAAGCTCTTCAGGCAGCAGTGACATTTGAAAACAATGTCACTGGTTGGATCAAAAGCAGATATTAGTAAAAAGATCATTGTTCCATGAAGATAAAAGCTCAGTAAACATAAATTATGGAATTGGCTTGAACTTCAAAGTTTTCTGACTCCTGCCTGTGCGTTTCTGACTGTACAGTTAAGAACTCTCATTTCTGCAAATCTCCTTCTAATACAATAAGTTGCTAAGAGCATCCTGGACTCAAGCACTCCAAACAATCTTGAAAGCCTCCACCCTTTCTTCATAAAAAATTCCAAAATACCCAGATTTGAGATCTGACGGAGAAAGCAGACCTGATAAAGTGCAGATCTCTTATCACTAACAAAAATGAGGATCACAGGAAAATTTGGTCCTCAGTATGAGAACACTCTCTGTTTATTCTTTTGAATATTGATGACGTATTTACAGTCCTGATGTTTGCTTTTATGAATCAGAAAATACAATTAAATTATTCATGTACTTTGCAATAAAGTTGTTGAAAAATTATATTCTAGATTCCACATGTGCAAGTAGAGGGAAAATTCTAAAGCTCTTTATTTGAACAGATCATAGCTTTAAAAACAGAAGAGAAAATGCCTTTTTTTTCTTTGAGAACATAGACTATTGTAGTGGGTTTCTGTGACTGGGTTTTGGTAGCAGGGGAGGGCTACAGGGGTGGCTTTTATTGGAAGCTGCTAGAAGTTTCCCCTGTCCCATGGAGCCAATGCCAGCCGGCTCCAGGATGGACTTCCTGCCTCTGGCCAAGGCTGAGCCAATCAGGAGTAATGGTAACACCTCTGTGATAACATATTTAAGAATATAGGGTTGTTGCACAGAAGAAATTCCAGCCAGGGAAGGGCAGAGTGAGAACATGGGAACAACAATGCAGACACCAAGGTCAGTGCAGAAAGAGGGGCAGGAGGTGCTCCAGGTGCCAGAGCTGAGGCCCTGCAGCCCGTGGTGCAGACCATGGTGGGGCAGCCGTGCCCCTGCAGCCCGTGGAGGACCATCGGGGTGCAGAGACCCACCTGCAGCCCATGGAGGACCATCGGGGTGCAGAGACCCCCCTGCAGCCCATGAAGGAGCCCATGCTGGAGCAGGTGGATGCACGAAGGAGGCCGTGACCCTGCAGGAGGCCCAAGATGGAGCAGGGTCCTGCCGGAGACCTGCAGCCCATGGAGAGGGAAGCCCACGCTGGAGCAGGTTTTTCCACGGTAGGACTTTTGGCCCCTGTGGGTGACCCACGTTGGTACAGCTCATCCGTGAAGGACTGCACCCCATGGAGGAGTGACCCACGGGACAGCAGTTTGGGAAGAGCTGCTGCCCGAGGGATGGACTCACACTGGACTGTCTCCGAGTAGGGGAAATACTCCTCTGCCTGAGCAGCAGCAGAAACAACAGCTGACTGTAACGCCCATTCCCTGTTCCCCTGCACCACTGGGAGGGAGGAGGGAGAACATGGAAGGAAGGAGGGGTGGGGGGAAGGTGTTTTTAAGACTGTTTTATTTCTCACTCTTTTGCTCTTATCCTGTTAGTAATAAATATAAGTATTACCCCCACTTTGAGTCTGTTTTGCCTGTGAAGGTAATCAGTCACTGACCTCTCCCAGCTCTTAGCTCTACTCATGAATCCTTAGCTGTTTTTTTTCTCTCTCCTCTGTCCAGTTGCAGAGGGAAGTGAGAGAGTGGCTTTAGTGGGTACCTGGTATCTGGCCGCTACAACTATGAAACGCATCCTTTCATTTTTCCTCATATTATGTAAGATTGCAGGTAAGGAAGGAAAGGCCTAGGGTTAGCTCTAGGTCTGTGAGTAAGTTAACCAAGCCTCCTTCCTCAGCAAGAAATTCACCTAAGGGGCATTGCTTTTTTTTTTTTTTTAATCTACAACAGCAAAATCAAAACCCTCCTTTCCACACCTCAGAATTTTGACTTTGTAAAATAAAATTCCTCAGTGTGCTTTCCTTCCATTTCCCACATTTCTAAACTACATAATAAAAACAAGACAAGTTTTTGTAAACGTATGGAAGGGATGTTTGACTGGCAATGGGAATGCTTTGTATCACTTTTCCATTTCTTTCAACAGACATTGTTTCTGTAGTAATGAAGTTGAATTATTGTATTGGTTAACTGAAACACTAAAATAATTTTCTAATTTTGGAGACTACCCATACTAACCAATCTATGAACACTGCACTCAATTAATTTTTTCTCCTTTTAGCTTTCTATATTTAAAATCTGTAACAATCAGACAATGTTTGATTAAAAATACAATATTTAATAGATGTATTATCACTAGATTTTTGTTCTTACATAATCACAATTATTTAGGGCTAGGACAAACGCAAGATAAATGGTGTCTACTATGCATATTCAAAATAGTGGCATAAAAAAATCTAATTTAATTTTCAGTGGAGTAATATAGGTTTAGGAGAAATTACGTACAGTTGTAGCAAACTGAATTTACTGGTTCCTTTGAAAGAAGTTTGATATCAACTTCAAGTTTTTGTCCCCATATATTTCTCCTTCACAAGTTAGTTAAAAGTATTATAACAAAAATGCACTAAAAGTTTTGGGTGACATCAAGAGACATATCAAGAATGCTGGAAAAGAAATCTTTAAAATCTTACAATTCTCTGAGCAGGACTTAACCAAATTTTGTTTCATTGTGGTTATGTGGTTTTCTGTTTGTTTCAACATCCATGCAACTATAGAGAAAGAAAAAGCCTAACTTTAAGGTTAAAGGAGGAAAGAGAGACCCTACAGACACATGCACACACATGTACATTCCCCCAAAGTCTCCAAACAAACCAAACATGAAGAAAAATGAATGCTTAGTCATCTTTGTACTTTCTTTTCCTAATTTGCTTGTCTGTTGCTGGGAACATATAGTACATATTTCTATTAACTTCACTCTGAAACAGCTTCCCCATGTCTCCAGTGTACAAAACTGACGCTTGAATTCTCATCTACTTAACTTAAACTTATGCATAGAGACTGAGTTTTAAATGGTCTTCTGAAGTATTTTTTTAAGAGAAGCACTATTAATGTGGGCTTTTAGGGTGAGGTAAGTTCTGCTTTTAAACCAATAAATTTTGATGTGACATAGGAAGTCTATCTCACCCTTATGACAGGAAGGCTGAATTTTGGCAACACTTTTGGATTACATAATGAATAACTTCTTGAATGAAAATATCTGAAAGAACAAGTTCAGGATATCATTTGACAAGAGTGTATGGATAATATTGTGAGATTGTGCTATGGTAGAAAAAAATAATATTACAAATTACTTCTTAAAAAAAAAACAAACAAAAAAGTACACCTGTGGTGTTTTTACATTACATTCTAGGTCCTCAGACTTGAGAATAAAGAAAAACTGAAGTAATAGTGATATGGATTGCCATAGTGATAACAATAGTGATAGAAACAGCAATAATATAGCAATCTTTTTTGGTCCTTCTTATCTCTCAAACAGGAATTAGGAAGACAGAAGGGAAGAAGGAAAGGTAAGAAGAATGAAAGAGACAAAGCACAACATATGGAAAATGTCTTCTTACCTCAGTAATCTGTCTCTCAAAATAATTTGACCTTTATTCAATTTTTTTAATAAGGTCTGTGTACCAATATAGTCTCTTCTCCAGGCTGAACAGACCAAGTGATCTCAGCTGCTCCAGCTTCCCCTCAAGGCCTTTCACCATCTTCATTGCCCTACTTTGGACACTCTCTAACAACTTAATATCTTTCTTACATTGTGGTGCCCAAAGCTGCCATAATATTCAAGGTGAGGCTTCCCCAGTATAGAACAGAGCAGGACAAACCCCTCTCTCAGCCAGCTGGCGATGCTTTGCCTGATGCCCCCCCGGACACAGTTGTCCCTCCTGACTGCCAGGGCACTGCTGACTCACATTCAACTTGCCATCGACCAGGACCCTCAGGTCCCTTTCTGTGGCACTGCTTTCCAGCATCTCATTCCCCAGTCTGTACAAAGATCCTGGGTTGCCCCATCCCAGTGCAAAATTTGACACTTTCCCTTGTTGAACTTCATGTGGTTGGTGATTGCCCAGTCCTCTAATTTGTTCAGATCTTGCTGCAGGGCCTCTCTGTCCTCAAGGGAGACAACAACTCCTACCAATACTGGTTAAAGCCTCTTGACTTTGAAGGTACAAATAATATGTATAGCTTCATGTACAGCTTTATTCTTTGTCCTGCAAGACAAACAGATCTTGACCTCAAAGAAGTCAAACACTGACATATGGAAATAACTATTTAGTTTGATATCTGAATTTCTGGAAGCAATGTAGTTAGATATTCAAGGTAAGTGCATCAGAGATGGTGTGGCAGCAACTCGTAGCAGCAACATGGGAATTGTATTTGTGCAAGATACTAAGAATCAAGACCATTATTTTCTGTTCTGACTTTTCTATAGCCTTTACAGTATGTTTACAATGAGTGAAATTATAAAAACCTGCTGAGTTGAGAGAATAGAGGATTCTGAGAGAGCTGAATTGTTCAGGTTGCACTGCCAGACTATCACAGTGGGGACGGAAATGAACTGACTCCAGAAATCGTGTCTTAAATTGCGAAAAAGGAATTCTGTTAACTAGCATCAGGTATGAATTCTTTGGAAAATCTGAGCTACTGATAGATACTGAGGCTTTTTACAGGATTAATTTGACACACAGTGGTGTTGAGTACTGTTTTTAGTGTCCTAAGATTTGCAAGATATCTGTCTGTGTCTGGCAGATATGAGTCTGTGAGAGACCTTCACTGCTCTGGAAAAGAAAACAGAATCCTGACAAGTTAACCTAGACCTTCTGTGACCCTACACAATGTCTGAGGGCAAAGTAATTACACTAATATTTACTAGATTACATGAAAAATATTCTCTCAACACATGTCCTGACTTTTTTAAAAAAATAAGAAATTTTGTACTCTGTCAGATTTAATACAGACCTAAAAAAAAAATAAATGTTTTTTGTACAGAGTACAAAATTTCATTTAAGAAATATGAAGAGTAAACTCTTCAAACCATGACACCTGGATAAATTTTATTTACTATAATTTTTTTTATTCTATTTGAAGAGCTTGCATGACTATCAGCACCCATGCTGCAGGTTGTGAAATACAGTAAACAACATCATGAATTAAAACTTATTTTCTCAAGCACAAAAGATACACCCACCCCCAAAAAACAACATCCAATCCCCAAATAAACAACAAACAAGCAAACAAAACCCTAAGTGGCACATATATTTTTAAGCAGAAATAACCACTGGTATATTCCATTTACGTACAGCAGCCAGATCTTAGTGGATCTGACTTCTGCAGAATGTGTGTTCTCAAGAAAAAAGCCAAAAAGTTAACATGACCAGGGAATCTCAAGTCTCATTATTTATCCCAGGTTTATGGTGTGAATTTCTTCTCACTGACAGCATTAGACTAAGAGAAAGCTTTTGCAAAAGGAAAAAAGAAAAATAGAATCTAAATACAATGAGGCCTTTAAAAGGGCACCAAGACATGAAAAAAACATTCTAAGTGTTAGAAACAGACATATATTTGTGCTCCTAAATTTTAATACCACTGAAAAGCTTGGATCTGCTTTTAATGGTAGCATGATTCTTTTAATTTGATTGTAAAATTCAGTGTTGGGAACCAAATTTCTGAAGATGAGCAGTTCCGGGTTGCCAAAAGTGGTTTCATTATTAGTATTTTAACTCCAGATCTACTCGCTTATGGTAACTTTAATTTGAAGGAAATTAGCATCCAGAACTTAGCTGTACCATTCAGATCTGTAGCTGTTCTAGTGAAGGCTTTCATTATTTAAATTCTATTCTTTGATTGCTTTTAGAAGTCATAATTTAATCTGAAATGTCTGGAGTCAATGTAATACATACCACTGCATTTTGAAACTTTCTTCTAAATGTTTGAATAAGCAGGTATTTTCATTATGCTGGTAGAACACAAATGTATCTTTTCACTTACATCATCTTGCTTTCTCACCTACAGGCTTGCAGGTAGCCTTACCAGGTGGAGCAGAGACAAGAACAGGGAGCAGTGGGATGAATTTAGGGCATTCACACCTAAACCTGCTTTGTGGCAGCTTCTTTCCTTAGGGTCTGGAGTAAAAGAAACAACTAGAAAGTGAACAAGATGATTTATGAATTCAGGATGCCATGGCTGTTAATGGCCTTAAACAGGACTTTTTTTCAGCACTGGCATTGCTGTACGGGTCACAAATGATTTACTTGTATTGTCATTCATCTCAGAAGGACATGTTTGCAGTTTGGCTGAAGGATCTAGAGAAATGCATAGGCACTGAACTCCTTTAAATATGTTGGAAGATAGTTTCCACAAATAAGTTTTGGGAAACCTGCCATCAGTTTAAGCTATATGGATACTAGACTCAGAAAAATCAGAGAATATTTCAACAAACTGAGAATTAATTTAGCAATAAAACAAGCAAATAATAACAATCAACACCCCAAACAGTTTATAGGAAGTTACTTTCCTCTCAAGTAAGTATCATGACAACATTATCCCTGAAAAAGAGGAAGTAAAACATAGATAAGAATATGCCACAGAATCACAGAATATACTGAGCTGTAAAGGACCCACACGGAACATCAAGTCCAACTCAAGTTAATGGCCTGTACAGGGATTGAACCCATGACCTTGGCATTATTAGCACCATGTTGTAATCAACTGAGCTAATCTCAGGGAAAAGGGAATCTTTATCTCACCACAAGCAACAAAGAGGGACAACTGAACCTCTAAATACTCAATTTTCTTCTACATAAAAGAAAAGGACATCCTCTAGCTACCACAAAATAAGAAAAATAATGGGAAGAGCCACCTAGCAAATTGGAACTGAGAGCTTTAGCAGGGCCTGTTGTGAAAGCGGTAATGGTTTTAAACTAAAAGAGGGAAGATTCAGACTAGATATAAGGATGAATATTTTTAAAATTAAGTCAGTGAAACAATGGAACAGGTTGCCCAGAGATGTGGTAGATGCCCCATCCCTGGAAACATTCAAGGTCAGGCTGGGTGGGGCTCTGAGCCACCTGGTCTAGTCGAAGATGTCCCCGCTCAGTGCAGGGAGGTTGGAATAGACGACCTTTAAAGGCCCCTTCCAACCTAAGATATCCTATGATTCTGTGAACACAGTATTAATTGCATAGCACATAGTTAGATTTAAAAAAACCCAAAACACAATCCTAAAGCTGAACAGCAGATAAATTAGGATCTCAGACTTGCACCTACAACCAAAGCTGCCAGCTGCTTCCCACACTGACATCCTCATTTTAGCACAGTATATGAGAAAAAAATTATATATTTAATAAACAAACAAGTAAAATGTGTGGTTACTTGATTAAATAAGAAGAAGTCTTGCATTTTACATATTTATTAGCTATTATAGCTTTTTCTCAAAGAGATGTTTAATGTAAAATGGAAAGCATTACAGAATTATCCCAAAACATTTATTTTTTTTTTAGGTCTGTATTAAATCTGACAGAGTACAAAATATCAAAGATGGAATGTTGTTAATGTACTTAACGATTTATTATAAATTAAAGAAGGATGTCCTTATCTAAAAAGTTTGCAATGTCTGTAAAGGTTACCCAAAACAATTAAATGAGAAGAAAGAAAAACAGCCAATTAATGACATCTTCCCTGAGGACTGAGTTATGTTCCTCTTTATCATTTGTGGCAAGCTCATTTTAATATATAGAACTACAACTAATTTTCTCTGGTTGATGTAGTACTAAACAAAAACAAAATCATAAAATATTTGCAAGATAAACGTTTATTTCTTTCCTGGAACAATGCTCCATCACAAAAACCTCAAACTGAAGCTCTGAAGCTATAATGATTGCTTGCATTTTGAAAAGTACAATATATTGGTAACCTAGACAAAATGGATAGGATATTTCTGTCTTAAAAGAAAATAAAACCTTGGGATCTTTCAAAAAATAAAATCAATCACAACTGGAAGATTTCATCAAGAAATACCAAGCCTTTCAATGTAAATTACAGATGGATAAATAAAATATAATGGACTAAACAATATGAATCTGCTGAACATTATTCTCTTATCTGTGAAATAGAAAGTCATGGAGTTCAACATACAAACCCCTATAATTAATATCAATAGCAAGTTAGTGGCATCATTCCTTCCACTTCTCAGAATGAATTTCTACATTTCAAAACATGAAAATGTATCAAATTATTTACTGAGATATTATGATGGTTCTCTCCACAAGGCACACAAACTTTCTGCTAACACAGTTGAAAGATTCTCCAACATGGGCAGATTCTCCAACAGGTAACAAAGGTAGTCCATTTTACAGTAGCTAATCATATGGCAAAAAGAAAGCAATGCTTTGATAGTTACACAATAAGAATAGTCTTGAGTCTTGAAAGTCACATCTTAAAACAAAAAGTATGATTCTGAGATATTCAGCTTATCTTCTTTCTAATCCTGAAATACTGTACTTAGTATCATTGCTATTACCTGAAGAACTTCGTAGCAGCTTCTTGTTCTGATGCTCTTTCTACATTTGAACTTGTTCAGAAATATTATGATTCTAGATCAGGAATAAAATTGTAACATGATCCAGGAACCTAAATTTTTAATATCTTAAGAGAACATAGTCTGGTATGACAATTTGCAGTATCCCATACAGTTGTATTTTAAAGCAAAGCAGTAATAAATGTTTATAACCACCAATTAGGACTGTCTTACAGAGGAAATTCATATTACTCCTGTTTGAAATTAAAGGTGGGTCAGCTTACTGAAAGGAACTCAAGTACCAGGTTTGCAAACAGAAGAGAAACAGGAACTTGACTTCGTTATTCAGTAGTAAATCTCTTTGTCTGGGACAATGGAGATGTGGGACCTGATTCCTAGCCTCTTGGACCAGTTTCAAATTAAAGAACAAAATTTTTAAAAATTTATTGATGTCTGTAGAAGCAAGGGGTAAAACTGATTATTCTCTGAAACATTTGAATAATCAACTGGGAAAATTACTGTCTTTCATGTTCTCTTCTGTAACTAATGAAACTTCCCTTCTCCTGAACAGGGAGCTGCACAGAGGAGGTGTAGAGCAAACCTTTTTGCACAGGTGTGGGAAAAAATCCCTTCCAAACATGTCAGACACATAATCTGAGCCAGCTGGATGAAAGCTCAAGCCATACAAAGGAGCTATCTAGACTCTAGAAAAAAAAGAATGACAAAACAAATGTCAGATTTCTGTCTTACTGGGTAGTTCTAACAAATGTACTTATTTCAGACTGTTCTCAGCTTTTTGATGGTTTATGACACTACTATAACATGGTCAACCACTCCTGTGCAATGTATGACACAGTTCTCTAAAACAGAGCTCTGAATTGTGTTCTGGTTATTAGAATCTACATGTACTATCACTAGGTTTCCCAAATATAGCATACATAATCTTTAATGGACATATTCCTAATTATTCCTGCACCAAATTCCATTATGGTCTGTTCTACCAGAACTGCAGTGGTCCTACAATGGTCCAGCTAACTGTCATTGGGATACATCACCCCAGTGGGTCCTATTGCTTTCCAGCTACAGGACAAAAAATATGGGAAACCCAACAGTTGAGTACCTCCCTTATCCTTGATATTTCATCATTGTGTTCATGTAGATGTAAACTGCAATCTGGTCCTTCTTGCCAAATAGACTGGACTTCCCAATAGCACACTAAAGGATGATTATGTCCTCTCTGAAGGTACCAGCTCTTTCTCCAGAATAATGAACAGAATTTCTGTATGACTTTGCTCCTGTATCCTGCTGCACTACAGATGGAAACACAATGAATATTGAAAACATCCTGGTTACTTGCATTCTTTGCTTCCTTGGGATATCCATAAAATTTATAAGGCCTTCCCACGTACAAAAGCTTAAAAGTATGAATTTATGTGAAGAAATTATCTCCTTTTCCAGTCTTAATGTTGTTTTAACATATTTAGGGGGTTTGAAGTTAATTCCCAAGTTTACAGTTTGCTGTTAAGAGAGTGCTTGGAATAGCACACGCTTTGTCTTCTACACCGTAAATCTTAACAGTGCAGAGTACTCCATGTTTCACACACAACGTAAAAGATACATCATAGCCATTAACCTTCCCCTCAGCTGCTGATAAAGTAAAATAGGCCCATTCTTTACAGTAACAGTAATGTATCTGTTCAGATAAATATTCCTCTTGCTGCAATAAAGTGCAGCATTTTACTGCTGCATACCATCTTTGCAAACTATAACATGGCAATTAAAATTGAATATGAACAGAATACTAATTGAAGATTTGAAGGCAAAAGGGGATGAAAGACCTTTTCCTAAAGCCTTCTCCAGCAAAATTTGAAGTTCAACACATAAATCAATTGTTTGCTTATGTGATTTTTTGAATCTACAGCAAAGATATCATAATAAATGAATTTCTGGTAATCACTTTTTGAAGGTTGTTAATTTGATATAGTTAAGCATCCAACATTTATATGCCTTGCACTTTTTTTTATTGCACATAGGCTAGTTACATCAGGAGGACTAAAGGACTGGTATAACTTAAAATTTAAGAAGCTATTTTATAAATATATAAACAGATTTATACTTAACCGTATTAATAATTTAATAAAATATATTATGATTTCATAATTGATCATAATTCTAAGTCTAGTGAGAGACTGAGATTCAGAAGCTCCAGCTTTGTCTCGTTTATTATGTAGCCTTGTGCAGATCACTAACAGTCAGTTTCTCTCAGTTCTCCGCACTCACAAGATGAACTATTGCATTTCCCAACCAAGAAGCATATTTAAGATCAGGTCAACACTCACTGTGAGGAGCAGTTCATCACATTTATGTGCAAGGGTTAGTTAGGGGCCTAAAACAATGAGATCCACAAAGTTACAGATTGCCTCTTTCTTAACATTTATGTGTACAAGGTACATTTATCCATGACTGATTCCAGATAAAGACTTATGAAGCTATTATACCTGAGGAAACATTCAGGATTTGTACTTTTTAGTAATACTAACACTTAAAAAAAAAAATCCATTCATGGATCTTATCACACAATCCTATAACCACATCAATTTTTTACTGGGTGTGTCATGAAAACAACACTTGCACATTTTTCCTCATGCTTATAACACTGAAAGGATTTTTTGATTTATTTATTTTGATTGAATGTTAGAAGAGATTCTGCAGAAGAAAATAAAAACTTCAGAAACATAGTAGCATCAGAATGCATTCCAGTTTATCAGTTTGTGAAAATACTGGGAAATTAATGTTCAAATACTATTTTCAGATACTTTTCTATTCAGATATTTTCTATTCAGATATGACTGTCAGCATAATTTTAATCTCACGTATCAAAATCCACTTCAATCTGTCAGATTTTTCAAAACAATAATTTGTCATAAATTTCATGATCAACAAAGTAAGAAGACAATGTCCTTTTTTATTATTTTTCTCTTATAATAGATTTTCCTTATTAT
Organism: Pipra filicauda; assembly: GCF_003945595.2. Classification (NCBI taxonomy): domain Eukaryota; kingdom Metazoa; phylum Chordata; class Aves; order Passeriformes; family Pipridae; genus Pipra; species Pipra filicauda. Next base: position 493,466 of record NW_024104373.1, on the reverse strand, counting down.
AGCATTATGGGCTAATAATAAGCTATCACTTCACTTTCATACTTACTTATAATAATTCTACAAGTCTATGGGGCTGTAAGAAAAGATCTAAATACTCATCTCTGCTTGAATCACAGTTTCAACTGGAAATTAGTGTCTCACAAGTATTCACATCAGTCTATAACAATACTATCGCTAAGGTGGTTGAAATACAATAATAGAGAAGAAAATTCTTTTAAAAGAACTTTTTGAATATTGATAAAAAAGAGTAACTGGTTTATTATTATTGTTATTATCATTATTAATAATAATATTAATATAATTTATATTATTATATATTATGTTATTATACAGTAACCCTACTTCATTTAAGATCAATTGAGCTCGACTAAAAAGGAAAGGATCAACATAGAAGATCATCAAGAAACTTCATCAATGACATTGCTCTTTGTATGTTGCTGCATTCTTGTGTAAGGAAAGTCTGATTAAATGCAACTTTCTCTCAGTTTAAATATTATATACACATACATACCTGACTGTTTTACATGTGTATTAAAGGCTAGATCTAACTCAGTTACTCAATTCCACTAATGTCTCCTTTTTGGCTTGTAAAGGGCAGAGTCCTGATGCTGTAATTACTTAAGAAAAATCTTATTTCAAGATAGACTCAAGAATTTCACACTTAAGAAGACAGACTTAGGAAGACAGACAGTATGAATGAGGAAATTTTCCCCTGAATCTTTATTCTGTGTTAATTCCATGACAAACTTTTCTGAACTAAATGTGCAAAAACAGTTCATAGAATCTGTGATAATATTGTAATTTACTGTCAATTTTTTAACATTTTATATATTAGTCATAGTTTATTTCACATCTTTCTCAAGGCACAAAGAGAAATGAGGTAAGACTTTTTAAAAAATCTAACTTTGAGTCTTTACTTCTATGAAGAAAAATCTTGCATCTAAATGATCCTTTTACTGACAGTGATTTATTGTACACACTATCAGAAGGCAATTTAGGAAAAATAGAACAAATCTTCATTTACAAAGATTTACATGACTTTGTATCCTTAGTCACGACTTGTGGAAAAAATACTAAATTGTAAAGAATGGCTTTTAATATGAATTAAGTGTTTAGTCACAGTTTGTAGGCAGTACTTACAATCTTTTAGCAGCTTGGATGCTTAGTCATTTTCCTCATTTAACTGGATACTTTCCTACACTTCAAAACAAAATGATAAAATAAATTAAAAAAAAAACCAAACAACAAAGAAACCAAACCAAACCAAATCAAACCAAACAAAAAGAAAAACAAACAAACAAACAAACAAACAAAAAACCCCCTTGAAACTATAAGCTTTGAAATTTCCTTTTATTCCTTTTTCCATTACCTGGAAATATCCTACATGTCCATTGCATACTGGTTTTGGTAGCATTTCTAAGGCTGTACAACAGTAAGGCTGAATGGAAGCAGGAGAAGTGGCCAGTGACTGAGAGTTGAACAGTTACCTAGTAAAATATCTGCTGTCTGCAAATCTGTTGAAGAAAATGAAAGTTTTTCATTTAACAAAGTCCAGATTAGATTTGCAGAAAAGAGAAATGAAAAGATGTCAGGTCATCTGCTCTCACGGAAATGTGAAGAAGCTTCATGCTTAGTTGTACTGCTTTGTCAAGGTTTATAGAGTTCACATAAATATGGACTCCACTCTATTCTTTATTTTAATCTCATTCAGTCAAAGAATTTAAAATTATATAAGAATTTTTAACCTTCACATGGAAAAATATTTTTACACTGTTCCTGTTGTTAAGTATTCTTTCCTATTGTTTATGTATTTAGGTAGAATTTGATTATCTTGGAAAAAATTTATGATTCTGACTGTACAGGCCAGATAACGAATTTTAGCAAATACTAAACATCAAAGCAAGGAATAAGCTAGGAATACGTCTTTTCCCTGTGTGATATTTCAATAACTGTTTATTTCTAAATCACCATTTTTCATTCTAAATCATCCTAATGTTTATTTCCTATGAAAAAATCTGATTCTAGAAATAGTGGTCAATAGTAATAGCTATTTTCTTCAGATTTTTCTGTTTCCTACTCTTTTGTTTCTCTAATTGTTGAAAAATGGTTTTGTTTGCCATTATAAAAATCTCTTACCATAGCTATTAGTTTACTCTGTTGCAGAAAATAAGGAACTTCTGAGACTTACCTCTTTGGAGGAAAAAAATTAATCTTCAGTCAAGTTTGACTGTCAATTTAGAGTTTGCTAAGAATACAAAAATATATTAAAATATCTGTGGCACTGTAGTGGTTTGAATCTTTTTTTCCCCCAGAGGCTAAGAAAAATGGTAAAACCCCAGAGGGGTGGTAACCCCTGGAAGTTTTGAAGTTTTGTCCAATGGGCGCTCCTGCAAAATGTAAACATTCCACAAGCTGACCGGAAGAGAGGAGTGGTAGTTTGGTTGTTGTGGGAGAGGTGGCCATGTTGTAGAGCCACGAGGAAGGGGCTCTGAGCCCCTTGGGGCCTCTGGGGCCCTCCAGCCCCAGCTGGGGGGACTGCAGAGACTTGGAACAGTGTTAGACTGGGCTAAGTGTCTGTAGATATGCTGGGAGAGGTTTTTCTCCACCATGGGCAGTGTAAACAGAGCAGAAAGCAGAGATGCAGCATCCAGAGACTCTGGTAGAGAGCCAGGACAGATAAGAACTGAACCGGAGAAGCAGCAGAAACGGCATGTATCGCAGAAAGGACTCTTGGAAAGAGAGAGAGAGAGAGAGAGAGAGAGAGAGAGAGAGAGAGAGAGAGCCGGCAGCAGAGTTACAGAGTTTTTGGGGTAAGAACTCAACTGAACCAGACCTTCCCCCCAAACTCCTTTGAGACCTCCGAGAAAGGAGGAATAGATGGACTCCTATTTGAGAGGAGCCTTGGAGTACAGCAGCACCGGAGAGAGAGGAGCTAAGAAGCTCAAAGACGTCCCGGAGCTGGACCGGGACGGCCAGATGGAATGCGGAGAGGGTGACCTTGGGGGCCCTCCCTTGCTGCAAGCTACAAAGAAGCTCGCAGCCTGAGACAGCAGGGCACAGAGGCCCTGCAAGGAGCTTGAGTCTCCTGGAGATACCAGACCGTCACAAAGACCCCCTGCGTCTCGTGATATGACCGTGGTGGAACGACCTTGTCTGGGGTGAACGTAGTCCACGGAGGAAGACCCCTTTGCCTGCATCAAGGGGGCTGAGAGAGGCTTGGATACCTCCCTCGTGAGTGCTGGTAGAAAGCCAGCCACAGCTGCTGCATGCATGAGATGAGGAGAACCTGCTGCCTTAAAAGATGCTGCTGCTTAGAGACTGGAAGGGATCTGTCCTTCTTTCCCTCTTGGACTTTTATTTGGAGGGGAGAAGAGATCTGATCCATTGTAAATACTATATGTCATGGTAGAGATAGTTGTGATCGTGTGTATAATGTGTTATAATATTTATTTGTACAGTCATTGTAATATATTCCCTTTCCCCCCACTTTGAGTCTGGCGTGTTTTGTCTGGAAAAACCATCTCACATTAGGTTGAGATGTGGGAGGGGGCTTAGACTAGGGAATTAGGATTTTGGGGCTATCTCAAACCATGACAGGCACATACCGTGATACAAAGTTAATGGAACTAGGGTAACGGGACTGTTATGAAGTACAAGACATAGGAGTGAGATGTAAATTATTTGTGATGCAGAGCCCTCTCTGTCCAAAAGGACAATAACAAATTTTTTCTCCAAAAAGGAATTCTAATTCTGAAGAAATAATCTGGTCTAAACAACACTTCTTTATAAGGGGTCACCAATAAGCATTCCTAAGGTATTTAAGATATGTGGGGAACAGTAGGGATTTTGTAACAAAAGAAAACTAGTATTTATGAAGCAATATAGCTCTAGTTTATAAATCAAAACTGAAGTACCTGCAGGGAAGGCTCCATTTCATTTCTAATGTTGAAGAACTTTAATTTACATAATGCTTGGAGAAACCTAGACCTGAGGTCATACAGTCAAGAAAGTCAGATGAAGAATATACCTGAAGGAGTAACTGGTTGAACTGAGGTATTACCCACTAAAGGGTCTGACAGCACTGCCACTGCAAAGCAAAAGTCGCACTTTGAAATTTTTACAAACAAAGCCATATGCAATTCTCTCAGTATTGGGAATAAATTACATACACTATTGTTCTTAAGTTATTAGAATTATTCCATTTCAACTCATTAGAACAATAAAATGGTACGTGGATAAGAATAGCATTTGAAGAGGTTGAAAATGAAAAATCCACAAATTTGAATTTTATCACCTGATTTGTGAATAATGGGAATATTTGCATTACATTTATTGTTATTATGTGCCTTTATCACTTTTATTGTTGTGCTGCAGTATAGCCCTTTGAAGGTCTGCCAAACCGCTGCGGCTTACTCAAATGCAGGGTTGAATTTTAATTAAGCTTAGCAGAATACTCATTGAATTTGCTGAGCCTGATTAGGTCAGTCATCCTGATAGACATGCAGAGGGCATCTTACTTACTTGTTTTAATAACTGACAGAGACAATTAATAGATTTTTGTAAAATAGTTAAATGTGAAAAATACAGACTGTCATCACCTCTTTTCACTTACAGTCTTAACTTTTTCTGTATCCAACATAGCCAGAAAAGATTTCTTGGAATTATGAATTATGAAGTACTGAAGAGTAATTCAGTATCCATACTTGCGAAGAGTAACAAAATATGCATTTTGTTCCACTAAAGTATTCCCCTTAATATTACAGCCCAGTGAAGAAGAGTTTCCATGGTCTCTGCAGAGTAAGATTAAATATCTATGCAAGTGGATGACTTCTTACAGATGACTTTTTCACAGAAGTGATAGCAGGACCTCTCTCCAGCTAATGCAGTTAGAACGTACTCGATATATATCATATATCTTCAATCTTTCCTGCGAAGCATGACTTCCAATTGCAAAACCAAATATTCTTCATCTCTTTTCTCTGTGACAGTGACAGTTTCACCTCTTTAGAAGTCTAATAGGTGGATTCTGACTTAGTAGCAATGTCCTTAGAACATTCCTAAGCATTCCTTAGTGCTTAGGAATGCTGATTTTGCTATTTTCTCCTCCCTATTAACACAGTAAGTTTCGGGGGAAAAAGCTTGTGATGTATTACAAAAAAATTGTACAACACCTACACGGTCAACCAACTTGTTATACCTAGAACATGTAAAAAAGGAGTAATACTAGACAAAAAAGGCAAACAATATGTAGAAGGATGATATATGGTAGCATTCATTGAAGGATGTTCTAGGTCCTACATCAGGTATGAAACATTAGTAGGGCACTGAAGTAATGAAACACTAACAGGGTACTGAAGTAACCAAACCTTTTGTATGGTGAACAAGACCATTGATATTCTTTGAATTTAACTTCAGCATTGTTGTCATGAAAGGATATGAAAAGTACAACAAAATTAACAGAATTCACATTCACTTCAAGTTGCTTAGTATCAGGTTAGTAAGTAAACACATTTTTAACTATAAAACTAAAAATTTCTAATTCAGCAACTGAACTCCAGTGATCAAAATATCCCAGAGTAAACAAGAGTGACTTGCAGAAGAAGCAAGAATAGTAAATAAATTACCACAAACCACAACACTTAAAGACTGAATTACAGATCAAAGAACTGTCTTGTCTCTGACTGAAAAGGTGTGAGAAACAGGAATGGGGAATATGTACAGTTAAAAGAAGCTCAGCAAATTTGTGATTTAGGGTTCTTCAGTACAACTAAGTGTTTGCCTATACACACAGAAGTAAAGGATGGAAAAGGTGGAGCTAGTGTTTGACTTTACTGTTCAGTAGCAATCTTCATAGGTTTTGGTGTGCTAATTCTAGGCTGAGGGTAGCACAAATACAGAACTACTTGGCATAAAGATTCTGTTTCAGAATTCTGTCTCAGTCTACAGGAAAAAGCCGAGAAAACAGAGTAACTGAAAACAGAGTTTTTAAAAAATACAGGTATTATACCCTTTCCCCAGCCTCTTGTAATGAATCTTCTCTGTTATTAATCAGATTAAGAAGAAAAAATTCTATGTTATCCTTACTATTTTCTTATTAACTGGGATATTTTTATGTCTAAGCAAAGGATTTGCTTTTAATAAGCATATCAGAATTGGATAAAAACAAAATCAGAACACAAACAAAATTAAAACAAACAAACAAACAAACAAAAAACCAAACCAAACAACACAAAGCCCTTTTACTGATTACTTGATCTAATGATAGAGAGGTTATATGGCAAAGAATCATGTACAACATACAGAAAATTTCCAAAAATATTAGCTGACAAAAACTTTTGCTTGGAGTGGAAGTATTTAAACCTATTTTCTACAATTTTACTGCCACATGAAAGGGGAAAAGAACACTTACATGAACTGTCAACTACCATGGTCACTGCTGCTATCTGTGGCATCTTCACACTGTCACTTTTACAAGGGTTAGTCACATCCACAAGGTGGTATCTTATTTGGGGTGAAGTGTTTATTGTTCAAAGGACTGACGAAATGTAGAAAATAATTAGCATATTCCAAACTCCAATATTACTATGTCCTTAACAGGAATTTCCCTTTTAGAGCTGTATCTTTGTTATGCAAATTCTTTCCTGAGTCACTGCCTACCTTCACCAATTTCTACCCAAATTTATAAAGCAAATCCCTCAACTATTATTTTTTAATCAAGATACAGTAGCATTATTGAGCTTAATGCAGCTCATTATTTTTATTTTCCATCTTATAACTCTTTGCCACAGAAATATTACTTATTTTTATGAATAATCCAAAAAATCAGGAAAAATATTACATTTTATTGTTCAGTAGACAGATCAGGGTCACATAATAAGTAAAAAAAGAAGAAATAATATTTACTTCCTCAGAAGGCTTCAAATATAAAACAATTGTTTAGTCTTATGCGTTTTGGGTTTTTTTCAAAATGATCTGAAAACTGGGTCATTGTCACCATTGTTCAACACACTTAGGAAGTATTAATGAAAAAATTAGTTTGATACAATTATAGATGGCTTTAATTTGATACAATTATGGATGCTTTTAGCAAGAGTAAGGATTTATCTTTTGTTTTTCCACAAGCATAAATAAACATTTCTTTCAAGAGATGTTGGGATAATTTTGCAGGTTCTATTTCAACATTGAAATACTGTCTTTTTCTTTTTTTTTTTTTTCCATAAAGCAGTATTGTTTATGGCAAATTTTGTGAAATCTAGGCAGCTATCAAGATATTTCTTCTCAGTAGGTGCCTGCCCATCACCATCATCATGATTTTGGCAGGCTCCCAAGACAGACACCCTCCATCTGTTAGCATTTCACAGAAATGGTACCTTGAGTTCCACTTGACCTATGAGCCCTCAGACTTTCCAGCAATTTAATAATAATTTTTTCTCAGCCAATTATGCTGACAAAAAGTTCTGCATTGAAACACCTCACGTTCTACACTTTTTCCAGGTGTAATTCTCCGATCCTGTTTTTTTCAGAACTTCACTGCCAAGCTGAGACTTTCAGACTCTCCCTTCTGGCAAGATTATGAGAAAGCCTCAAGAAAAAAAGGTTCCAAAATTTTCCCTGAACTCTAAAAAAAAAAAAATAAATAAATAAATAAAGTGTTGTAAAGCCTGCGGCTCTCATGAACCATGAGGCTGTGGTCTCTAACAGGAGAACATGGTAGTGCCGAGGTTGTGTGGTTGATAAGACCTAAAATCCAATCAAGCAATCATGAAAGATCAATTGCTGGAACCAGGGTGTTGTTTTGGTGTTAATTATGCTAAAAACATCCTGGTTCATCAAACTTTGAATACACGCCCTGCTTGTTGAAGTATTATTTGACAGATAAGCTGATAGCTGGCCTGTAAAGGTGTCACTAGCAGTCAATCACTCTATACTATAAAAGTCCAGTCCCCTCTCATGTAGTCAGGTTCATCTAACATAACACTTCTTGGGGTTGTGGGGGGATGGAGATTCCTCCCTTGGGGTGGGGACATCCCCCAAGGATACTCCTCAAGGTTGAGAGAAAGAGATCTCCCCAGAAGTGTTGTTCTGGGTGAGTTACATCAGATCTCTATTTAAATTATTTCTTTTTGCTAGCTTTAATATAACAGCTTCAATAATTGCTTTATTACAGTGAACTATACTACTTTATGCTGTATTATACTCTACTAGTAGATTTTTAGTGTTTATGTTGTGTAGCAAATAGTTCTGATTAAGATCTTTTGTCTGATCATTTGTATAAAATAAATTATTCATTTTATAAAAATATTCTCATTTTGCCAATCATCAAAACACACGGGACAAAGTTGTTCAATCATACCTCTATAATTCCTTAAATTTAAACCATTAACGTAATCCTAGGCTAAAATTGGGTTTAGCCAAACCTAGACTCATCTTTGAGAAGGGGTTTGGAAAGCAAGGGAGTCCTTTCTGTACCTCAAGGCTCCCTGCAAGGCTTTGCTTTTTAATAACTTTGTCTAAGCCTTCCACCCTCCCATGACAGGTTGATAGACTCAGGCTTAGATCCTTCCTTTACAGCCAGAGGCTTGAAGACCGCCTTTGACAAGGGAAATAAATGTTGTAGTTTCAAAACCCGTGCATTTGTGGAGACTACTTGAGAATTACAAAGTGAGAGAAACTAACATAAAAAATTCTGTTACCACAAGCATGAAAAATTCCCAAGTGTGATGCGATGTTCTACTTCCAATGTTTAACAAAGCACCAAAATCATTTTTTTTCAAAATTATTGACTATACTAACACAAAAAGAGAGATTTAAGATGTGACACCACAGAAAATGTGTTTTTATTGCTCTGATAATAAAATGCATTAGGCTTCTGCCTTTCACATTTTCTGGTTATCATTTCTTTTGCACTTATCACAGCGAATCTATTGATGGATACATATTGCACCATCTTAGTTTCAGAAGAATCATCGTGTCACAGGTTCAGCTAACAAAATTTAAAAGCTCACACTTTGACTTCCGATGCCTCTATGTTAGATCTCTGATTTGTTAGCAAAGGCTAATTGATTAATTGTGGCATCATTTGTCAAAGATTGAGTCCTGAGCTGTCTGGTTAGCTAATGAACCTTAAAAGTTCCAGTTACCCTCGAGCAAAATACTAGAAAGAGAAAGCAAATAGTAGGAATGAAGGCTGATTATTTAATTCTTGTCTTTTCTCTGCTCAACTCCAGGCCTGGGCAAACATGTTAGATGGGGAAATTAATAAAAAGGGTAGTGGAAATAAGCTAGCTGTTTCATTTTATAATTCGGAAATATTCTACTTTTCCACTGTTGAAGCCAAGTTCTGAAGATAGTATGTGCATTTCTTAGCATGTCTTGAGATTATCTGATGTTTCCTGGTTCCAATTATATTAATGACAAGAGAAACAGTCACAGACATTCTGATATAGCTCGATATTATCAAACTTCTTGCCAAACAAGCAAAGAGAATTTGCATTATTTCAGGATTGCAAGAAACCTCAAGCAGGGAAAAGCTACCACACACATGCAGACACAGATGCAAACACTGATTATCTGCAGTTAGAAACTGCATTAACAGAATACTTGCTCCACAAGTTTTAAATGCACATCTTCGTGAAGAGTACTATATCTATAGTTAATCTGAATAAAGAAGCCTTAAAGCTATGAAACCAAACTTTCCTTCAAGTCACTCTTCTTATAAAGTCACTTGAAAAGCATAAAAAAATTTCACAAATATTTTTAAGTGGTTTTGCTACTAAAAATATTTTTTTTACTTATAATATGCATGACTCAAGTTGAAGTACACACAATAAACAGAAGTTAAGCTGAAGTAGAAATTAGAGTAGAGAGATTTTCAAGTCATCTATTTTTATACATGTACTTGTATGGGTGTGCGTGTCTTTGTGCACAAAGAGAGAGGATACATTGCAGTAGAAGCTTGTTCTGAGGAGACATAGGAAACCATCACTCATATTGCCACAGCAAGAACTGCATCTGGATCTACAAATGTTGTTCCCAAGTCTGACCTAAATTGAAGCTAGTTTAATTTTCTCTGGATTAATAATTTCTTTTGTTTTTTTTTTAAATATCAAGGAAGTACACTGACTTTTCAAATGTTTACATGACAAAGCAATAAATCATGGGCACATTTTCAAACATACAGGGAAATTTTTGTTAGTTATATCAAAGTCCTTTTACTTTAGATCTTATATCCAAATGTCTTGTTGACCTGGCAAATACATGTATTTTGTACTGCTCCATCAAATCATAAATCCTATGTAACACCAACTGTCTTCCTATAGGTAAATTTGACATCCCTCCACATGTGGAATACCTAAAAGAACCTGGTCAGAGAGCATGAATTCTGACAAATTAATATAAATACATATATAGGCAATTATCTAGAAAACATGCATCCTTCAATTTGTCATGCAGAACAATTACAGCACATCCAGTTTTCTTAGTAAAGTGCCATGGACAAGACAAACTCATGGCTTGAAGAACATAAATCTACTTCAAGGAGAGAAAGCATTTCTATACTGAATAACAGAAACTGATGTCAGTCTCTAGATAATGCTCACACAATACACTGCAAAGTTTTGTTCATGTTACCTTTGCAGAGCTAAACATACCTACGAGGGAGTGTATGAAACAGTTTTGTCATATTGGAAAGCCTGTAGTGAACATTCTGATGCAAATGTTCTGAAGTAAAAAAAAAAAACTGCTGTAATATTAAAGTGCCGATATGGAAACTTTTTTTTTCTCTGAGCTATCATAATTATTGCCTGGTTATACACAGAGTGAGAAAAAAATAGGTGTTTAAGGCCTTTCAAAATGAGAGTTCCATTCTACTTTCACTGAAATCAGATTACAACATTTCATCTGACATTAACGTGAACAGCACCAGTTCCTCAGAGAAGAAGGATCTTGGGGTGTCTCAGAATATTAGTGTATTACAACAGACTCCCTCATTTCTAGTCCTACACCTTTACTCAAATTAACTTATGGTTTATACAATAGTTTAAATGAAACATAAAAAAACCCCAAATCACAAAGAAATTGTGGTCATGAGTAAATTGAAGGAATGATGCTGATTGACTTCAAAGAGACATGGATACATTTTTATTCCTCTTGTCTCCCCTATAAGTCCTTTGAATAAATGTTACATTTCAGTAAAATATTACTACAGATTTTTTTAAATGACTTTTTAAAGAATAATTTTCAGGAAAATATTAATGCTTACACTGAACATTAGAAAAAAATCTTGCAAAACCTGTAGTGTCCTACAATTTTAAGTCTTAAGAAACACAGTATAAAGACTAAATCTCCTAACATCTTATAAGTTTTCTAACGCAAACTTATTACTGATTTTTTAACAAGAAAATTAACAATATGTGACTAACCTGAATTCTAATCATATATGTATTTCATCTTATCTTTCTTTTCTGCGCCATAGCCTTCTGTGATTTTCAAGAATCCTGAGGGTATCAACTATGGTGTACTTTTTCTAACAATTTAAGCACTACATTATCTGAAATACTACTGCTATTTCTTATTTTAGCTATTGAGAAATACTGCAAATGTGATGTGGTGTAATTGATAGCAAATGTTGACATTTTAATAGCAACTACAAAAACAGTTGATATCAAGGCCAGAATGGATGAGTTAGTACTCCTGAACCCTACAAATAAATGGCATTTCTATGATTTATGAGTAAATTTAATACCTTTCCTCTTTGCTGTGCCCTATGAGTAAGGAAAAGAAGGAAAAATACAAAAAAAATAAAAATCACAGAAAACAATGCTTTCAAAAATCTAAAGTTAGAATATTCTCATATCCTTTTAAGAAGAATAAAAAATAAGACTAGGTATTAGTTTCCTTTTATTGCAGGTTAGAAAAATGATTGCTTTTCAACTTATTCATGACAGATAATGGGGCAAATTTTTCCTTGAATTTGTTTTTTCTAGAAATAAGACATAATGAATGTATTTCATTAACTGTTTAGTACTTGGTCTGAAAATCTTTTGATTGTTTCATCTTGAAATAAAAAACATTCTTAGAAAATCTCTCAGGAAAAGTGCTTAAAAAAATGAAGAAGTGATACACAATGTTGTACTTGCCTGTAGCACACAGTTTCAGTCCCAAAGATTGCATAAATACACACTCAACTCATGACTGTCAATGCACAGAGTAAAAATTTTTCTTCCTCCCTCCAGTATTTATTTCTGTTCCTGGAACTTCTGACATGATAATAAAAATAAAGAAAATTAATAACATACCTTACTTGCCTTTCCAAAAAAGCATTACTTACATAGTGCATATACCAGCCCAAAGGAAAATAAAAACTAAGTCCATTGTCTTCACCAGGTAGTGCACAGTATACAGATGCACTAACTGGTAATGAAGCAACTTGTGGTCTCCAAACATGATCATTTGATTAAGCTTCCTATGGTCATTTGAAAATCTATGACCATTTTTTCTCTGACAAGCCACAAGAACACAAGGAAAACAAGCAAACAAAAAGCACATGGGTGTAATCTTCCCAATGTATGGAAAATGAAGCAGCGTGGGTAAGAAGAGAAAGAAATTTTGAACAGGGACAAGACTTTGCCTCAATTCTCATCAGTTTTTCACAGAGACATACTGGAAGCCTTGTCTGAAGTCCATGTTACAGACTCACAGGCAGGAAGGCAACTTCATAGATGGCTTAGCCCAAGCCCCTGCCCAGAGGAGTAGCAGTGAGAGCAGATTGCTCTGGGCTGTGCCCAGCCGTATTTTGAATATCTCCAGGGATGGAGACTCCAAAGCCTCTCTGGGAAACCTGTCCCAGTAGCTATCCTCACAGTACAAAAGCACCTTTTGTGTTCAAAAGGAATCTGTTGAGTGTTTTTTTGTGTCCCTTGGCATCTGCCCTGATAGAGGGCACCATTGAGAAGAGTCTGGTTCTGGTTCTCTCTGAATTCCTTCCCATCAAATATTTGCAGAGCTGCCTTCCAGCCACTCTTGGTCTGCACTGGTGGCTGGGGTTATTCCTTTCCATGGGCAGAACCTGGCAATTCCTTTCAGTGAATGTCATACCACTCTTCAAAAACCTCTGTGCCCAGATGTTCAAACAGTTCTCCATCCACCTCACTGTCCAGTCATGATGCTGCTATGATGCTGCTGAAAGACAGCCTCAAAAGTCTCACTAAAGTAGAGGTAAATAATACTCTCTGCTCTTGCCTCATCCACCAAACCTGTCATCTCATTGTTGAAAGCTGCCAGACCACATAAAAGGAAGGAAGGGTTTAGTTCAGGTCTTTGGTTTCTAGGTGAAAGGAAATTAATGAATGAGGTAGGGAGAAGAAAAAATAGATTCAGACCAATTGTATGTTTTGCAAATAGAATTTTGTATTGTTGGATTAGTGACTAATATTTCACTCAAAGTTGCAAAGAAATTGACATTCTTTCTCCTCCATTTCTTCTTCCTCTTTTCTCTCTTAAATAATAAACCAGGACATTGAAGTGTTGAATAAATACAATTCTAAAAATCAGTACTGTTCCTGAGATGCTCAGCTCAATTTCATGTGTTATGAACAGTGAAAGAAAAAAGTACCCCTATAAATCAATGTGCTTACACAGGTAGCTGTTTTGTCCCATTTTGATAAATCCAAAGCATTTCAGTGGAAAAAATAGCACTGTCTGTACTTTAGTAGGAAGAAAAAAATACTGAACATCACTTTCAAAGGTTTTTGAAACAGTAAAATATTTGCCTTCAATATTTACAAAAGTCTTTCTTAATCAGTTAGTAGTTAAATCAGCTAATAATAAAACGCAAAGTTTTGCCTGACATTATCTGAACTGTAAAGAAAATCTTTGACTCTCCCATAGCAAGCAGGTAAATTCAGCTAGACTATTGTCTAGAACCAATGTTCTACCCTGAAAAAGTATGTCATAGTGGGATGAGAAATCTCTTGGATAGCAGATATCTAGACTCAGATTTGGAAAAGGATTTATCCAGTTACTTTAGCACGTGACTTCTCTGTTGAAGGACTTGAATCATGTGTTTAAGTGCTCTGCTGAACAATAGAGCAACAATCTTGTATTTTGTTTGTATGTTTGACTAGTTGGTTGTTTTTATTCCTTCACAAATATAAGAGGCAAAATTAAAACTGTCATTTCATGACATTTGATACTGTGAACATCATCATTGTATTTCAATGCTAACTACTTTCCGTATTGAAGCAGATCATGGTTTAATGTTGTCCCCTTACAGATATCTCTGCTACATAATTAAGAAAACTGATTAGTGTATTCCTTTTCATTAAATAAAAATTATATAGAAATATCATTTCTATAAAAAATATAGAAATATATATATAAAGACAGTTATGTTTCTTACTGGTAATAGAAATTATTAACAATTGAAAAATTAAAAACATAAAAAAGAGAAATTTTTAAGTGAAAACCACCCAAGATTCAGTCTTGTTTATTTAAAATAAGAAATGTGTCTGTGTTTTCACATTCTAAAATCAGTAAAAAAACCCCAAAAAACTCTTGGATTGAAATCCTTTTACTAGCAACTTGCCTCAAGTTTCATATGGAGTCAATGGTTTGGGATTTATAATTGAGAAGTTCCATCTGTTACAAATCTATCTGCTTAGTTGTGTCTTAAGTTGTCCCCATGTAAAGGAGAAATTTAATTTTTCCTCCACTGTACATAAACTATGAATAAAAGTACATTTATTAAATAGAAACCACCTTTTCTAAAAGAACACTTAGAGTATTGCAAAACTAACTGAATCCTGAATATTCTAACCCTTTTGCATATGTATATTTTATTGAAATAGTAATACAGCAATTTTTTCCCATAGAATCCCTGTTGCATTCAATCATATCATAGGTGGTGCTTGTTTAATGACAAATTTCTCATATCCTATTTCCTCCTCATTTTTAGACCCTTCAAACCATTTTCTGGAAACAAATTGCAATAAGTCATCAGATTTTTTGACTCTTCATAGCTATTGATAAATTAATTTCTGCACCACTATGAGACAAGAGTTCATTACTATCCCATTCTACAGAAGAGAAATAGAACCACAGAAAGAAAAATAGAAGTATCTTCTAATTTTAGGTGTCTAAATTTACAAGCACTTGATATTTTCAGTGATGTGTTCCTACTTGTTATTAATCAGTTCAGATCTGAAGTTCCAAATTTGAAAATAAGAAATCATTCATTAATATACAGGAAAAAAAGTGGTTCTGAGAAATTATTCACATAGGTATTCTTTGGCAGAGAAACGAAACCTAGCTTTTTTTTTTTTTCTAGCACTACTTTTTTAGTAACATTCACCAATACAAGCCCATAGTCCTCTTTGGTTTTTTTTTAATGAATATCAACTTCCTATTTTAGGAATTGTTTACTGTCGTGCTCCTACTCCAACAATCATTAAAGTCATGTGCTTAAAAAAATGTATCCTCCAAATATATTTCTTCTTGCTCCTGCATGCAAACTCAGCTCAAAATAGATCATACTGACCACTCAGATCTGTACAGATCTCCTTTTATGAAGGATTTATAATGAGTTTGCAAACACAGCAGAACTGAAGCTTTGGAAAACAGGGAGGTAATGCAGCAAAAATACAGAATTCCTGAGATCGGGCCTGGGAGGGTACAGAAAGAAAGAAATTAATAATATTTTGTTATTAATAGTGTCAATATCTAACACACCAGATTGTCATTGGTATTAGACCTGCTGTTCACAAACAGAGAGGGGCTGGTGGGAGATGTGGTGGTCGGAGGCCGTCTGGGGCACACTGACCATGAAATAATAGAATTCTCAATACTCAGGGATGCAAGAAGGGCCATCAATAAAACCTCTACGCTGGACTTCCAGAGGGTAGATTTCAGCCTGTTCAAGAGACTGGTTCAGAGGGTACCGTGGGAAACAGCCCTTGAAAACAAAGGGGTCCAGGAGGGATGGACATACTTCAAGAAGGAAGTCTTAAATGTACAAGAGCAGGCTGTCCCAGTCTGCCGAAAGGCAAGCCGGCAGGGAAGACAGCCAGCCTGGCTGAACAGGGAGATCTTGAGGGAAATTAGGATGAAAAAGAGAGCCTACCGATTATGGAAAAAAGGACTGGCTACTCAGGAAGAGTTCAGGAATTTAGTTAGGTCATGTAGAAAGAAAATCAGAGAGACGAAGGCAAGATTTGAACTCAATCTTGTCACTTCTGTTAAGGAAAATAAAAAGTCTTTCTACAGATAAATCAGTAGCAAAAAGAGGGACAAGGAAAACTTCCATTCTTTAGTGGACATGGGGGGGAACATAGTTATTAAAGATGAGGAAAAGGTTGAGGTATTTAACACCTTCTTTACCTCAGTCTTCAACAGTAGGACAGGTCTCTCTGAGGACAGCTGGCTTCTGGAGTATGTAGATAGGAATATTAAGCTGAATAATCCCCCCGTAATCAAGGAGGAAACAATCAGCGAACTGCTGAGCCACTTGGATCCTCACAAGTCTATGGGACCAGATGGGATCCACCCAAGGGTTATGAGTGAGCTGGTGGAAGAGCTCACCAAACTGCTCTCCATCATTTACCAACAGTCCTGGCTCACTGGGTAGGTCCCAGACGATTGGAAGTTGGCAAATGTCACACCAATCCACAAAAAGGGCCGGAAGGAGGACCCAGGAAACTACAGGTCTGTCAGTCTGACCTCAGTGCCTGGCAGGGTTATGGAGCAGATCATCCTGGGTGCAATCACACAGCACCTACAGGATGGACAAGGGCTCAGACCCAGACAGCACGGGTTTAGGAAGGGCAGGTCCTGTCTGACCAATCTGATCTCCTTCTATGATCAGGTGACCCGCCTGGTGGATGAGGGGAAGGCTGTGGATGTGGTCTATCTGGACTTCGCAAAACCTTTGACACTGTCTCCCATAATATACTCCTGAAAAAAACTGGCAGCCCATGGCTTGGACAGGAGCACTCTGTGCTGGGTTAGGAACTGGCTAGAGGGCCGGGCCCAGAGAGTGCTGGTGAACGGTGCTGCATCCAGTTGGCGGCCGGTCACCAGTGGTGTCCCCCAAGGATCAGTGTTGGGCCCAGTTCTGTTTAATATCTTTATCGATGATTTAGATGAGGGGATTGAGTCCATCATTAGCAAATTCGCAGACAACACCAAGCTGGGAGGGAGTGTCGACCTGCTGGAAGGCAGGAGGGCTCTGCAGAGGGACCTGGATAGGCTGGAGAGTTGGGCTGATTCCAATGGGATGAGGTTCAACAAGGCCAAGTGCCGGGTCCTGCACTTTAGCCACAACAACCCCCTGCATCGCCACAGACTGGGGACAGAGTGGCTGGAGAGCAGCCAGGAAGAAAGGGACCTGGGAGTGCTGATAGACAGGAGGCTGAACATGAGCCAGCAGTGTGCCCAGGTGGCCAAGAAGGCCAATGGCATCCTGGCCTGTATCAGGAACAGTGTGGCCAGCAAGACCAGGGAAGTGATTCTGCCCCTGTACTCAGTGCTGGTGAGGCCTCATCTGGAGTGCTGTGTCCAGTTCTGGGCCCCTCATTTCTGGAAAGACGTTGAGGTGCTGGAGCAGATGCAGAGAAGGGTAACAAGGCTGGTGAAGGGACTTGAACACAAGTCCTATGAGGAGAGGCTGAGGGTGCTGGGGTTGTTTAGCCTTGAGAAGAGAAGGCTCAGGGGAGACCTCGTGACTCTCTACAACTACCTGAGAGGAGGTTGTAGGCAGGTGGGGGTTGGTCTCTTCTCTCAGGCAATCAGCAGTAGGACAAGAGGACATGGCCTTAAGCTGCGACAGGGGAGGTTTAGATTAGATATTAGAAAGAAATTCTTTACAGAGAGGGTAATCAGGCATTGGAATGGGTTGCCCAGGGAAGTGGTGGATTCTCCGTCCCTGGAGGTTTTTCAGATGAGGCTGGACGTGGCACTTAGTGCCATGGTCTAGCAACTGTGGTGGTAGTGGATCAAGGGTTGGACTTGATGATCTCAGAGGTCCTTTCCAACCCATCTGATTCTATGATTCTATGATTCTATGATTATGTACACTGAGAGTAAGAATATGAACACCTGGAGATATATATATATATATATATACACACATATATATATATATATATTCCCATTACTTACGGTAGGAAGCTCTTATTGACAGCATAGAAGAGTCTATTTCCTCCTTTTACTTGCTTTTGTTCCAGGTGTCTGAATCTAGACTTAGAATGATCCAAGGAAAGCCTTTTCCCACCCTGCAAGGCCACACTCCAGCAATCCAGGGCTCCCACTGCACCAGCACCAGCTGTGTCCCGTGCAAAGCTCATACGTTCGACAGCTGAGCTGTGAAGTCCAAAGAAAGACCAAGAGTGACACCTTGTATAAAATCTCTGTCAAGTCCCAAGTCTCTTCTCTGTAACATGTGCTAGACCTTTCCAATAAATAGCTGACAGAATTATTACTTTTAAACGTGCAAATCTGCATCTTTTGCCCTGCTTTTTGCCTTGAAATCTGCTCACCAGTTTGAGCCAAAGTGAGTGAAAACTGCCTTGACATGAATCAGCAGTTGAGCACTAATCCCTGTGGCAGAGTCTGAAAAGTAAGTAAAAGGGTAAGGAGAGAATGTCCTGCTTTACTGCAGAGCCAGTTTAATTTTCCTTAGGTATTTACTCTGTACATCACACTTGCACAGCCACCAAACCTATGCATCCATTTCAACAATAGTGGCTGCATAGTGGATCAATAACTGCTAATCTAAAGTGTCTCAACAGGTTTGCTTCACATCAGCTTTACATAAAGACAAAATGTTAAGTTTTGTTTCTTTGTTTTCATTTAAATCCCTCTGTTTCAGGATTAGGGAGTGCACAAACCTGAAATTAAGCTTTTTTAATTCTTTATTGATATGTTTGGATTACTCAACAGAGATAGAAATAACAATAATGAAACATAAAGCATATCACCCTCGAGTCTAGCAGATTGGTGTTCATCCTCACAGCATCAATATCAGTCACAAAACCTGACCTAACATCCCATAATCAGCCTGCTATAGGCATTTTGCTTTGCCTGTATGCTCATGACTTAGAAGTTTCCAGATATTTCCATTACTGTCAGTAAGTTCTACGTTGTTATAGAAAAGGAACTAGGTTTCTCTCTAACCCCACTATTATTTCAATAGTCTATATTTTTTAATTTAATATTTGCAGGTTGAATAATTTCAAGTAGACGTGTCCTATGACTCACTAATGGTTAACAATTCAAAAAGCAGTAATTAATATTCTGCAAATCCCACTGACAATTCCAATTATATAGCACAGTATTCTCGTTTGAATACATCTCATTATGAAGAGGAGCAAAATACTGTACTCCTTATTCTCACTTTGTTTTGGACTCAGGAGGAATAAAAGGGTGGCTACATATTTATATCACTGTGATTCCATGATTCATAAATCCCTGGCTGGAATGTAAATGATCAAATTTCTAATTTCAGACTCTCTAAATGTTTGCTTATCTTCCCCATCATTCAGAATAAGAAAGGCATTTAGGAAACTGCATATAATTTGTCACTGTCAGTCTATTTTCTCAGTTCACAAGTCTTTAATGTTATTTCCCCTATCAGTTTTGATATGCAAGACCTAAATCTGTTGAGATTGGTCCAAAAGAAAAAGTAATTGTGAGATTTTAAAATGGAATTCAAAACACAATAACATGTAATAAGAACAGATACATTGACCACCAAAAAATATTTTTAACAAAATGTATTTTCAGCGTGTGTTTTCTGTGATTCCAAAGTCAAATCTTCAATATGAAATTAGAAATCTTTTTTTTATGACTGTCTTCATAAGCTATTAGCGATGTTCTAATGTATACAGTGAGCAATAAGCAGGAATTCCATTGTGTGCCTGTGTTTTTCAGCTTGAGGAATGAAGTCTTGTTGACATTGTGAATTTACTCTTCTGCATTACACTAATTTTTACTCTGTTGCTTGCCTGAGTCAGGTTTTTGTTTTTCTCTGAAGCCAAATAAAGCAAAAATGTTTTCTTTCAGTATTTCAGAGATTAGAATTTAGAATCTGAGAACAAAACTTCAAAGTTTTCAAATCTTACAAGTGTTTCACATTAGGTTATCAAATACTTATGATCAGAATAATTAAAAGCAAAATGTACATATTTTTATATATTTTCAGCTATAAATATTAAGAAAATTTGCCAATAAAAATAAAAATTAGTATAAATTTAAAAACTCAACTGTCACTTTTTAATCTCACACAAACATTAAGATCCCCAGTGAAGTACAGCACAGTGTGAAGTTCACACTTATGCCAGTCAGTGCTCTGCCTATAAAAAGTAACAGCTTTTCCTTACACAATATCTAAAACAAACATGTAAATATTTAATATTTTTAACTAAGCCTTACAATTAATTTCATAATTATTAAAAGAACAATGTATTTTTTACATAATATTGCCTAAATTTAAGGAAGAGAGATAATGTCTGTGGAATTTGCTGGTACTTTGTTCATGTCCAGTGACACATTATGCTGGTTCTCAAAACATTTTCATAAAGTTCTTATATTTCCATTAAATCCTAATGCAGCACAAAAAGATACCAAAACCCCCAAATTAGTATTTAGTCACAATTCATCAACCAGAATTCTGTGTACCTATAAACTGTTGTGTATATTCATTAACTGCTCCCAACCTGTTATAATAATACCCATTAGAGGTGATGACATTTTATATCGAGGCACTCTTATTGAAATTCTGAAGAGGTAACCCTTAGAAAAAGGCCTTTATTTCTCTTTTTCATAGAAAGGTTCACGGTCTTTTAAAGAAACAGAAGGAAATATGTATTCTGTTTTATGAAGAGAACATCAAAATAGTATGTTCTCTTGGTATGTAAATCAAACCAATTGTTAGAAATAAGACCTGATGTAAAGATAATACTTTTGTTAGTAAAAGAGCGTTGCATTGTCATGCTTAAAGACATTGATTTTCTTCATAAAAAAGGATTTTTTTATTTATATTTATGATGGCTTATGGGCCAATAGTAACCTTTCTTCTGTATTTCTGTTTCTTCTGTATTTCAAAGATGGATGTGGATAAAAAACTAGTTTCAATAAATGACTGCATTATTTTGCTATATAAGAACAAATATCCAAGTTTGAAAAAAAACACTGCAATTTTTAAACTGTATCATTATTTGTCTGTAAATATATTTCACTGAAACACTAACCAAATATATTGATGCAAGAGAAATGTATAGCCAGTATCTACATAGTCTGAAAATATTGGTGTTTTTTTTCTATTCTTTTTTTAGTGGCATGTGATTTAACATTTAAATTAGGGGGGGGGCAAAAAAAAGTCAGACATTTATCAGTGGTTCCTTTTATGATAATGGTTTAATGCAAATCCAGTGGTAATGAACAAAACTTCTCAGGAAGGTCCCTCACAAGTATCACCTCATCACAGATGCCAGTGCTGGTTTACTCTTCTCATGTAAATTTTTAGTTAAATGTTGCCTGAGAGTAGAACAGGAACTTGAAAAAGCATTGCACTTTGCTTCAGAAGTCTTTCATTGCATTTTGATGAAATTTCCATAAAATTCAGGGGTTGAAAATGCCATGGACATGCATAAATTTGTATTGAGGATTGGTATTCCCAGTGAGGTTGAGTATCTTTAAGCTTGACCGTAGAGATTTCGGGTTTGGAGCTTTTTTTCTGAATTTTATTAAGTGTAAGTCTTCCTGTTTGATGCTTGGTTGCACAGTTTATAAAAACTACAGATGAGTTGGACAAAATACAAAGAATAGCAACTCAAAAGGATAAGAGGATAAAATGTGTGAGGAAAACTGAGAGATAATGTAACAGAGTAGTGTCTACAAAACCTGGAAAATCCAGGGAATGGATCATATCTTCAAGGTAACAATACCAAAGAAATTACCCTCTTTCTGAAACAGTGAAATGAAGAAAAATCACTCACGGTAGAAAAAATGTGGACTGGGATAAACTAAAAAATAAGAACATCATAAATGAAAGTGGATGAGAAGTACCATACAAAAATATTTAACAACTCTATGCATTTAGTTGCTTAACTCACAGTTTTAACAGTCCTGCACTGGCCAGGAAAGCAAACAAGACACATATTCTCTTATGTTCTAGATTAATCCACTACGGGCACAATAACCTTCAAACTATGACAGTTCCCACTGGGAACAACAGCATCTCCAGGGAATGGAGCACTACAGGTCAGTCAGAAATACTTGCTTGTTACTTGCATCAACTCAGACAGAAAAAAAAAAAGAAACAAAATCAAATATGCAATATTAAAATGTAATGCCAGTTCATGACCTTTCTCAGAAAGTCATCTGAAAGCACTTTGATGTAATTAAACAAACTGTGGCATCTTTTGAAGACTAGAGAAAAACTTATTTCAATTTTATGGTTTAATAACTTTAGAAGAATAAATTTTCCAAAGACTCTTTAAAAACTGAACACTTAAATGCACCCCTGAATCCCTCTCTTATTTCATCACTAAATATTTACAACACTAATGTTTCAACAAAACTGATACATAAAATATGTTATTCTGGACTTCATGCTCATTTGTCATGATGTCAGTATTCTTATTATGAGGGTTATGGGAAATAAAGAAAAACCCCAAACAACCCAAATTAGGTATGTCTGTCTTTTCTGGAGCTAAACTTCCCCAAAGCGATACCTCAAAGGCAGCTCAGTTCCCAAAAAGAAACATGATTCTGAAAATCCCTGACAGGGCAGATTTATCTGCTTATATTTTCTCTTCAATTTTGCACTGAATTTTCTTATTTGCCCATGGGAAACATATTGAGCTTTTCAGGTCTTTAAATAATATGGTAAGCAGAAAAGAACCAGAATACTTCTTCTTATAAGAAATAAAGTTTTAATTTAAATCATGCATCTTACAATATTTATGCCATCTTATTCTATCAGGACATCTCACCTCAACAATCTTTCAGAACATCTGAAAGGGGTTCGTATGACTAAGGCACAAAAAATCAGTATTAAAGGAAAATCAAGTGAATGTTAAAAAATAATCTCAGGTTAATTTGCAGCTGGTTGATAGTTACCTGCCAAGGTACAGAAATTACTGGGTTACAGCCTCGCTACAATCAGCCTCAGTGAACAGGAGCACAGAGCTAAACTGTGCAGGCAGAATGCTGGAAAACGAAGTGGGGAGCATCCTGAGAGCTCTGCTGTGCTTCCTTCAGCTCCCTCTACATCCACACCAGCACCACAATCTCTACTCATAAATATGAGATATTTATTATTTAAAGTAACTGCCCAGCTGCAGTTTCACTCTGTTGAATAATAAACTAGAGCCCTCTAAAGTTGCTTTAATTCTGCATGAGATAGTCTGCATATGTTTAAATATGCTTAAATTTATGCATGTTTACTTCATATCTTGAGTGTTTAAAAACATTTTAATTAAGCTTATTGACTTTACCTGTGAAGGTGATTCATCTGATTTGCCTGAATCTTGGTCTTAGTGAGACTAAGCTGCAATGTATGTTTGCATTGTTTCTCCTCACAGGAGAATAAGGGCTAAAATAGTGAATCCCATAATTAGCCTCACAGGTGATGAACTAGATACAGCAAACGTGGAGGACTGGATCTGAAAAACTATCATGACACACAGTTTAAGCCAGTATCAACAGAAATACATTTATAGAAGAAATAGGGCATAATTAAAAAACAAAATGAAACAAACAAAAAAACCCAACCAGGCATGCGCTCACTTTTTGTTTTATGTCTCAAAAATCTTGCTATTCAGGAAAGAGATTTCCTTCCCAGTTTTTTGAATAAATTGCTTATTATTGCTTGTTCACGTTGCAATTACTATATCCATCAATTTTACTGAGGAAAAGAGAAGATCTGTGTTCTTGAGATTAAGATAATATAACATTTTATTATTTTATACTTAAAATTTATTTTGGAAATTACACAAAACATAAAAAAGTTCTCCCTGTGCCAAATGTTTAGGCTTAAGAATTCCTCTGACAATACACAATGTTCAGGTGGGTATTTCAAGACATGGCATAAAGATATCTCAGTGGAGATGTTCTCACCATATTTTCTGTTGAAAGTAGAAGGACTGTCCCCAAAGTCAGTAACATCTCAAAAACGCCCTCTTATTTTACTTACTACCAGTGCCTGGTTAATTGAATACCACTCAATTATATGAAAGCTGTGAGGTTTGGATCATTAGTATCCCAACCACAGTACGAGGGAGGGGAAAAAAAGGACCACCTCCTGAGTACAATGTTGCAATCGCCACAGTGGAGGATTATGGAGTATTATGACTTTGGCAATCAATCACTTCGTTAGTCTCACTCCACATCCTTTTTCACACTCTAGTTACAAAATTCCATCTTGGACCTGAGAAATGATTCTAGCATATAAACACATTTACATAAAAAAAAAGTTGTTTGGTAAAATGGAAGTTTGGAATTCCTGCCTGAATTCCTTGCTTAATTCTTAACTTCACAATGTGACTTCCAATCCCTAATAACACATCAGAACCACATAGTTACTCTCTCAAAAACTTTACAGTTTAATGATTTATTTATGACTTCTGATGTGTTTTCTTCATACAACTATAGAGAATTGCATGAGTTTTCATCAAATCTACAGAGACAATGGGATGTGAGAAATTAAGATTAGGAACTGTGATTAATAAAGAAACAACTTATCAGTGGTTCTGCTCTTTTTATTCATAAGTGAAATGCATATCAATGTAAAGACTAGCCCAAGGGTAGTCCATGGGTCTCCACAATTTTCAGCACCAGCCTTTCAATTATTAATGTCCAAACATCTGAATTAAAGAAGGGAGAGTTTATGCTTGGTAGTTTGTTAATTATAGTGGTACTATGGATCATTCCCTTTTCAGTTTTCTTTTTGTGTAGGGACCATAAAAGAACCCTACTTCAACGTGAGTAAGTAGATGAAATTTCAAATTTTTTATATTGAGATCTTCATGGCCCATAGGAATAAAATATTTTTAAAGGATTTGCAAGCAAGATTGGACTTAAAGATAGGAACATTCTATTTATTTTGTAAGAGGCACAGCATGTTAGCAATAAATCTGGCACAGAAAGTATGCCAACTGACCTTTTGTTTAACATAAATTTTATCATAAAATGTTTTTGTATATTCTTTGCTGGTATTTTGATGCATTTATTAAATATCAATATTTTAATCTGTGAGGGTTTTCCATATAGCAGGAGGTACATATTTCATCAAGCGTAGATATACTAATTCTGGAACACCAACACTGCAGCTCATTTAGCTGTGTAAAACACTTCCTTTCATATGTTGCTCCTTCTTTATAATTTGCCCAGTAGCCAGCCAGCACCAGCAGGAGGAAAGAGGAACTCATTTCACAATTAAACACTAGGTAATAAAACATTGATATGGATTTACCCTAAGGTTTTTTATTCCTTGTAAATCTTATCCTTGGACTCACTCTTCAGAATAATTCCATAATTACAGGAATTTGTCTACTTTGTGTACCCTAATTTCAGTATTTCAAGTATTTGTGCTTTCTGAATTTAGTTCCTACAGTGAAATTAAATGCAGTATCTTCTGAGATGCTTATCCTCACAGTGTTTGAACACTTTACCCAAAATTATGCATAGCTAAGGAAAAAAGTTTTTAAAAGTGTACATTTGATCATAATATCATTATGGAAACTCACCCTCTGGGAAGTAAAAAAGTATAATTTTCTATTTTCATGCTGACTTTTTTAAAAACTGGGCTTTGACTCATGTTGGTTCAATTCCCAGACATATGTTAAAAGGTCTTTTAACCTATATAGTGTTGTAAAAATACACTACTGTGTCCCAGAGAAGACATAGCCTAAAAGAATAAGCTTCTGGGGAATCTTTACTAGCTACTTTTAGTTGTGTCACCAATCTATTATTTTACTTTGGGCAAGTAAAACCTGTCTCTCTTGTAATTCTCCACACATAAACTAGATTACAAGCAATCAGTTTTGATTTTTTTGTTGTTTTTTTTTTTACTATTTTAAACATGAGAGATCCATTGCTGTATCTAGTTCCTATAGCTCTCTTATTTTACACTGCACAAAGTGCTTTAATACATAAACAGCTCTAATTGTATTTTCAGTAAAGTCTTTCTGGACCTTTCAAAAACAGATTGCGGGTATTTTTGTTCTTTTTAACTAAGACATGAGATGATACCAACTATATGGCACATGTTTTCAGCAACAAAAGGAGATTCATTGAAAAGTTATGTTTATTGATATTTTAATTTTTCAGGCTACATCAATATGGAAACAAAAGAGTCACTGTCATTCATAAGTGTTCCAGAAACATGTCTCTGGCCCTTCTAGACAGAAAGTATCTGCAGCCACCTCCATTGTAATCAGCATAAAAATTCAATAAAACAGCAGATAAAGGGCAGAGTCAGTGTGAGTGGGATACTCTATCACTAGACTTTCTGAGTTTGGCTTTGCTTTCTAAATCTTTTATCCTTGGGAAAAAAAAAATAAAGTGATTTTTTCACTGAATTAAAAGGCATCAACACAACAAAAAAAAAAAAATCACTCATAGAATATGGCTGTGCAATATAATAGCAGAGGCTGCCAAAACCAAATTCTAACAGTATACTTGACAGATAAGGTCTTAAACATTGCTGATTCTTCTTTGTTTCACCAAAAGTGAAGATCTATATAAAACCAACAGATAAGGGCAGTTCCACAGGAAATCAGTATCCTTAAAACAAAATATTTTCCAAACTGATTTGTTTTTCCTTTTCAAAATGTGACATGGTTCAAGTATTGGGGATTTAAACTGAATCAGAGATACTAAAGTCACCAAGTTTTGACCAGTTTCTTAGTTTAATGTGTATGCAATATCAAAGTGCTCTTATATCTAACTCTACTCCTGAATTTCTTATTTAAAGCTGTTGTTATTGTTCTTTGGGCAGTGGTTTTTTTGTTTTGTTTAGTTGGTTGGTTTGCTTCGTGGGGTTTTTAGTGATTTTGGGTTCAGCTTCTTTTTTTGTTTTTTTGGGGTTTTTGTAATAAGCCATAGCCAGGCTTCCTTCTTAAAACTAAATTTCCAGAAGTTCATACTTCATGACAAACTTTACAACACTGATTAAACATTATTGGGTATCTACACATATTATGCACTGACTAGAAGTAAGAAAACTGAGTGCTTTTTAGCATCATTTGAACATCCACTAAATACATAACGGACACTGATTAGACTTATAAAAGAAGACAAAAAATAAGGTTTTTTTAGAGGCTTTGAAACTGAAACAAAGACTGGAAAGGTATTAAAAGGCTTTTAAAATACACTTATTTTTGACTAATGATGAACAAATACACTAATAACTTAAGAAAAGCACAACATATGTTTTTCTCATTACTTCCCTCTCTTTCATTCAATTTCAACCTTGCTTGCTCAAGGCTGGCTCTTATTTTTTTGCTATGTAATATATGGGAGCACCCATGCGTGCTTATATTTGTTTCTCTTGGATGGATATGAAGTGCCTATAGGCTGTACATTTACTTTCTGTTTGACCTCATGCTTAACTTGTTAATTTACTTTACTTCAAGGGCTTTGTTCTGCTTTTGTTTCTAGTTTATCCTTCACTAATTGAAAAATAAATTACATCAAGGATATGAAGACTGAAAAAAGAAAATCTACCTCAAAACTAATAATATATTTGTGTGCCATAGAGAATCTGTGCACACAGAGCAGAAAAATTTATGGAAAGAAATATTTTTCCCATCTGCCCATTCCTGTAAAAATAGTTCATTTTAAAGAGATCTTAGAAAGAAAAATCCAGAAAAGGTAGAAAATATTAATTAAATATTTGTGTTTCTGCCAATAACTTTCTGAATAACTTGATACTGTAATTATACTGCAAAACTTAACAACTAAATTTCACTGCACGTAAAAATAAAGCAAGAGATTCTGAAACAGATAATTTACAAAAACAACCAGCACAAGGAATAGGCTGCAACACATACAAGTTAGAGAGACAATTTCTCAGTTTTCAATACCACTTTTGAAGAAGAATCAGCATCATAGCTGAATCTGGAAAAATATATCAGAAAAAAATAATGGATGAACTATAAATAATCACACAAAGTTTTATATGAGATTTTTTCTGAGAAAAATAAGTCACCAGTTCTACAGCAAAATTCATGTGAGGTATTTTGTGCTTTGACATTCACACAAATTTGTTAAGATTCAAAACTTTGGAACAGCCCTCTGCAATTAGAACATGTACAGTTTTCTATTGGATTCCACAGAAGCGTAGCTCATGGATACGCCTGTGACAGACGCAAGTAGAATGAAAAAAAGAACTTTTGCATCTGAAAGGGCATGCTAGGGCTCCAGAGCATTAAACTGCTTTGCAAAACTTTGCAACCTTCAGCAAATTCTGTGTATCACAGGTAGAGTATGGTAACAGTGTTTCCGGGTTAAATACCTCTCGGCATTGAGAATGGACAGGGCGGCAGCCAAGGACAGGATATGGTGCAGCAACCACACCCATTCCATTATGGAAAAGGTCACAAGTGCTGTAGAGTGTAAGTCTATATATAGCTACTGTATAGTAATATTAATACCAAGAAAACAAAGACCTAGTGAAAGGTGACTGGGTCAAATGTATAGAGGTGTCAGTTAGGGAAAATACACTGGGTATATGTGAATTGCAAACATACAAAACAAGTACAGATTACTGAGATAAAATTATGTCTAATTCTTTGTTTCACTAAAAGGATGGTTTCTTATTGAAATTTACAAAAAAAAAAAAATTAAAAAATAAAATTCATGTTTATAAAATTCATGACATGGAAGGAGGGATTTCCAGTTATCACTTGGCACACCAGGAAATTT
This sequence comes from Pipra filicauda, assembly GCF_003945595.2. Taxonomy (NCBI): domain Eukaryota; kingdom Metazoa; phylum Chordata; class Aves; order Passeriformes; family Pipridae; genus Pipra; species Pipra filicauda. The sequence goes on along the minus strand of NW_024104373.1, from coordinate 464,543 downwards.
CAGAACAGTATCCTGCAGAACCGGAAAAGTCCACCTACCTGAAGTCAAATGTTGTTTTCATTCAAATATTAACACTGTCTGTTTCTCTTATGCTAAATAAATGTTATATTTAGGTGACTATGAACCACTTAGCACTATAACTAGAAAGGAGAGTAGCAAGCCTCTTTTCAGGCTAGAGATAAATATTTATATGGAACTAAAGAATTTCAGATCTAGACTTCAGACAAAACACAAAGGCAAAAATAAAATCTCTTTGTGCTGACTGCTATTGCCTGTAATATCAGTTATGATGGAACAGTGAAGAAAATAAGTAGGGATAGCAGTAAAGACTGTCCAAGACACTCTGTTCTCAACTCTTTTATCAATTTAACAAACACACAGCAAAATATAAGATAGATTTTTACTTAAAGGCACCACATTATTGACTTAAACTGCTGAAGAAAAAAAAATGTTAAAAATTGATGAAAGTCACTTGAACACTGAGACATACAGGAGATAATGTTTCATATTGGCCTCAGAAAAAATATTCTCTTTGAAGAAAAGTACTGATCTTTATTCTGTGTAAGCAGAATCCAATGCACATATTAAGCAAAGGAATCTATGTCCCTGGCATGCAGAAGTTGAGATTATACAACACTGTTTCTTCACAGTAACCTCTCCTAAATGGCATGGGCAAAATGTTGAAAATTAGTGTCCTTTTTTCTTCTGGTCCCAATCTTTTAATATACAGCTGTCACCCAGCAAATGGAAGATCTGAACACTATATTGTACATATGATTCTCAAGGATTACTACAGATTTTAGTCTCCAAATTGAAGTTTCCTATTTTTTGAATACTGTGAGATATAAAGACAACCAGTACTTGAGCTGAAACCTTCAATGAAAATTAGCCATCTGCATTTTATGATCATGAAACATCCCTCAGATACAGTTTTTAATAAATCTGATCACTTAAAATGTGTGCTATAGCAGTACTTAATTTCCAACATCAGAAACTGCTTCCTATAGAGCAACTAGTATAAAAATGGTAAAATGACAGTCTTTATCCCAAATATATTCCAATTTACTAATCAACATTGCAGGACTCAAAATTCAGTAATTTGCAATAAACAAATATGTTTAACATCAGATATGGTAAGAGGAAATTGTAGAAGTCCAAGATTATAGCTTGAAGTCAGTAAAGATTTACTATCTGCAGGTAGTAAATGCATAACAGGACTTAATGAAATTGGTTAACAAATACCTAAACTGTATGGTTTTCAGCAAAACCAATGTGAGTTGTTTTTTTAATTAGGACTGCAATGTTAACCTATAACTTACATACAGTCTTAAACTAATTTCTGATAAATTTGGGTAAATATTAAATTTAACAACCAGGTTGGTGGAGACACATGGTTGTTAATGAACTTGTGGGGCTGTGACTCTCAGAAGCATGACAAAGAAAATCCAGACTAAGTATTACATACTGTGAATACTAAAAAGACAAGTTTCCTTCTCCACCTGACTCTGGTACAGTGCCTCTTTGAGAGACTGTTTTGGCTAGACAGTACAATTATTTTCTTAGGACTGCCTGCCTGTGATTTGTAATTCTGACTAATCTCTCTTGAAACTTCCAGAACAGGGAAATCAGCAGAAAGATGTATATTGTTTAGAAAGTCTTGGTTCAGAGATAATTGAAGACTACTTTGTTGAAGTGACAAGAATCAAGGTAATACAAGTTGAAACATTCCAATTTCAAAGGGAGGGTTTTACTAGTTGCTAGAGATGGAAACGATAGCCTCCTTACCACCATGTCAAGAGATATGCCTCATCTGATAAGCAGATGGGATGTTATGATATCTGCAAACAAAACACCTATTTGAATTAGCCTAAAGTATCTATTTTTTAAATATTTGGTGACCATTTAATTTTTGGGATTTTTTTCAAAGTTATTTGGTGAAGAAGTGAAATCCCATACCCAGTCACATTTCTGCTTTGGAGCACTTACACAGTAGCTTTAGTCACACACCTAAAAATCAAAAAATAACAGACATTTCTGAAGTATGTGAAAAACTGAACTGCAGAGAGTATGGGTGATAAGTCTGGATGTCCTGGAAACAGCTTAAATTTCACTGAATTTAATTGTTGGTTTCAAACAAGCACATTGCTATCCAGAAAATATGATATTGCCCAATATCTTTCCACTTTCTGACTTCCAAGACAGCACTGCCTAATGCCCTAGCACACATATTATGGTGCATTTTAACACCTTTCATCTCATATGCTTCTTCCTGTTGGAAACCTCACACCTCACACCAAAGCCTCCAGGTCCTCCTCAGGCCTGAAAAAATCCAGCGCCGCATGTCCTATCCTCCACCTCCCAGGAGGAATTAGAAGTTCGGGCCCCAGAAAGGCATATGAAAGGGCAAAAGTAGGTCCATTCAAATAAACTGTCAAATGAAAGGACCAAAGTTATTCACTTAGACAACATTTTATACCAGTTCTCCACACACATATAATCATGACTGCGTATCTTCCTTTTCCTCCTGCTACACTTTACCAGGAATTAATTATTCCTAATTTTATTTTCTGAAAATTTGCATAAAAAGCTATATAAAATCAGGGTTACTAGTTTAAAAAATAATACTTATCTGAATATAATCAAATATGTAATAGATGGTAGTGTCTGTCTTTTCACCTTTTTAATTTTTGGAAGTTGAAATACATATACTCCAGATCAGAGAATCGCTTCTTTTCATAGATTTTCTTAAACATTTTATAGTACATAAGCTAGTTTTACCCTAATCAATGCACGCAATTGCACTCTTCAAATGCCTTGAGAAGAAAAATGTCTGACCTCCTGTTGCAAATCCAGAAGGTCCACGATGAAAGAAAACTATTATCATCATACTGTCTACTGAGTGATTGCTGATTACACTCATTTTTTGAGTACAAGATGTTCCTCAAGTTCACAGTTAATACTGTGAATGAAGATTCTCAGCTATTCCAAATCAACAGTTCCTCAACCACCAACAGCAGTGTTAGAAGGTGGCTGAGAGCTGGGCTTCTCTCCCTGTACCTAAGATTGTGACAGCAAGGACTCAGTCCTACTGTAAGAACTGTCATATCCTGGCACATCTCCAGGTAGCCCTGCCAGTTTCCAGCCACTGGTGCTTCAAGGACTTCCCAAGACAGTGGTTGGTTTCAACATCCCTTAATGGACCACTCTTTCACGTGCTAATCATTCTGCACCCACTTTAACAGTCATCTGTAGTGAATCCCTTCTGGTACCCATGCTCTGTGACAAAAGATTTCCTAGGATGGTGATGAGGGTCTTACAGAAATCAAAGAATATCATATTTTGTGACTGGGAATCTAAACACAACCTTTATAAGGGCATAAAAATTTAATTTCTTGGGGTAGGAATGCAGCACAAAATGAACGGAAAGCCAAAGAAAACTTTGACATCCAATTCAATTATTATGAAGTGGTGAAATTTTAGCAGTACATTTAGCAGTACAGATAGCTGCACTTTCTATGATGTGGGAGTTACAGAAAAGATATTTATGATGTGGGAAAGTATTCTATGAATTTAAAAATGCTTTGCTTTCAATGCAACAATGGAGAAACACCAAGCTTTATTCTGAGGGAAAAAGTAAAAACATAATTTGATTATACTTTTGCAGCCTAAATGTAACTTCATGCAGTACCAGTCAGTACTTTGCAATCTTAAAAATGCAATTTTAAAAATTTCTAATTGAAAAGAAAATTGAATTATTTAAACTGTGACAGTGATTTTTAGCTGACATTTATTTTAACAGCATATCGTTGAGCTCTCGTTTTAAGACTGATGTTGATGATTTTGATTACTAAGTCTTTCTAAGGATTGACATGAGTGATATGATATAATAATACACATTTTTAAAACTGTCTAACATGTTCCGATCAATGAATGAATTTCACTTCTCTAAATCTTTATTAAGTATGTAATGTAGTATATGACTTTAAAACATAGTAAAATATCTGGAAAGATTCAACTTTGATTTTAGCCTCCAAAAAAAATAAATCAATGTATAAAAAAAGGTAGAGATGAGGTGAAAAGTGAAATAGTGCAAACTCTGCCCCAAATGCCAATATGCTTACTACACAGCTATGGTTTGATGGGATAGCTTCAAGGACAGGTGCGTCTCATTAGAAGTGAACAAGATTCTCTGTTTTAATGTGTTACTTCACAGCATCTATTCAGAGATAGCTGACAGAATGTGCTTATGCCATGTTGTAATTCTGACAGTGAATCAGTGTACTGCTGTAACTACCAGATACTAATAACAGGAGAGTACCAAAGCAATTAGGGAATCAAAGAATGACTGAGGTCAGAAGAGATCTCTGGAAGTCATATGGTCAAGCAGAGCTTCAAGCAGGGACACATAGAACTGATTGCCCAGGATCATATTCAGATAGCTTTTAAATATCTCCAAGGAAGCAAACTCCACACCTTCCCTGGGCAACCTGTGCCAGGGCTTGGTCACCCTGGTGTTCAGACAGCACCTCCTGTGTTACAGTTTGTGCCTGTTGCCTTTCTTCCTGTCACTGGGTACCATTGGAAAGAACCTGGATCCATCCTTTTTACACTCTCTTTTCAGGTATTTATATACATTAAGATCCCCCTGAACTTTCCCTTCTCCAGGATTAACAATCCCAACTTCCTCAGCCTTTCCTCACAGGAAAAATGTTCCAGTCCCCTAATCAGCTTAATGGCCTTTTGACTGTCTCCAGTATGTCCCTGTCTCTGTTGTAGAGGGAAGGCCAGAACTGGACACAGCACTCCAGATGTGGCCTTACCAGGGCTGATAGAGGGAAAGGATCACTTCCCTTTCCCTCATGCAGCCCAGGATACCACTGGCCTTTGCCACAAGACATGTTGCTGACTCATGTTCAACCTGGTATTCACCAGGACTCCCAGGTCCTTTTCTGACAAGATGTTCTCCACGTGGGTGTCCCCCAGCATATCTTGTTGCCCAGGATTATTCCTCTCCAGGTGTAGGACTGTGCACTTTTACTGAACTTACTGTACCTTTATGTTTCTATGTGTCTTCTAATGGATCACTGTTTTAGTAGTGATACATACCCTAAAGGTATGAGCACAATACACAGGTGAAGGCTTTGAATCTACAAACACAAGATCATATCAGAGGCCTTATAGCTACAAGAACAAATAAATGGTTGACTGTTGGTTAATAAATAACCCTGAGATACTTGGTAAAGATGGTTTTATGGACAACTGTTAAAGAAAGACCAAGCAATCAGGCTGTGTTATCAAAAGTATAAACATGACCTGAGGCAAATCTTCAACACCCTGAAGCCACATCTCACTTCTACTGGTGAAGGACTGAGGATGCAGAGCACCTGCTGAAACTCTGCTCTTTTCCAATTCTGTTTCTCCATGCAGAAGGCTGTTCCCATTGAATTTGGGACCCAGAGGAAAAGAGGAAGGGTGAATATGAGAAAGTTTTCATTATACCACTATTTAGAATTTAAAAATATCATTAGGAAAATGCAGAATTTATTGGTTTCATTGTAATTTGTTGCTCCTGTGGCATGGGGACAAGGAACTAAAGCAGTCCTGCATACAGCAAGCACATTACCTGTGTCCAACAATTCAAATTTGTTTTCCCATTTATGTCAACCACCAGCAGAAGAACACAGAAAATCAGATTATGTATCAAGAAGAAATCAGGAGTTGGTGATCACTTATCAATAAAGCACAGGAGAAAACAAAGGAGGAAGAAACCTCAACCAATTCATCTGGATTGATATAAAGTCTGTCAATACAACAACTTGAAGAGCTGAGGCTCTGTTTGCCCACACAGCCAGAGGGATCTAGGCATTTTCAAGAATAGGCAAACAAGATCCAAACTTCAGAAAAATCATGAATTGCAGATGGCAACATCTCCTTTGTTCCTAAAGTGGAGGGAATTCTCATGCCCTAGTCAAATTAACACTGCTTAGAGCAATTTGCACTAATAGTAATTCTTTTATTAGAATAACATTGAATTCCTAACTTTGCATTCAAAGTATGCTTATTTAGTTCTCAAAAATTTGGCAAGATATTTGGTTGGATACTTGGCCCACAAGGACATGTTAAAATCTGAAAGCAATACCAAACCACACGGCAAATCACAATAGCCTGCACTCCTTTTGGCTCTAAATAGGGTCTCGTTCCACTTTGAAGTACCTAGATCTTAGTTTAATAATCACTTACAAACTTGAATATATTTTCCTCAACAAATTTATACTGTATCATTATTGTTACATGAATACATGCATGAACTCCTTAATCAGAAATAACTGTACTGAAGTGAATATAAACACTATGGACAAGTTTATGCAAAGTGAAAACTTGTCTTTTTACTTTATTAACAATATCAGCAACTCTATAACCTTTCTCCACTAAAAAAAAAAAAAAAACAACAACCCCCCCCCCCTGTTTTTTAGCAAACACATTACAGGCAATTAGAATTCTAAAATTTAAGGCAACCTAAAGTACTGAAAGCTGACATAATTTCTGCATATACAGGAAACTGTCCATGCGTTAAACATAGCATATTTGACAACTTTCAAAGTTAATATAGATGGGACTACCAGCTTTTCAAGTATTTGAAAGTCCCTGAACAGGAATCTATTTTTAAGACACATATATGGTGGAGAATATTGCTTCTACTTATGTACATATATGTATATATATATTTAAGTTAGGAAAAAAATCTATATTCTCAGTGAAATTCAAAGTCATCTTCAGGAAATAAACAACAGGGGTATTATAAATATTTTTTAATAATCAAATAGCTTGTAAGACATTTCAGAAAGATATGTACTCCAATGCTCTGAACTCCAATGTATACTTAAGTGATCAATTCACATATTGAAAAATAATAAATAATTATTTTATATTGCTCACTTCTTCTCTGAGTTATAGAGATCACCAAATTCAATAAACTAAGACAAGAACATGAGGAGGCAAGTGAAAAAGTACATTTCAACAATATCATTATTATTTTCCAGAGGCGTGAGGGTATTTTATTGCTCAGCCTTTTCATGGCTTTGTTTTCTTCAATAACTGGAAAAATCAAGAGTAAGTATGACAGGACTCTAGCGGACTTGCAGAGCAGTTTAGCTCATAATGACATCAAAGTTGAAAACCTAAACTATTGCAATTAACTAAATAGAACATGTTTTTCTTACTGCTTTTGAGTAGAAGTTCTATCCAAAGAATGTGAGAAAATTCATCAGAGAAATCTCAATATTCTCTCTTAGGAGATTTTTATTTTCATAATTTTTTTTTTCTGGTGAAAGTCTTAGTATAAAGAACAAACCAAGAAAATAAAAGCCACCATTTAATGGAGTAACCCTCAGCACATGCCTTGGGCAGGCCAAGTCAAATTTCATCTTGTATATTTTACCAGAGCTTCAATCGTCTTCACTCATGGATAGTGAAATATGGCACATATGACATCTTCTTAATTACTTCTTGGGCTGAGATTAGTTATTTTATTATGTCAGGTGTTATATTGTTAAGTTGTGTTTTATACAGATTTATAGATCATTAGCTAATTATATCTAATATGAAACCTAGTAATTAAATTTTCATTAATGAAATTTAATTTGATGTTATTAAAAAGTGATAATTTTATTCTACTTAATTTTAATGCAGAAATGAAGTGCACTATAGCTTAATTACAGCTATGCAAATAATTGAAATAAACTAAGTCAGAAGTATTCTAATAATAGCAACATTTCTCCCTTTAAAGGCACATTTATTTATTTTGGTCTTAGTCTGAAATTCAATTACTTGCATTGTACTTCCTTAATTAATGAATGCTTCAAGAAATTACAGAGCAAGCAGTACTGAAAGCACTGGAGATAAAGCATTCTGTTATGATATACTGCTTTAAGCATTTCCATATGGTAGGGAACACCACAATACATCAGTTCTATAATCTGTTATTTGGAAAGGAGTATTTCAAACAACTCTTCCACTCTAAGATGAAAAAATACATCACAATAATAAATACAGAAAATATAATGCAATATATATAACACTTAAGACATTCTACATTGTCATAGTCATTGATTATTCCAGGAAACTTGTTGATGTGCCCTACAAATTTATATTTATTTGGGTAGGATCTGATTCTGTACTCTTCTGAGGAGCAATGCATTGGCCCTCTAGTTATCTTCTGAATTTCTAACTTTAAACTGTCTCTTAATCTGAATGTATATATCAACTTCACCTGAATGAAACAACTCAAACAAAGTCTTTTCCTGTATTTACTGTCTATTTTTTTGCTATTTATAAGGCCATGACATTACAGATCTGTACAGCTCTTTAGGGTTGTGGAGTCAACGAGTCTGTGTATGCCAGATGCAAACACTAATTCTTGAAATTCCAATTTGCAATTCACTTATTCACTTACTTAAAAAAATGAAACTTGAAATAGCTTAGATGATCAAATGAAGGAGAAACCAACATCTCTACTTTGGCTAATTACATCTATGCTCAGATGTGACATTAACCATTAAATGTAATTACTGGGAATTCACCCACGAGGAAACTATACAAAAAGAGTTTCTACACAAAAGGTTACACTTCATATTTGTATGATAAATATGATTAATGAGATCTGTCAAGTTAAACTCTGTAAGAAGAAGAGTTTCATAATAAAAGAGGCAATGTATAAAAAAATCTCACTATGTCATAAATTCAGTAAAATATGCACGCTTAATAAAACTATGCATATACATTGTAAGCAGGCCTCCATATTATAATCAATTATTGTTTAGTAATCATGGATGAATTTTGAATAATCACCTTAAAACACACTCTTTTTACAATAATGTATAATCAAGCAGATAAGGGTGATTTTTTCCCTTCTAACGAATGCATCTCACTGGTTTTCCTTGTTTACAATTTCAGTTCAGCCATCCAAAGAGTTTTAGTGCTTTCAGAAACACTCTGAATCTACAAGGATTCAGTTTTGTGCAATATTTCGGATATTATGAAAAAATAGAATTTACTAAATTTATGGAAAATTGAAAAAAATCAAACATAATGACAACTGCAGTTCAAAATCTCACGTTTCTCAAAACCTATCAGCACTAAAAAAGAAGTAATTTCATACTTCATAAGCAATGTTTTGACCCAAGACTTTAGCTACTGATGTCAAACAGCTAAAATTTCTTATATAAACTAAAGCAAATGGATTAAAAAAAACAACAACAACAACAAAACACACAGAGAAAACACTTTTCTTTTTCTAGTGTCAAACAGGCACAAAAGAATGTTATGAAAAAGACATTACAGATGGCAATTCAAACATTCTTACCTAAATTTTCAATAATTAAGGGGAAACTGTAATTTACAGGAAAATACACTTTAAGCATCAATGATCCACAATGAAATCTTTTGTAAAAAGCGAGAGAATGCACCTATCTTTAGTAACTGAAAGTAACTATGGGTGTAATATTTCCCTTTTCAGAAAAGAAATTTTCACAAGCTGCATAACAATACAAACATTTCAGTGCTTAATATGAAATAAATATTTGATTTTGTAACAATGATTTTTTTCATGTTTCTTCAATTACCACTAAAAATTTTCAGTTAATACAATTCAACAACAAAGACTAAGTAAGCCTGCTATAGTTTAGTGCTCATCCCAAACCAGAATGGTCAGGTTGAGGGCTGGCAGAGAGGGAAATTTTGTCCCTGAATCAGTGAGGGAAGTTCTTTTCACATTTTCAGAGTTCAGGACCTGTGGGCTGTGGTGTTTCTTTTATAATGAAACTCAAATGCCTAATTATTTTCTAGTGAATAGCGTGAAGCCATGAAGTGTACAGAAGTACTACAACACATCAAGCATGAAGAGGTCCTCCATTTAAAGAAGTTGGTCATTGTGACAGCTGAAACTGGAGAATAAACTTAATACTGTTGTAACTGTATTATATCAAAATGTTTTATAAAGTAGAATCACATGCAATTTCTTGAAACTTAATTGGCAAAGCAATTGAAGCTTAGTTAATTTTGCAACTTTATCAAGAGCTCTCTACTGTGAAAGCAAGAACACTTTCAAACAAAAAAAACCCCTACACTTGTGATGCAGAAATATTTATGTTGGGTGTACAGTGCATTTTTTAGCTAGTTCATAGAAGGGAAAATAAATTAAAAATGAAAGCATATTAATAATGTGACAAATAATAATAAAAAAAGGATAAAAAGAAATGCACTTCTATTTTCTTGAATTTTACCTGTTTCTTTCCCAATATAATTTGAATCAGAGACAGTTTGGCCAGATCCTTATGCACTTCAAAAAATCTATTAACATCAACAGGGCTATGTTACAGAGACATCCTCCTTTCTTTAAAAGGAAGACATAAATAGTGCCTGGCCTTACACATTTGCATCTAGAGGCATTACAGCCATTCTCACTTCTGAGAAATACATTTTAAATAATTAAGACTAAATTTATGCTTTTATCATGCCATTGTAATCTTTTGTGCAGTGTTCATGTTAATTTAGGAAGTTAAAAGAGAAACTCATTAACTTATAATATGAAAACTAGATTTGTCACAGTGTAATATTTTCTAAAGTTCGTTATGTACTCCTGAAATGTACTAATGAAGGTCATCTAATAGTAGAGTTTATGAGTGCTTAAGCTGTTTTGGAAACTTCAGCTTATGTGCCATAATATCTTTGTCCTTAAACTAACAGAGGAATCATACACCTCTACAATGAATGTGTGCACCTTATATAATTTTTGTACATATAAACATTTAATTTCTTCTTGAGTCATTTCACTGCAACTATTTCTTTCATGAGATAGATTCTGGAGGAACAAGGGCAAGACCGTCAAACACATTTAGCCACTTAATGATGCAGTTCAGCCATTGCTGGGTTTTTGAAGGTATGAAAGTCAGATTCCTACACATAAGATGCCTGCAGGAAATTGTTTCCTAATAGACTCTGACATTTTTGTCATTTTCATGTGAAGTCTCAGGTGTCTGCATCCCTCTGAAAATATATGATTCAATGAGCATCTGGTACTTTTGAAGTGACTAAGATTTCGATTTTGTTTTACTTTTTGTTTCCACAGCCTACAAGACAGGAGCACTGTATTAGAAGCAATGCAGTGTCAAGTACAGACTCTGACACGTGGTACTTCTCTCTCTTTTCTTGTTTTCATTTTAAGTAAGGAGAAATGGAACATCTTGTAGTGGCATCATCAGCTTGAACCCTGACAAGATGTTACCTGAGTGTGAAATTCTAAACCAAACACAAACCTTCTCCAAGAAAGTTGAAGTAGTTGATATAGATTAAAAGAAACACTGATATAAAGCAAAAGAAACTGTTCATAACCACATGCAAGTAAAAAAAGTTTCTATGAGATGTAAATAGATATTTGCATTGTATTGTTGTAACAAAGAAAAAATGAAACACAAAATATGGTGGAAAAAAATCTATCCCCTTTTCTTCCTCTTTTTCTTATTTTTATTTTTAAATTAATTTATTTTATTAATAATTGGTAAAAGCCCAGTAAGAGAATATATCAGATGAGCATTGATTGTATAAACACATGAGAAAATGGAGTTAATATACCAATATATATACACCAGTTTTAAACTGGAAACTATAGTAAGATTCAGACTATGCTGTGCTCTGAAAAATGTTAAAGAAAATAAAATTTCTTTTCATGAAAATATACATATTATGCATTTCATATCTTCCTTAAACTTATCAACCCTTAAATCCTTTACAATGCGGACACCATCTTTTGTGGTCAGTCATAATGAAAGAGGTTTCTATTCCTCATTAATTTCTCTTGTGTATTTTCATCTGGATGAAAAATTATTACTGAGGGACAGAATTGCTAGAACCTATAGCACCATTCTTGACATGATGGACAAAATGCAATCATGTTCATTTGTCAGGACACTTCTTTCTAATTTATGCAGCTGTCAGAAATAAATTACATTCTTCCTGAACTTTTTTCATCTTTTGCAGGTGAGTGCTGGTCTGTATTACTGATATTACTTCATCATTTCCCTAACAGGATGAAATTTCATTCTAAAGGCAGACCTTTTGACGGCCTTAAAATGGAAAGGACATAAAGAGAGTTTAAAAAAAGTTATTGTTCCTTGAGAGATTAATAAATGATACATCAGCAAGGTTACATACACTGACAATCCTTGGCCCTGACAGCAGAACTTAATTAATCCATCTAATTTATTGATCAATTTAGATGTAAAAACCCTTCAGAGCTAAAATTAGCCTTTCAGTCATTCTGAGTTATGAAGCAAAATTTATTACATAACTTCCATAAGAAGGAAATTGAAAAAGAAACACCTATCAGTCATCTAAGAGGTGCTAGCCATGCCAGCAAATTTGTTTCTAAAAGTTGTACCAGCGTCCTAAATTTACAGTGGCTTCTATTTCATGTCTATTTTGTTATGGAAACAAATCTGCAAGATTAGTTACTTTCTATACCTTCTAAATGGTGTGGATAATAGAGATCTGCAGTGTTACTCATGTTTTCCAGTCAGGAGGTTAAATAGCCACCCATAGACTTACAAAAGAAAAATCCCTGAGTTATCTGAAGTTTTAAATTGTATATGACAAAAGTGGTTTATTCCAGATACTTCCTCTGATACTCAGAAATTCTCAAGAGAAACAAGGAAACCACGTGTTCCAGTACACCTGGACACCTAAAGAACTGTCTGTAGGTTAAGAAATTTAAGTCCCATCAGTTTCATGTACAGATGAGTCAAATAAATTTCTATGTAATGGCTCTTTACCAAAAATCAGATATTTTCAAAACCTGCCTTTTACACTGAACCCTGATTCCGTTCCAAAGTCTATTCCAACAGAATAAGATTCCTTCAAGTATCATAAGTAATCTTAATGATGTAATATAAATATTTGCCACACACAAAGACTTATGTATTAGATTAACACAAAGATAGGCAGACAGTAGTTTTTTTAAAAAAATTTCAGCACTTTGATTTAATTAATTGAATTATTGCACACCAGCAACATAATGCAAACCTTCCTTATACTCTCATAGCAGCACCTAAATATCTGCAAGTCCACTAGCAGAAACCTGAGTCTGAAATGCATTTCGTCATCTTTTTATTCTTTTCTGTGTTGAAATAGCAAAAGAGGAGTCATGTTATTTACCTCTCTCATGAGCATCCTCTAAAAGATACACAAATACTTATTTAAGTATTTTACCTGTGTCAGTAGATGACTCCAGCACCAGTAATGACTCAGTCCTTTAAAATAAAGCTCATCTTTCTTTCACATATAGAAAGAAAATAACTTCTTTTAAGCACTGTGATATTTCAGTGAGATTAGTGTTATAGAAATCCAGAACTGTAGATGCATTCTTTTCTATTTGATGTGAAACATTTTTGGGATTTCTTTTATGCTAAAAGACTATTCGACTGGAAGAAAATGTGTTAGAATTATAGCATAGTATAGAAAAAATAATGTGTCTCCATATGTTCCCTTAATTGCTTCATTATTCTTTTCAAGATCTATGAACAAAAACTAAATTGAAGAGTTGCATATTTGAAAATTTGATGACCATAAATGACATGAACAAAAAGGAAAAGACTGGTAGCATGGTCCTTGATAACATTAAGCAGCATTCAAGTCAAGAAAATGTCTGAAAAGAACCAGGAACTGGAGGATAAAAATATGAATGCATACAAGCACAACTTTGCTTTGGATCTTGAAAGAGCGAATCAATCAGAACTGTCTACACATTCAAGCTCTGATAACATTATTACATGGAACAATGCAGAATTATAATGAGATTAACAGCAATAACAGTTACATATATATATATATATACATACATACATGAGAATTGTATAGGTATACATGTTTTCCCAGTGGTTAGAATTAAAGGAGCCTGGTTAGATATTGTCAACACAACCCCACATCACACCCCTAGAAGTCAACCAGATCGCAATGACTGATGATCAGGAATGGATGTCTCTGACAGTGTCCACATGTGAACAAGACAATCTCTTTCATTGCAGATCACCAGCCTACAGCCCTTTTTATTCTTTTGGAAACCATTTTATGTAAGTTGCTTTAAGTTGACTGGAGGAAGAAGAAATTCTGTTCACTTGATAGACTAACAGAAACTGGAGACAATTTTGCATGCAAACTGAGAGATTTTCTTTTTAAACAGAAATTTACAGCAATTTAATTGTATATTAAAAAAAAAATAAATTTTCTTGACTTATATTCACCTGTATTTGGAGAGTGTGTAAGAGAGAAGGGCATGGGCAAGTAATCATTTAATTAAATGTATTTTTTACTTGACTGAATATAAAGCAGAGCCCTGAATCATAAGTTGTTCTGTCTGTCTCTTTTTTTTTCAGGGATCATTTAAAAAAATCAACTGAATTTATTTAATATTTACAACCAGAATGAAAATAATTTTATTTTCTTTTTCTTAGTAACTATGCTGTGACACAGAATTTCAGTTAAAGCAACATAAGCAAAATCTTTGATTTGCTAGTTAGTACTTTCTACACAGAGAGAGACCTTCAGTTCCATGCAGATTGTTGAAGGATTTCCTCTGCTCTAGGACAGTTGCTGTTATATGGCAGAAAGTAAATGCCAGAGGTAGTTTTCAAAGGCATCCCTAAAAGAATTAGAGGACTTTGTACTTCTAGTTATATAACAGACTTACTTAACAGCCTTGGGCATGTGAGATTGGACAAAATTCTACTTTCTTTGAGGTATTTTCCTTTACTGTATTGCTTCCACAGGATCTAGGAAGAAACTGTGGGATATGTCTTTTTGAAAGAAAGCCTACAAGGTAAAAAAGAAAAGCAATTACAATAGAACAAGTAGCCAGGAAAAATGAAGGGACTTTATCTTCTGAAGGATTGTCCTGCTCAGAGCACAGCCACAGGAGCAGCTGCATGGCTCTGTACAGCCAGGTCCCAGCTGTACCTGGTGTGTGCTCCAAGGCTGCCTGGACTCACACCAGCCTCCAGCAATAGAGTGGTGTTGGCATAAAACTGGGCTTAAGTTACAAGTCTTTCATACATCAGTATGTGTGTAACCTACTAAATACTAATAACATAAACACTCAGGTCAGCAAAAAACAGAGGCTGCAGGGGAAAGAAAAACTCAGAGCAGGATGTGAGAGGCCGAGTTTCAGGCGTGGATAAAGTAAGGCAAAGGTGGATTTACATGTGAAACCTTGCCACTGCGGGCAAATCTTATAATCATTTGTCTTTGTTAATGGACTATGTCTTTCTTTTCTTTTACATCATGCTTTTCTTTCTCTAGCTCTCAGCTTCCAGCCATTGCCAAATATTTGTTCAAAATGAATAATTCCTATAAGAAGTGTCAGGAAAAGCAGAACTTGCCTACAAAGTTAGTTAATAACAAGACATTATAAATCAGTGAATTAAACTGAAGTAAACTGAATCATAAGTAAAGAATTAAAATAATACTCAAGACCACCTATCTTGAGTCAGAGAGCAGCTTACATGAACAATGATGACCTTTCTCTTCCTGTTGGGGTACTTTGTCATCCAGCAGAATGCTGCATTGTGGTATCCCAGTTTTGAAAATTTCATCTTTTGTTTTCCAGATAAAGGCAATTTGTTTGGCCTGTTTGTTGGTGATATACCAGGGCAGGAGTTCTCAATTAATTCAGCAGCTATTCAGCCTAGTCCTATGTCTCTGGAATTTTTCTTTTTGGTATTTTCCCATCTACAAAATGAGTAAGAATTTAATTTCAGGAAAGGATGATAGCCAGAGAAATAAAAAATTACTACCATCAGAGAAGAGATAAAACCAAAAGGCCTATTGGTAAGGAAGAAAGGAAAGGTCGAATAAAAAACAGAACTGCAGGACCTAAGGACCTATCAGATAACTCAGGAAAACTGAATGTGGAAGAGATACTTCTGAATTTCCACATTTATTTTTTGCCTTATTCAAGTGAATTATAATGTTGTGGAGCAGGATAAAGAAAAGGTATTCCCTAACCCAAAGACTTTGCAGAATATATAGAATTAAACATTTCAATTAACAAACAAGCCTAAACATCACATGAAATTTTGAATTATCTGTTTAGAGGACCAACAATAGTTCTTCAAAAAGGCTTTCAGATGTGAACAAAAAAGAGTTTGTAAAAAACATGGACTCTCACAACACTGAAAGAATACAAGGATGAACAGAGCACTTTTTGTCCATTAGCCTGTT
This sequence comes from Pipra filicauda, assembly GCF_003945595.2. Taxonomy (NCBI): domain Eukaryota; kingdom Metazoa; phylum Chordata; class Aves; order Passeriformes; family Pipridae; genus Pipra; species Pipra filicauda. The sequence goes on along the minus strand of NW_024104373.1, from coordinate 448,277 downwards.
TTTCATTTAGGACATCTGTGTCTAGTATAATAAGCTGTATTGAAGAGACTCCTTACTGTAACAGGAATTTTACAGATATTAATGAAATCCCAGGCTTGTGTGTTATGTATATACTTACACAAGGTACTAATCTGCTACCAGCCCACACACATACATCACATAAGCTTGTCAGCAAGATGGTGATTAATAGAGTGCTTCTTATTAGCATAGGACCACTAACTTTTTCTGACTCATGTTGGCAGGTGTGCCTCTATTGCTGGAGGCAACTGTGATAAAGACAGGGAGATCTAGAAGAAACCACTGAAACAGCAGGTTTGGGAATTAAATCAGAGATTTGCAATCTGTCATTATGATTTCAGTGATGAAGAAAATAAATCCAACTACGTGAGTTTGAACTTTTGCGCCATTCATAGCTGCTATTGCTATGAGAAAGCAACCCCCCCAGAGTTTGGTATTTTCACACACAGCATTGTGAAGCTTTATTGTTGCGTTTGATAGCACGGGGATTGTGAGACTCCCTGTGGCTCTGTCCCAGAGGCAGCTCTCAAAAGCCCTACTGTCTCAGCTATGAGTCACTCAGACTGCCTCTGGCACTCAAAAAGGCTCAGCAGTGCTGATGATACCATGACTCTTTGCCATCCAGATGAGATCAGTGCTCCAGACTGATGCAAAATGGAAAGAATGAAAAGTGTTATGGAAAGAATGAATAGTGTTTTCACTAGAATCCTCCTTATGTCTCACTGTACAAACTATGCTTCTAGGCAGGAAAAGCCAGAAAATGGCCTGGATAAGCAAATGAAAAGTAGAAACACTTTTAACATGGAGAATTAAATCACAATAAGCAACATGTGTTCTATATACAAACCACAATGTATAAGTTGTTCATACTAGTCTACTCTTATGAATATATAGGAAAGAGAGTTTTGATGCACACAGAGAGATAATATCTCTGAATAATTCAAAGTGGACTTTTTAAATGCTGAGTTGACACACAGTTGCCCTAGCTGGGCACAGGAAGCACTCATTTGGCTACCAGGAAGACAACTGCATGAACAACAGCTGGAACTAACATGGGGTGTTAATCCTACAAATAGTAACAGATACCACCAATCTGGTGTTTTTTCCTGTGAGATGCAGCAGACTGTTGGCACAGCAGACAAAGAGGGTCACACTTCTCTCGCATGCTCAAGCTGTGCTTCACAAGCCATATTGCCATTTCACAATGAAAAATAAACCGACATTATATACAGTGCTGTGCAACCAAAGACACTACTTATTGTTTTTCTCCTTCTGAATTCTAGATTTTACCTGGGAACATACAGAGATATAGGCTTATACTCGATATCTGAGGAAGTGCCACTGCATCTTTAGAAATGTTAATCCGATCAATAAACTCAAAATGTCAGAGGACTAAAAGAAAGCTGTGAAAGCCTAGTAAACAATGCATGTCTATACATCATGTATAAACAATGCTCATCCAAAAAAAGAAAAAGTTCATCAAGTGCACGTGCTAAAAGATGACTGAGGTAGAAGGACTCCCAGTTAACATATACTGATGGAATGGTCCTTTAATAAAAGGACTTTTTACCATTCAGAATGACTGTAGGATTTAATGTACAAAATAAGTTCAACAGAAAGAGTTTTCACACTCATATAAAAGTCTTAGAGGTATACTTTAAATGTATGACAATTACAGCCTAGGGAAAGTTTGTATAGAAACTTTTTTTTTTATTAATTCATCTTTCTAATCACAAAGGCAGGATGAGAGTGAAAACTATTTTTTTCTTGTCCTTGCCCAAAGACAAAGAAATAATCAGGACCACTGGATGGATAGACTTCCATTTATAACCATCAAATAAAGGCCATAAACAGTTGCTTGTAGGCATGACAGACACCTTTGGGATTAGTACTTTAAAATTTTTTTGGCTTAATAGAAAAATGATATTTTATATATGAGAGAGAAGTTCCTATTCCTAAAATGCTTAAATTTTTTTACTCAGAGAAAAGGTACATGCTTTTTGATTACATATACACTGGCACAATCACCAAACAAATAATTATAAATAAAAGTGGGAGAGAAAAAAGGCTGTATTTTAGGCTTACAGATGTTACCCAAATTCTGGGCTAGATTTGAGCCACAGTTACTCATAGTTTTCCACCAAAATATCTGTTTTACACAAATTGACTATACATGCTATATTTAGCACTGAAACTTTTTGCCAATGTTCTTTGCAACACTATAGAAAGCAAAAATGGCAAATACCAAAAACTTCAAACATCAGGCTTTTAACTGAATCTCAGACCCTGATTTCCTGAAGTCAAATGATCTGAAAAGAAAAAAGAAGATGACAGACTTCTAATCTGAGAAGGAGAGAGAGAAGGGGGTGGCAGGGAAGAGGATGAAACCTTAGCCCAAGACTAACAATGTCTTTAGTCTTTTGCATTTGGACATACAGAGGAATGCAAGGATTAAGATGAAAAGAGGAGAGATAGATTAAATGAATCCAGCAAAGAAAAAAAAAAATCCAGTAGAATAAATAGAAAAAGGCAGGTTTATTTAAAGTCTGATATTTCTAATCAAAACTTTAATTTCCAAAGGTGTGCAAGATAATCACAGAGCTTTGAAAAAATACTGAGTCTATCCAAGTAGCATTTATTATGTATATTAAATATAAGTATACTTTTTCAAAAGATTAACAGTGTGAATAGAGAATGAAAAAATGTTCTTTGACATTTAGAAATATTCCCACTGAAAATTCAGAAGTATAGAAACTATTTTGTCAGATCAATTGAAACTCTTCTGTGCATCTTGGGTAGAGTAGGCAAAGCTGTATTCATTTTATCTTTTAAAAAACATATTATTAAAAAAATTCTATGGGAAGAAATTCATAAATGTATTTCTGTAGTACTGTGGAGTACTGTCTTTAGCTTTGAGAAGAACCTAAAACTGTCAGTGTGCTTTTGCACAGTGTTTATCAACAATTCATAAATCCTGAAACAAAAAAGGTCCATTAATATCACAATGCATACATAAAACTAGCTACAAGACAGTTTTAAAATAATTGTTATTCAAACTTGAAAATATTTTTAAGAAGAAAAAGTTCCTTGTGGTGGGTTCACCTTGGCTGTCTGAAACCCAATCCACCACTATCATTCTTCCAAAGGTTAAACAATCACACTACAAAAATGTTTGCCTGACAACTAATCTGGTTTTCTAGCTTCCACTTCCAGCCATACTGAAACCTTTAGTATTCATGATTTTTCCTGCTAAACCATGGATATTTGTATTAGTAAATGTCAGTGTGTATTAGAAAGAATGACGTTTCTAAGCATTAATTTTCATAATTTCATTTGGTATTCAGTGCAGTAACAGTAGCTGAAAAAAGGTTGAGTAATGTGGATGGCATATCTATTTTCAAAAAGACTTTGTTCCAACCTACATGGCTATACTATTAAAATTAGGTGACACTGGATACTTCATTAAAGATTTATGAGGTAGGTGTGTCATGTCAGCAAATCATTGCCTGATTATTCATTTAGAAATGATGCCACAGAGGCTGTGTAAGTCATCTCAAAACTTTCCATCAGGAAGGTTTAACTGATTAAATTCTGGAATAATTTCCTGTAAGAAATAAACAACGTGTAGAACTGACCATTCAGCTTCTGCCTAACAAATCTGTAAGTCTGCAAAATATACATACAGAATTACCAGTTAATCAGTTTTGAAATACTAAAATGCTATATAACATCTCCCTTTTTCTCTCAGGATGTAAGGAACACCAAAGATCCCTTCTCACAACAATCATATTCACCGTAATGAAGAAAGTACTGTTTTGCCCCCCAAAACTTTATCTGTTGTTGCTTAAAACACAAAAAACCCAATCAGACAACTAAAAATGAAATTTGTTTGAGAAAAGAAGTCTATAAAAAGGAAGGAGTAAGGATCATTATATCTTTTGCTTTATAAGAGTTTTTTTAATACTGTAGAAGAAGGATGACAAATCTCTGACATGCATTTTTAGAGAATTTCCAGTCTTGACATTTCTCCCAGAATTTCAACATATTTTTTAAAACTTTCTCACTTAAAAAAAATTAAGAATTATTAAAAGGTAGCAGAATAGAAGATTTTGGTTGTTGGTTTGGGGATTTTTTAATACATATTTACCAGCTCCTCAGAATGATTTAAATGTTAATGTCATGCTTGTTTTAACTGAGTCTTTCACCATCACACAGTCTCTGAAGGAGAAATCAGGTTGCAAAATAAATCAGAAAAACCTGCCCCCTGCAAGCTGTTCTAGTGATTCACTGATTAAAGTTGTTTTTTTTTTAAAAAGAATAAACCAAAATTTCATGACAGATTGCTCAGGTTAACTACTCTCTCTGAAGAATCGGAGTGACAGCACAGAAGGATGAGTTATCTCTCTACCACGGTAATCATTAGGACACAAAAATATTATGCATGATTACGACTGACAAGAAGTGGCACTAATTTCACAAAAGTAGCACTACTTTCACAAAAGGACCAATCAGTTCTTCATGTCCATGCAACAAGCAATACAGCAGAACAAACTGTAATGTACCTCAGAGGCCCAAAAGTTTAGATATTGAGATTAGATATTGAGGGTAGAAACAGAGCAACAACCAAAAAATTCTCACATTCAAAACACATGAATTTTAACAGTGGTGGGGTTGAGGACGGGATTTCTCGGGAGGTTTCCAAAGATGAGGGCACCTTCACTGAACGGGAAAGCTACTACAACAGGCTGGAAGAAGAGCCTTATCCAGCAACCTCCAGGAACCCTTTTTTCACTTCAATCAGCTTTGAACATTTTTGATTGACTGGACGTCTTTGAAGAATTTTTTTTTTCCTTGGTATTCATGGAACTATTCAGAGTTAACTGAAGATTTTGCTAAGCAAGCAACTTGACTGTGCCTCAAGAGGACAGTATATACATATATCAGTACTTAGAAATATTATGTGTTATTATAGAATTTAGATTTAATGCAGCCTGTGTGCCTGACGTTGTTAATAACCAATGAACTTCATAAATGTCTAAAATTTAAGTTACATAATTTTAACATTAAATTTCCACTATTCTAGTGTCCTAGCTGTGTGTTGCCATTCAGAAGTTTCATAAACAATATATTAGCTGCTGAAAGGGTGAAATACAGAATTGAATGGTCAGACTCAATAGTTTTTGGTTGTCTCAGACATACCGATGATTTAGGGTTTCTGTCAACGGCAAAATCATCAGACTTCCTGCACCTGGCACTTTATTCTCTGCCAAGAGATGACAAATGATAAAATAAGATGTTCTGAATATTAACCTACCCCATGTCCTAGAGATCACAGCAGAGTATTGTCAATCCAGCAGGAACATCTGTGTAAAGATTATGGTAAGCAATTTGAGTCACAGTTGATTACCTTTCTTTAGAGGTGAATCATGTTAAAAGGGTTTGGATTTTGGTTTTTTGTAGTTTGTTTTGTTTGTTTGTGGCTTTTATTTTTGTATAAGCATGCAGAAAGACATGGTATACAAGACCTAAAGCCAAGATGCTAAGATGTGCAAGTTAAAGGACTTGAACAGGATAGATGCCAGAAAAGCCCTAGCTAGTTTCTGTATAATGAAAAATAATAGCAAATTAAAACATTACTGGCTTAGCACAAAATATTGAAACCAGACCACAGTAATAGTAGTAATAGGAAGACATGAAACATAAATAAAAAATATATAAAAAATAAAAAACATATAAACAAATTTAGGGTATTTCTATTTTAGATTTATTAGGATTCTGTGCGCTGTTATGAAAAGTAAATACAGAATACAAATTACATTACCTTCAATGAAGATAAGTGCTGTTGGGCTGCAATATATCTTTATGAGAAGACAATCTATCTGATATGCACAGGCATTTCAGATTTTCAGTGGAACTCTAAATATCATAATTTCTGTTGAATCATGACAAATAATGAACTAAGAAGGCATAATATACTGCATGAACTGTTCATTTGGATCACTGTCTCTTGTCATTTCTGCAAAGAAATCTACCAATTTCCATATATAATTTTCCTTGAAGGAAAATTAAGCCAAAAACCCCTAAATTTAGATTTCACTCTTTTTTTTGAAAGAAATTCTAATGTTAAAAACAAATGGAGGTATTCAATAGAAAGGTGTTTGCCTAGTTTTCTTTAGTTATGAAGGACTGAGTTATGAAGGGAGAACTCATCAAAGGTAAAGTGACAAATAATTATTTGAATACAGGATCATTAAAAAAGTAATCTATCTGGATTTTATTTTCCTTTCTCTTTGTATTTTATTTACCATCTGATTAAAAATAATTTCCATGACACATTCAATTTTTATATGCCAGAGTATCTTTCAAGGACTTTGTCACAGGTGACAAAAGCCCCTCTTAAATTCACATACACGCTGTTTCAATATGAAAGCCTTCTGCTTAAGAATCACTAATCAACAGTGATGCCTTCAGTTTGCCTGAATAGGTGAAAGAATTTCAGCACACAAAAATGGAACTTGACCAAATGAAGTGTCAAACCACCACACAAGCCTTGATGTGTTTGTCAGAGAGAGTGCATGATTTGGCTTCATAATTGAGACCTTGTAGCCATCTGGAAAAAAAATGAAGGAAAAGTTAAAAAATTGGAATCTGAGCACATTTTCTCTTTGTATTCTGCTGGAAGTTAACATTTGGTAAAGAACTATCACTTTCTAGTGAGAAATAAGCCACAGAAATGCTGGCTGAGTGGTTTCTGACAAAGAAATGTCTTCTAATAATGGTATCTCTTATGAGGTGAGATGCCTCAAAATTTTTTTTTACTATTTTTACTTCTATAATTTTTAGTATTGCTGAATGTGCCTTGTCTCTAATCAGGTGGTTTTTGTAAAATGCCTTTTCATCACCTTGGGATGGAAAAAAAAAGAAAAAAAACCCAACAAGTTAGGAGTGTGTTGGAGGGAGAAAGCTGTGATTCCATTTAGGATTTCCTCATCAACTTTGGAGAAGAAATCCAGTAAAAGAGAGAGGCATAACTTAAAACACCAGGTTGGTTGGCGCTACTCAAATAACTGGGGAAGCTATGGAATTTTGAAGGGTAAGAATAAATAAGAGAAATTTGGGGCATGGGAACAGTTCCTAGGTTGACCTAAGGAAATTCCCTTTGAAGAATGAGAAGAATGAATGCTAGAAACAGATCTATGGTCTAGATTTATCACACTAGATTTAACTTAAAATATGGATAGTTGGTGTAATCAAATACAACCTACCAAAAAGATATAGAGAAGGCTTAATCACATTAAAATGTGAATGGATTTCAAGAATGTGAATCAAAGTACAAATCCACAGGTGAAAATATGTGATTATGAGCAATCTCAATAACTAGTCCTCCTACTTGCTCACAATTGATTCCTCCCATGGTGTTTAGCATGAGTTATACTGAAAAATACTCATTATAAAGTTAGCAATGATGCTCAAAAGTTGCCGTGAACCTTTTGTTCGTATAATTGTTTTTCATTTATTCTGAAGAGTTATACTGCTATCACATTTACAGAATGAGTCTTGTACTTAATAGATTTTAATATATTTCAGAGGAAAGAAAGTTTGTCTATGAATTGTCCTATTTTTCAGGATAAATACTTCACTGTAAATTGTCATTGCACAGACAAACCCTATGCAGTTACTTCTTAGATCATGATTATCCAGAAATCTAACTAACTAATACATTTAACTTTGCTTTCAGGTGTTTCTGAGAAGAAAGTTTTAGAGAGGAATGCTGATATATTTACTTTTTTTTTTATGCTTACATAAAAAAAAAATAATATTCAATGGTCCATTACCATGAGACGAGGTGGAGGAGGTGGAACTCAGGAGGCATCTCTGCTCTGTTATTATTTGTAGTAAGGTAACCAACTCTGTGGCACAATCCAGTAAATATAGCCAGGGGATTTGCCAGTTCTCTTATAACAAGGATTTGGAAGACAGCTTTGTCAGAAAGCAGAGATAGTTAGAAGCTAAAAAATTTAGTGTAGTAAAAAGACACTTCTCTCTTTCTCTATCCTTAATCTTAACATAAAGAGAAGGGAATATGGCATAAATATGCAGCGACCTAATCTTTTATGTTTTCTTCTATGGTGTTCAATTATTTTATCTGTTATTTCTGAGAGCATCTAGACACCTAATCTACAACATCAAGTCTGAAAGCAAACACTATTGCAGGCAGAAAAGAAGTGATGATGTATCTCTAGTAGTATGTGAATTATTTCAAATGGGTCCTAAGTAAGAGAAGTTAATAATATTCTGATCTAGGTAAACTACAGACTGTGAATCCTAATTTTCTTCCCCATTTTATAGTCCAAGAAAGAGTCCCTGTCCCAAAGAACATACACTCTAATCAGTGATTTTTATAGCACTATTTTATATTTCCCTGTAATGGCATTCATTGCAAGATAATAATTTGGTTCAAAGACTAAGGTTATCGGTAGGACTTGTTGTCTCAGATATATAGATAGCTATAGAAGTGCCATCTTGACAGCAGCAATACTATGCATGGATAATGGCATCAATATTCATAGGAGAAAATCATTGATACAAAACCAGCACTCTACACAGACACACATTATGTTGTAAAATGTTATGAGATACTTGGCAAGACAGTGAATGCCAGGAAAAAAAGGCTGGAGATGCAGATTTCCATTTGACTGGAGTTCTACAGAAAGCAGAAATAAGAAACAAGGGTTATGTAACTGTTTAGCAAAAGCAATTTTTTGGCCCATTGGTTCTGTATATTTTATTTTAGAGTTCACAACTAAAGAACATAAATTTTTCCTCTTTTTCAGGCTGCCTTAATTTAATTTTTTTGTCTTGTTTTTTATGTCTAAGTAAAATGGGTTGGTAATTATTAGTAATGGAAGAAATAATTACATGTTCACAATTACTTCAGTGAATAAACTGTAATCATTGAGCCTTCCATGAGTTCTTCAAGTGTAAGTTATACCATGTACTCTTAAACTTGTGATTATATTTCTCTCTGAACAAGTAAAGGGCAGTGTTGATTGGATTTACAGTCTATATCTTATATTATTGTGGTCTATTTCTTATATTTACAGCTGAAGGGAAGCTTGCTGTCCAGACTCTTAGTAATATAAATTGTCAACATTTATTGCAGCCAATAAGGACAGTAAATTTATACCAACTAAAGATGCATTCTACCTTTTTAAGGGTTGATTTATAATGTAATGCATAAAGGAATGAAGCTAGTTTTAAATTTTGGTTTAATGCATTAAAAATATATTAGGTTCCTCTGTGAGAAAAGAGCAATGAAACTTAACAGAAAAACAAAATAGAACTAGTGAGGCACATTCATATACTTTATCAGTTAAACCATAATATAGTAAAACCCAAGTACATTCTAGGAATTTAAGTTTTTAGTAACTAGTTTTCTTTTAAATAGCACAATACAAAGGAACATATTTTTCACCAGTTTCTTTTGTTTCTACACACTCCTTACTTCAAAAATACTTTGTAGATGAGCTATATCCTAGGTATTTTCTGCAAGCCTGCTCTTTTCTCATTCTGCAAAATAAAGAAAAAAATCCACTTTCTGAAAACAGAAATTCTCTCTCTATTATCTTTAATTTTCTTTTTTAGCTAAACAAAAGTCTTTTTTTTTCTCAAGAAAAATAATAGCAGTTTATGCCTTTAGACTTTACAGAAGAAGATCCCTAATTTGTAATGAAGGAGTTGCAGTGAGGTTTGATTTCAAGCTGACAACAATAAGGAAAATGTGACAAAATCAGAGGATGTAAAGTCAAAGGATAATCAATTTGAAAGCTGAGAATTCACAGAAGAAAACTAGAAAATTGGTTGAGAGAAAGAACTTTGGGAAAGTAATAACATCTATGAATATTGTAGTTGGTAAAGGTTCTCCCTTTGATTTGCTTCATTTTTAGATGACACTACTTACATAACCTTTTTTACTAAATATTTCTCTAACTTTTTTTAAAAAAGTCTTATTCTATATCAAAATGAAAACAACCTGGTACACTGCTTTTTATTGAAAAGGCTTTTATTGAAAAGGCTTTCTGCATATGCAGTTTGGAATGCTGACTTCATCCTAACCTAAAGCCAAAAGCAATTCTTTTCGTAGGAGTCCATTCATATCACAATTGTATGGAGAAGGCCAAGGAAAGAAATCACACTCATAAGATAGCTACATTTTTATTTCTTCAGATCTATTTGTCCACAGCAGTCATGAGACAGCCAGACACTATCTGTCATCCAACAATAAGAAATAGGAAGTCAGTATAACCCCTTTGCACTGAGAAATCTACCACACTGACCTTCTGTGCAAGAACAGAAGGATCCATAGATCTGTTCCATAGAATGATCCGATTTCTTCAAATGGACTTCAGATTTCCCACAAAATAATATCCTGAACCAACTGCATCAAGTTTTTTATTCAAGTGGTTGACATAACAAACATGCTCATGTCTATGAGGCAGCAACGTGCTGCAATGTGCAGCAAAAGAAGCCAAACATGGGCAAGATCTTGAACCTTTGCAAACCTAAGACCTTCTTGGCTATCAATGTTTTAGTTGATACATAACATTTTAGCAAACACTGAGATCTGGACTGGAAGATCACGAAACAAACAACATGAGCAGAGAAACAGTTTGCAGGAACCACTATCACCACTGGTTATACTCTTCAACCTGGCATCCAACTGAAGTCTGATAAGCCTCAGGCTGAAGATTCCTTACAGTTTGTTATATGGGCATAACAGTACACACGCAAGTCTTACAAGGAATGATTTACTGCTATGTGTTAACAGGATCTGACTTTTTCCACTTCTGTTAGGCCTCCTTTTTTCCTAACCAAGTGTGTATTTTCCAAGTGTTCATCTGTACATAATGTGGCCTGCAAGCAGTGTAAGGAAAGAGGCTCTAAGGAATGACTCACTTCATCCCCAGAACAGGAAAGTCTACACCTCTGGATAGAATTTTCTCTCTCCAGCTGTCAAACAGGAAGCTGCAGTGACTAGATTAAACAAAAATCAGGAGTGATCAATATAGGATCATAGAATCACTAAGGTTGGAAAAGACCACCAAGATCATCGAGTACAACCATTAACCCAGCAGCACTGCGTTCATCACTGAGCCATGTCCCCAATGCCACATTCACATGCCTCTCGAACACTTCCTGGGATGGTCACTACCCTGAGTATCACCACTCAGAAACCTGTTTCAATGGACAGAAAAAGTCAGCCATGAGGCATCCCAATTCAGGTATAGTTTCAAAGAAATGAACACAATTTCAAATACACTTTTCTAGAGATGATGCCTCAGTAATTTGAATATTTTCTTTACACTTTTATTTTCATTTCAGGACTTTCTAGGATGACTGCAAAAGAACCTTCCTGACCAAACTCTCAGTTCACAAAATCATTCTTCAAAAGGAAAGGAAAAAATAATTTAAAAAATTGCTTCTCTGCCTTACTGATATGAATTAGGGGATGTTCATATCAGCCATACTTGAGACAAATGTGTGCAACAGTGCACTTGGTACAAAATTCCTGACTCCTTTTAGAGTCTGTTCTTAGGATGCCTGTTTTCTGGGAAGTGGACTCTACTCTATAGATGACAGTAAACAGTTGTCATTTCTGAGTCATCAATAACCCAGCCACACGTGAAGTTTGACTTTTCTGTGAAATATCTAATATATGATTATAGTACTTAAGTTAACCACCAATACTTTTAAATATTTTTTGCACAACCTAAAAGGGAAAAAAAAAATCTTTTGAGCATAATATCATGCATTTCACTGACACAGCAAACCTATTAGGAAGTAAATATTCATGACTAACTCCCACATCTTCTTCATGCCAAGACAGTGAGAAAAATATGTGTACATTACTGCCACAGTAGGATCGTTTGAGTAGTGACTCATAGATGAATGAAGAAGAAAATATAAGCTATCAAAAAATGTAGAATATAATGAGGACTAAGAAAACAGCCCAAGCACTATTATCTCATTATCTTTCCAATATCCGTATAACATCCTTATACTTTTCCTAGGACAAAATTTGGAAAAGTTCCCTTAAACACTTAGGGTCCCATAAACAACTAACCTAAATACCTGTGTGTACTATTGAAAAACTGAATTGTTTGTTCTACTTTCTTTCTTCGGCCACACAGACATTTTATCTTAGCATCTGGTACATTTCTTTCATGTCCAGTGTATAAAAAATAAGCAAAACATATATCATTTACATGTGTCCTCTCAGTTATTTGTGGTAAACAGCTGCTCACTTAAAGCTGTTCTTGATATTAAATAAATGGTCTGTCACAGAGAAAATGAAATAAATGAAATAAACGAAATAAACCACACTTTGGAATTCGAGCTAGAGAGACTAACACAAGAAGATATTTATTCACTATTGTTGCCAACAGAGTTCCCTTTAGTAAACAGAAGTATTGCTATTTTTCTTCCTTCAAACTTTTTCACACACCTCATTGCCCTTCTGCACAATCTTCCTGAGACAGTAAGATGATATAAAGCACAATACAGGTTTCCTATTAAAAACCATTTTGGCACAGGGAGACGTATTTGCCAATTTCAAGTTGCAAAGTTGTATTATATCTTAATAAGGGGATACAAAAATGTTGTGTTTGCTCATGAACACAACAAAGTAAGGAGCTCCATAGATTAGGGATACCTTTAAGTACGTAAATGGATACCACCTGGTGGTAAAATTCCATGCAATATCCAATTCTTTTGTTAAATACTGTATTTTCATCAACGTTGGTAAAGACACTAGTAAACATTTTGACAGGCATGCTTAAATACAACCCTCAGAAGTATTAAAAAGTCTTGGATGCTCTTTAAAAACAAGAAATCTTATATTCTGTATCCATATTTCTAAAGACTTTGGAACAGTGACTGCCAGTTGCCAACATCCAGATGATGAAAACTAAGAAAAATTAGCTTAACTTAAGTACTCGGGTTTGGGGAAAAAAAAAAAAAAAAAAAAAAGGCAAATCTGTAGGAAAAGAAATCCCTACTTGTTTAATGAATACACTCTGCAGGACTTTATCTAGCAGGTAATCCTGAACCTTGAATTGCCATTAAGTAGTCATGTTAAACATACTAATTTTGTACAAATCTATGTCAATATTAGTTTCAATTTCACTGCATAATGACATCAAAGCAGCATAAAGAAAACAACTTACAAAGGAAAAGAAGAGACATGAAGGCTGGCTATTTTGACTGTTGGCACACCCATCAATGCCTGCTAATTTTTCTGGTTTTTTCCTTAGTAATATTTAATGACTCTTGCATGGCTTGCATGTTGTTATTTTCAATGACTGAAATCAATTAAAAATGTTATTTGTTTAACAAATATCTATACAGGAGAATAAAGATAGAAAATTTATTTTCACTGAGATCTTTTCACCAGTAAAATTGCTTCTCATATTTACCTTAGGGTGACACACTTGACTTCAAAGGGCCTGACCAAGCATCCACTGAAGCCTACTACTCTGATGTTCAAAAGGCTTGAATTTAGCCTCTAGAAAATTGTCGATTTTACTCAGAAAATGAGTACCTTGTTAAAATTACCTTAGAGGCTCTATGCTGAACTTTTCAGCATACAGGTTAACACTTAAATTACTGCCTTGGCCAAATGCAATCAGGAGATAATCGCCCTGTGATGTCTGTGGCCAGTGTTGAGCAAGCAGTAAGTGATATCTGCACAGCTTCCTGGAATACCCTACGCCTTCACACTCTGTGAAGTAAGTGATGTAGCAGAGAGGAATTTGGGGCATTGTATAAGCAGCACTTGAAACTAGAAAGAATGTAATGACACAGGTATAGATATAAAAATATATCAAAGTACCGTGAATTCTTTCAAAAATTAAGATCTTCATCATTACTTTAAAAAATGGAATTCTATCATGTAATTGAGTTTCATAGGTAACTCAGTGAAGTCCATGAACATCCTTTTATCAACCTCAGAGAATACTGAAAGAATATTTATAGTGAAGTGATTTTAACATTTGTCTTAAGAAAATTAAAGACGTGTAAATACCAGGAAGTTCTTTAATCATTATGCAGTGTGTAGAATTTGATAAAATCTAAATTACACAACTAGAAAGTCCTAATGATTACATTTGTACTGAAAACATATTAAACTTTTATTTCAGTGAAAATATGATTACTAATATGAAAATATGATAATACTCAATTTTCTAAATTCTATTTCTTTTAAAATCTATTATAATATTCTATCATGTGCTAAAACATAACAGTACATGAATTTTAAATTAGATACATCATTAGATGCTTTTATACAGAATTCATTCAGAATTCAATTTTTTTCCCCCCCAACCATTTCTTCAGCAGTTCAGGAAAGGATTAAAATTATGGCAGCCTCCTCGTTGATCAGTATGAAAGAAATCCCTAAATTCCTGGCTTCATGGGAACCTTTGCTGTGAATGCATTCACTCTAGGGAGGGTCAGATAGTCTGGCATAGGAGAACTCTGAATGTTCTCCTATGAAGTGTTAATTTCTGTGATCACTTTATCATGATTGATCTATATGATCACATGTGCATATATGCAGATAGGGTACAAGCAACTAAAAAAAAAGTTTTAATAAAAATAAATTTGTAAATATTTGAATACCTTTTGAAAAACAAAAATAAGCTCACAATCTAAGAATAGTCAAAAACTGAACAGTAGTCAACTAATTACCATAAATGACAGGGATGTTTGGATTATTCTTCTTAACATCCAGTTAAGTCATCTTTGTTTTTCTCAGTAGTCACCTCAGGTTTTCCTCTCCATTTCTGTTGCTGGCTAAATGCAATTGAAAATCTTTTTTTTCCCTTCAACTTTCAGATAAGTGATATCCTTGTTTTCATTAGTCAGTCTTTTAACTTTCATAAAATGTACTCAGAGCTGGTAAAATAAGCATCATCGGGAAGAAAAATATGATCTGACTAGTTTGATGCATTTTGTGCTATACAATAGCTATTAATTATAACCTACCCTCAAAAATGCATTGCTGTACTTGCTTCCAACAGGTAGAATCCTAAAAAAGTTAAGTATTCAATCATCTGTAAAGGACAAGAAAATGCATCACCAGTATCTAGGTACTTGACTCAGCAAATAAATATTGCATTTACTTGTTGATTTTTTTGTTGCTGGGTTGTTTTTTGTTTCCTTCTTTCATATAGAAATATTTTTACCATAATCTATAATAAGGCTAAGTATGATATTCATCAGAAAGAAAATGTCACCACTCACCAAATGTTACCACTCTGGCACGTCTATTTTCTTATACTGACTTACTTACATTTAGGTGCCAGAACTCCAGGCCATAGCAGTTGAGAACTGGAGGTTTCTGAACCTCATTTTGTTATTTATGAGATGACCACAGGGCTGGGTACTGCTGTTCCCTTTCTCAGGAAAGAAAGAGAAGCAAGATAGGAAGGCACCAAATGTCATCTTATTTTGTGGGGAAGGGAGTGATCATTCCACAATAATCAGATACTGAAAATATTTTAATTAACACAAGATGGAAAATACCTACAATTTAGGGATAAAAGTAAGCCACCAAGAGAAATGTTTCCCACCATCTCTGACAAAAAGGCTTATACAGTGACATAAATTAATGTATGATAGCAGCTATTTACGGCTGTGAAGAATTCTATTGCTCTGTTAAACGTAATTCTCAGCATTTAAGTCATCGGGGCCAAAAAAAGGTCCAAAAACTCTACTGTTGCTCATTAGAGCAGGGATTATTAGATCACATGTATTCACTCATCCAGTCAAATGTGTCAGATCCTCAGAGATAACTTTCTTCAGCTTTAACAAAATTTTTACTGAAGTAATTTATCTTTAATGCACAAAGTTTGAAGAGCTCAACTTTGCCTACAAAACAATTATCTAGAAAAACAGAACACAGCAGACTCAATCTACTGGCTGAGTGATTTTATAACTGCTTTAATTAGGATCTTGGACAGTTTGCTCCTTTCCCACATTCCCCAGTTCTTCCATTGTTACTGAAAGCAAACTTGATGTCTGAGTTACCAAGTGTGCATTCCACATCTAACAATGTTTTGCTTACTTTTAGGAAATATAATATTGATGCAAGGACTGCATTTTATTGTTTGATCCTCAGTCATTTCTTGACGATGCTTATTTCATTTCTGCTAAGAATACACAGTGAAATTATAATACATACCTTTTCATATTGACTGCATAAGTAATTAATCTTGTTTATTAATGTTTCCATCAAGGATCACAGTTACATGGAGTTGCATGTAATAGAGGTACATAAAAATACTTGCTTAGGTGAAGAAGCAAGAACATTCTGATATTATGTAGTATTATAAAAAAGAAAGAGGAATATTTTCTAGTATATCCATATTGAGCATATCAAAGGAAGGAGAGGCAAGAAAGATGAGAGGGAACAAGGGAGGTAATGACAAGGAAAATAATGGCAAGAAGTAGAAAGGGAGAGAGACTCTTGATATTTAAATAGAAATAAAGAAACAGTATGAAACAAGTGAGACATACCAATCATTAAAAAGTGCACAGTGTGTATAAAAGCAGGTGGTCTTTTCAGTAAGGTTTCTATCAGGGCTTGACCATTCAATATATGATCTAGAAGAAAAACTGAAGTAGTGTAAAAACAGCTTACTCAAAAGGACATGAAGGAATGGAAATTTGCCAGAACACTTTTTACTTCTATATTTTAGAAATTTGTGAATTTCAATATGAATCAAAACTGCAAAACTATCCAACAGAATATTTAGTTATTTCAGACTTTTTTTCCCCCAGATATTCCAATTGCTTCAATAATCCAAACACCATAATGCAGCATTTTAACCTAACTGAAAGACCTATTTTTTGGCTGGCTGGGTCTTGCTTCTTTTTGTTTATGGAACAATCACACATTCCCAAGCCCTACCCCACATTATTATAAGGTGTCAGTTTTCATCAAGAGGAAGCAAAAATAGACAAAAATGTTTAGAAAATTATTTCCTATTTATAACCAAAATTGAAATTAAATACTTGGGACCAACACCAACAACAGCAGTGGACAGATAACACAGAACAGATCAAAAAAGCTAGTAAGGCTTTCAAATGATCCTTGACTCATTAAAAATTCATAGGAAAAAAAAAGTTAAATTTGATGTAAGTTTCAGTTTAACAGGATATGAACGACTAGTCACCACAGTCTTTATGTTATGGCTTTACCAGACCTGCTAAAATAACAATAATTTGTTCAGTACATTGTTCTCATCTTTAGTTTGGTATTTCATTAAAGGTTAGTACTTAGATAGCTGAGTTTCTCGTCTTTTACAATTAGACACTCACACTAGATTTAACAACCTTCCACACTTGCAGAATAAACAACATTAATTTTCACACATTTTATCTATCAAAGTTGGCAAACACATAATCAGGTATACTGTTTAAACTTCTGATTGACTTCAACAAAAAAATCTACTTTTGGAAGAGTTCATTAACAGCCTTAAACTTATTTTATATATTTACTCTGTGAAAAACCTGTGATGTCAATTCCATCAACTTTTTCAGGACTGGAAATATTGACTCTTACCTACTGCTATGATACAAATAATTATATTTTCCTCCTTATCTTCTTTTTTTGAGAACTTATTCACATACTATGGAGTTCTTCAGGGAAATTACCCTGAGCACTTCTAGAATGCTCTGGAAATTCTGCCTTTAACACGAAAACCAATCCATTGCCAAGTTATTGAGTGTCCTATTATCATTATCATTAGATCCAAATATGTAAAAATTTGTTTTCAATTAATGATATGTAAATTCTAAAATATCTATTTCAATTGCTTAGGTCTTTGTAAACTGCAAATTAAATGGGGTTCTTTTTAGGCACTCCTCTGAGTTAAAACTCTTAATATTTATCTCTCCAAGGATTCTACATTTATAGTGCAGGGGAAAGGAGGACCAAAAAAGTTAATAATTTTATTGAATCTTGGTAAAGTAAACTGCTTGCCAGCAACAGTTATGATTATCATTTCAGTCATTTTATGCAACCTTCCTGAAATGAAAGGATAAGCATCTGAGAGCATGCTTACCTAAGACTTTGGTTTGAAGACATTTTTGGGTTTTTTCCTATCTGCAAAGATGTGACTCAAGCCATAAGTTTTACAATGTTTTCAAATTTTTTATTCAAAAAGCCTAAATTTTGTTTCCTTTTTCAAAGCAGTGAACATGTCCTTGGTTTCTTTATTCCCAACATCATCACAACAAATGTAAAATAAGTAATCAAGAATGATGTGAAGATAATTGTAAAACTGAAAGTAAAACCACAGCTGCTCTGAGAAAACAAAAGGCACCTTATGCCCATTCATTTAATATACTCTACTCTCAAGGGAAATTGCTTTTGCTACCTTTTTTTTTTTGCCGTAAGAAAAGACTTCTGTTTGAAAAGTAACACAAATTTCACAGCCAAAGAGTAGCTTATGTAATTTACATTATAGTAAAAAAGAAAGTTTTACTCATCTATTCAATTAAACAACTTCATAATCACTTCAAATAATCAGTAGAAAAGTTTAATTGAAGTGGAAATTATTGTTTTCACTATTTTTGGCTCTCAACCTCTTGGGCCAGTGTCTACTGAAGTGCCATAGAGAATCATAATAATAATGATAATTATAATAATGATAATAATTATTATTATTGTTGGTTTTATTATTATTATTACTTTCAAAGGATAGAATTCAGTAGGATATTTCACTACTTGTTACTGACACAGATTTGAAACATATGCTCAAGTTAATTCAGAGGACACAGTGTCAGAAACTAGGTTTTGGATTTTATACTGAAGGTCGACATCTGTTTATCATTTCTTGGTAGAGCTTGCCAACCATATTTATTAGGTAGAGTACTGGTGTAGGTGAACAGTAAGAAAATACTCGCACACTCCTCAGATTCCTAATTGGAATTCATGGGTACCACCAGAGTCAGCAAAGATTGCATTCTAATGTCATGCTGCTGAATTATTAGAATTTCTCTAGGAATCTTTAGCTCTTTATCTGACTGCTTTGTCTGAAACCATGTAGTATTTCCTGTTCTCTTGGAGTCAAAGTGAAACAAATAAATCATTACTTAGTTTCTATAGTAATACAACTGTTTTGAAATTCTTCTCTATCTGAATAGCATGGCTATAATCTAAATATTTCATGTAAATTAGATGTTAGCAAAAGAGAGTAAATCTTATTCACAAATTAGCCAATCCCAAGATCTTTCTCATTACTCACTTCAGAAGACAACTGATTTTTTTGACTGTTCCCTTTTACTCCTGCTTTCCCCTAATTCAAGAATGCGTAAAAAAAAAAAAAAAAAAGAAAAAAAAAAAGAGAAATCACTGAGGCTACAATCCTGCATATATGTAGCTTTTCACTGTCCACAGAGTTCTCTGTAGATGACATCAGTGAAAAATGTGAAAATCAAAGTCCATAATATTTGCTGAAACTATCTAGGTCAGTAAAAGTTATCAAGATTAAGGAGGGAAGCTTAAATATTTTCCATTAAATACATCAATTCTAATTGCCACAGTCTTAAGAATAAGAACATGTTGTCTGTCTCTAAGAGCATATATTTTCACAGAATATCAGTAATAAAATTTAGAGATTCAGTCTTTCATTCATCATTTCAAACAGGTATCCTACAACTATCACTGAATCTTCATTTAGTTTCATTAATAAGTTGATCAAAATTAAACAACTTTTTCTGTTAAAAAATACAGGAATTGTAATACAGGAAGCATTCTTGCAATGTTTGTTTCCATAATTTCTGTCTTTTCTAAAATCAGAAATATGCATAAATATCAACCATCACTTAACATGATCTTAATCACTTGGGAGTCAATATATGACTATCTGTTGTTTGATTTCTGTTCATTCCTGGTGACCTAAACCAACACAGAGATACCACAGGGAATAGTGCAGTGGTTTTGATGGATGAATCTTGTCTTTAAAAACCTAGTTTGCTTTTAAGCATCAAGTGGGTTAAGATAAGTCATGCAGAGGTTGCAATATTAACTTGTCAGACAAAATATCCAGAGAGAATAAATGTCATCATATTTTCAATGTGCATTACTAATGTATTAAAATATATATTACATTCCAAATTAAGTACAGTTAAATCATTAAAAGGCAACGAATAAATAAGTGTCAAAATGACAGAAGTTGAAAGCATATTTCATTTTTTAATCATTTTTTTTAAAGGTTGTAAATCTAGAAAAAAATAATAGTATCGAGCATGGTGAGGAGTGAATCACCATGGAGAAGAGATTCAAACTGTTCCTGACTCTGAGGAAGACTTTCAAGACCTCCTAATTTTATTCCTTGCATTCACATTGGTATCCATTGGTTCTGCACCTTATCTATATGTACAGCAGTGATAATTTACCTAAACTTGGAATTTCAATCATTATAAATTTAGTTGGTGGATTTATAAAGGAATTCATATACTAAAATAATATTTGGTCAACATTAAGGATGTCTGAGTAAGAATAAATCACTACCCCCATATGGAGTCAGTAGTTCTATTACCTTGAGGAAAACCGCAAGAAAATATTGCATAATACAGCCATCAGTAACCTCTGGGTCTGAAATGTTGTTTCAAAGTGCATAATTTTTTTTTCTACCTTTAGTGTCTGCACAGTACCTCTTACTGAAATCTCTAGGTTCTGACAGTAAAATTACTGATTGTAGATTGGTATTCTCTGGAGTGATTCATGCTTACATTACATTTTTCATTATTTCCTCAAGCTCCCATTAAACATGGTTATTACAAGCCAGTGGTGACTTCTTCAGTTTGCCTTCTAAGAAAGTTAACTGGGTTTTATAGAGGATTCTCTGTAAATATATATTTGTTAAACACCTGTACTTCCTTAGACCTTTCTGTACAGAACTGACATCAAAAAACCCCGTATTTGTCAGCAAAAGAAATAGCACATAGATCCCCAGAGGATTGCACTGGGATAAGGGAAGTATTATATGCTACACCACTGCAGGCACATATCCAGAAGTGAAGCTAGATATTGATTTTAACAATACACATCCTTCAGGAGTAAGTGAAAGCATGGATGTAGGGTTTGCTACAACTCATAACCACTGTAACTGATCCACAGAAGAAAGTAGTTTTACTTCATTTACTCCGTCCTTGTTTATGCTCCTCTTAAACTCCCAGTCTGGAGAGTGAAGATTTGGCAGAGTCTCCTTTCCCCACTCATCAGTGGTCTGGGCAGCTCAGATCTACCTTGGGGGTAGGGAGAAGTAAAGGTCAGAATTTGCTTCTGAAAATTAGGAATTGCAGCCGGCATTTCTTCTCAAGGTGAAATATGATTAGTGCTTAAATCCTACAGTACTATATAGTAGTTATAAGGCTTTCACAGTCACCATCTTCATAAAATGCCCATGGGCAACCTGAGTAACTGTAAATGTATTGGCTCTGTAGTCTACTAGAATATTAAGCATCATAGTCAATTTTGACACAATAGATGCTGAAAACAAAAGATATTTTGGGATGAAAAAAAAAAGGAAAAAATAAAGGTCCTTCTACTTAAAAGCTTGAAGTATAAAAAAGATTAAAATCACCACATTTCAACTAGAATTCCAAATGTTATTTTTCATATTATTGAAAAGTTGCCCTTCCCCTAATAACCTCTGATAATTTTCCAGCATGTCACAAGCATCATAATAAACACAATGGAAATAGAAACACATCTGAAATACACAAGTCTTTGACACAAATTTCATTAATACTGGGTAATAAAAAAAGGGAAAGAATCACATTTGTTTGCATATGCAGGCAGAGTTTTATTTAACTCATCAATATTCCTTTTAATAACGGTAGCATTATTGCCGGGTAAGTGGTGGTTATGAATACATAATTTATAAAGGGCTTCTTTTTCGTAGCAAAATTAATTTCACTTTTTTTAATTGGAATGAAGAACAACGAATTCTACTTCTGCCTTCTATTTTTAAATTTGTGTTCAATTTCTATTACAATAGCAATTTTATCCATTTGTTATAGAGTAGTTTCCTCTCATAGTGAAAGAATATGATGCAGTTACTTTGGGTAATGTGCTTCCTATCCAGCCAGAATCCTCTGGCTACTTCTTTGACCTTGGGAAGTGAAAAATTCTTTGAATAGGAATTTCCAAACAGATATGATTTATGAATAAAAAAATCAGCTAATCCCTCACCATTAGTTTTCCAATTACTTGTTTTAATGGCAAAAGCATTTAGTTTATGCAGAAATGCCCGAGCTATTTTGTTTCCTTAACAATTCTATTGTAACACTTCGCTGCAGAGTTTCAGACAGCCATATATTTACCGTTCCACTCTTATGTTCTGTTTTATACAGTAAGCTTCCTAGGTAATCTACATTTTATCCCTTCGGGAATTCTGGAGTTCCACAATTTACCATTTTGAAGAAAGAAGATGATTGGATTGAGAGTAAAGTACTGTGTACATGATGAATATGGAAGCACAGATACCATAAACTGCCAAACATTGACAAGGAATTCTTTTCAAGCTTTGATTATCATGTTCTAGTAGAGGCACATTTGAAACCAAACATGTCTCTATACACAGGTGTACAGATACACAGTTCAGCAGCAACGTGGATCTCACAAGCTTTAATTAGGAGCATGTGAGTGAAAAAAATCAGAATCCATATTCTGTTACATAATAAGTATCAATGGTTTAGACTTTGTTATAAATCGCTAGTAAGAGAAAATGAGGTCTGGTTTGGTTTTGAATTTATCCTTCTGTAAAAGTATTACTGCCTTCTGCCTCAGCCATTTACATCAAACACAGGAGGCCCAGATTCATGCACCTGTTCAAATGAGCCAATTAAAAATTTCCTATATCCTGAATAAGTGCCATAAGCAGTATTTAGGTATTGACTAATACTTCTTCTGAACTAATATTTCATTTTAGATCTAAAAATATTTGCAAAGTTTTAAATTTATACGTCAAAATTTCCTACCAAAAAAAAAAGAAAACCCAAAACCTCAGAACAACCCCCCTGCCAGATAAAGTGTTCCTAACTTACACTTTTTTCTTTCTTTTCTTCCTTTTAATTCTGTGATTCTATTTCAGGACCTTAATCTGAAATGATAAGCTATATGAATATGCATCATATTAGGGTTTCGAAGACTTCGCAATAATTTAATACTTGAATATTTTATTTTGTTTGCCTCTTTATGACATAAAGGATGCACGGGGGGATTATTTTTATATTGTAACTAAACTGTAGTATGGTGTTCTTTTTTAAGTGTTTGGGTTTTGTCTAGGGTTTGTTTGTTTGTTTGTTTTTAATAACTGTTTCCTGAAAAACTTATTTTTCATATTCATGGTCAGTTATATGTTATTACATCATCTATTTATCAATTTCTAAGGAGGGAAACCTGAGGTTAGGTAACATTTTTATCCCAAATTCATAGTTAATACATAAAAAAACAGTGATTGCTTTTTGCGATGGAATTTGCAGAAGAGACCAGAGACTGCAGAAGTTTGTGCATCTAATATTATTTTTCTTTCCACCAAGTTACATGGATCTAGTCTTGTGCATATATTTACTTACATACTTCTAATACATTTATAAAGATCTAAATTCAAGCATTAATAAATTGGATTAAATGAGACTAGTATGACAGGGCAATGGATTATTCTCTATTCTTTCACCTTTTCCTGGTCTCCTCCACAACAGTAAACTTATACAGTTCTTAGTATTTTCAAAGACCTTTACATCTTTAATCTTTCCTACAACATTACTTTTAAAAATGTCAGTGTGTTGTATATTTCTGTATTAAATTCAAGGTGTTGAATTAGAACTTTAAATCCACAGAGAAAAGTAATAAAGAAATGCTTTTCTCAATAATTTATTTCAAAGATCATAGTTCTTAGATGAAAATATTGTCTCTTTCCTGTGTTTCATATATAGCAAAAGTTAGCCAAGGGAATTAAAAGTAAGCAAAGGAATGCAAACTAGTTTAGAATAAGGTACCTGAATGGTGTCTTGACAATGGGTGTCTTGACACTAGTGTCTTGAGAATGGTTGAAAAGGTTAAAAGCGAGTACTAGAATGTGAGAAGTCCTCCTCCTGAGGAGGTAGAAGTGGTATAGACAACTGTGATGAACTGACTGCAACCCCTTTTGCCCATAATGGTAAGTGGCGAGTGATCTTTCTGTGTCTTTATGTTGACTCACAAGCCTTTTGTTACTTTTTCTCTACCCCATCCAGCTGAGATGGGGAGTGACAGAGAAGATTTGGTGGGCACCTGCCATCCAGCCACAGTCAACCCACATTACTTACATGGAATCATAGAATCATAATTTCATAGAGTCACGGAATCATTGAATGGTTTGGGTTGGAAGGGACTTAAAAGATCATCCAGTTCCAACCCTTCTGCCATGGGTAGGGACACCTTCCACTAGACCAGGTTGCTCAAAGCCCCATCCAACCTGGCCTTGAACACTTCCAGGGATGGGGTGTCCACAGCTTCTCTGGGCAAACTGTGCCAGTGGCTCACCACCCTCACAGTAAAGAACTTCTTCCTAATATCTGATCTAAACCTGCCCTCCTTCAATTTCCAGCCATTACCCCTTGTCCAATCACTACATACCCTTGTAAAAGAGTCTCTCTCAATCTTTCTTCAGGTACTGGAAGTGCTGATACCACAGATGGCAGGTAAGGCAGAATGTTCTCTTCCAGCAGCAGCCTAAGATCAACAAAAAACCCTCCAACTTTAGCTGTGGTATCAGGGATAAGGGAATAAGGCAGAAGAAACATGGAATTCTCTGGGGCATTTGTAGAATTCCTCTCAGGGTAGCAGAACCAATGGCCATTATAATGCCTTTGCTATACAACAAAATAATGAATCAACCTAAAAGTTATATTTTCTTCATTAAAAAGAGGTATATTTTGAAAAGAAAGATAATTTTATAAACAACGCTCTTACATACAAATCATAAACATAATCCTAAACTCTGAAAAGTTTATATACACACACAAACATAAAATTACATATCAAAGTTACACAAACACACATAAGTGCCAGTTCCTTATATAAATACAATGGTAACTTTCCGACCAGCTGCACATGTTACTTGGAAGCTAATTACAATGTTAATACAATATAATACAGAAAACTCAAACCTATCCATGTTTTTCAAACTTTTTTTTTTTCCTCCAGTATGCCATGGCTTACACATGCAGAGTCACTCAAAATTTCCCACCTGCATGTGGTTGGCAGATTGATGCTGGAGTGAAGGAAGGCTCTGCTTTTATGCATGGACAGCTGGAGTGTCTCAAACAGTGCTACATGCTCATACTTAGGCACCCAAGCAGATTCCTAAAAGACTGTTGCACCATTAACATCAACAAAAAATAAGCTGTTAACTGTATTTGAATAAGAAAGGTCCCTCCTGTTTGTTCACTAGTTTAAATACTGAAACTTGATTTTCTTTATGGAGCACCATTACCCCTAACATCACAACACCCACGGGAAAGATGGAAATTAACAAGATATTGTTCTAAAAGATATTTTACCACCACTAACTACCACTACTTTCAGGTGTCTAAACAGCTTTGAAAAATGGCCTTCTGGCCACAGTTCATACAAGCAGTCTAGGAAGAGGAGGAGGCAGTCAGCTCCAAGTGTCCCTGTATCCCAGGCTAGTTCCCAGATACTGATAATGATAATATGTGTAGAGCTGTGAGTCCCTTCTATGCTTCACAAAGCACATTTCAGTTCATCCTTCTCTCTACTTTAGTATTTCTTTGGTTACATATGCAGCTTCAGAAGTTTGTCAGAATACTTTTTCCCATACTATATCCTTTAAATTATTCATTTCCCTGTTAATATATTCAGATATGCATTTGTATACACAGTGTTTACACTACTGAATTATTCAGCCTATGTATTTAAATGCCAACTAATACTAATAATTACAAATGTACACATATGTTAATAGGAATATTGGGTGAGAGGAAACATCCACAAGTGATGCAGCTTCTCTGTTACAAGAGAAGGGACTGTAAATTAGGAAAAGAGAAGAAAGTTTTGCAACATTCCACCTTTTTGGCATACTTTCTGGCAGCCTTTAGTAATGACTATACTTATTCTGAATTGTCTTCACCACACATGAGAGTTACTTTGGGATTCCTGGATTCTCTCTAATCCATCTGAAAGTAGCTGCTTTAAGATCATCCTATTGATTCTTAGGTGCAAGACACTAAAAGAAAGCCCCCTGAAACTCATATATGTTTGTGCCTGTATTTGTTACCTTCATAGTAGCATTTATAGAAGAAATAAATGTTTCAGGGTTTTCTTAAAAACTTATTTATCTGGAAGTGTTTTGTTGATAAGAGTATCATCCCAATTTTTATCATTATATCATCTTATAATATTCAAAATTAGGTTGCAAATGATCAAGAAAATACCTGACACATTTAACTAAGAGTTAGTAAACTGGATGCTATGAAACTCTTATATTTTACCTAGAAGCTTTTTACAGGCAGTGCAACATTTGTCATCCTTCTCCCAAACTGGCTCCAACCCCATGGGATTCTTCTACGACACAAAAGAGCTCAATAGATGATAACAGAAATGAGCTATTAACTAAAAATACACTGAAAACCAGAAAAATCTACATAAGACAGAATTTACATAAACAGTCTTTTGCTATTAAATTATCCAAGTATTTTATTCAATATGGCTATTGATGGGAGAGAGATGACAACACTTCTAAAACATCCTCTGTAGTGACCTGAGTGTACTTTTTGTACAACTGCAATGCAATTGTACAAAACCTAAGTTATAAATACTTCTTGAAGAAATTTTTGCTGGGTGAAGCCAATATTCATGATAAAATACCTGCCCATAATTTGTTCTTTTTTTTTTTCTTTTTAAATAGATAGGGCTTAAGGACAGAGCACAATCATGTCTTCTGTTTAAAAATTATGATTGTTCTTGCTCCCTGTATTACTTGAAATAATATCTAAATGTATACACTGTCTACCTAGACAAAAAACCTGAGCCTGAAATTCTTGTAAGAGATTTAATATGCATGGCTGTTCTTTTTATTCCTCTGAAAAGCACAAAAGATATTTTAATGTTGGAATTTTAAATATCTCAACCTACAGCAAGAAATTTCACCTTCATGAATCAGAACCAAATAGTTAAGTGTCAGTGGCAAAAAAGAAAATTTATATAGAAAAGGAGATGGTAGTATGGTACAAGGAATTCCCAGAATTGGTTGATCTGCTTCAGACAGCAAACTTCTGATTACTTCTGCTAATTTGATTTGTCAGTGACTGCTCCTTGGTTTTTGTTTGTGTGTTTCAGAAGAAGCTCTTGTTCTTGTTCTCCCTGAGATGGCAGGGTTCCTATTCTGTTTGGGCCTCCAGCTCCAGTGTCAACACTGCTGGCTCCTGCCTGGGGACTCTACAGCTCAGTGCCTCTTCCTGCGAGGGAGGTGCAGCCTGTTGTAGCTCTGCCATTTAACAGTGTGAATCAGAGAGCAAAGAAGAGACTCAGTCAGCATGGAAATCAGTCAGCATGGCATTTTGGCAAAGCATTTCATTCATCCTATCAACACAAGGGGAAGGATGAAAGAAATACAGTTCTGTGTCCGTCTCTCCTATGGCTTTGTACAGCAAAATGCAGCATTTCCTCTTCTTTGCCAGTACAGCTACACTTCCTAGGGGGGGACTAATTTATTTTGTTAAATGGTGCCTTGTGTAAGCATAGGTATTTTAATACAGGACCAGGAATTAGGCTGGTGCACAACACACTTTTACTTATGAAAATCCTTCCATATTCAGGCTCTTTCAGCATGAAGGAGAAAATAAATTACATCACAGTTTAAATTAAACAGCAGTATTTCAAGCATAGACTCTTCATTTAACACAAGAGAAAGGAAGGAAGTCAAGAAGTTGGTAGGTGAACTAGGCATTGGGTTTTTAACAGGCTTTTCACAACAGTAAGAAATTTTTATGAGGTCATTTGATTATCATAATTGTACTATCTTCGTAAATGTGTAATTCTATTAACTGAAACATATAATAAAAAATGCAGCAATAAATCTTTGCTTTATATTTTGAAGAAATCCTTCCTTAGCTTAAAATAATATTCTTGGCTCTAGAAAAGAAACTCATAACATGTGATAAACAACTCTTTTTGGCTCTGGAAAATCTGTTGAAGGCACAGATTACTTCAGCTCTACAATTTCACACAGACTTCTTAAAACATCCTCAAGCTGACTGTGAATATTTTTAATCCTTCTAGTCTTTGAGTCGTGTTCACCAAGGGCTGTTGCTCATTATCGTAATCTACCTAATCTTCAAGGCAGAAAAGGTAGTAAATCAAGTTTAGTTTTGAGGAGCCTAAGCAAAAGAAAAAAAAATCAACCAAAGAAAGACTCATAACAATAGATCCACAAATAACATCAATATTTATGTATTTGGTACTGATTTTACTTGAAACACTCAAGACTTTATTCCTCTTCATGGCATTGGCAGCATTCTAGAT
This sequence comes from Pipra filicauda, assembly GCF_003945595.2. Classification (NCBI taxonomy): domain Eukaryota; kingdom Metazoa; phylum Chordata; class Aves; order Passeriformes; family Pipridae; genus Pipra; species Pipra filicauda. Next base: position 419,656 of record NW_024104373.1, on the reverse strand, counting down.
GGAAATTTTCACAAAATATGCTTCAAAATATTCACAAGAACCAAAATGTTTCTGAAAGACAAAACCTTAATTTGGCCCAGGAAACCCTGAAACATAAGTACAAAAATGTAGCAGTGAAATCTTTCAGGCAAAGTATGCATAACAAGAATGTTTAGTATGATATCTTGACCCAAAACCTTCCATCTTGTACAACTTTTGAGCAAGGACTTTTACTGAACATAGGATTTATAATTTTGCCTTCCTTTGTTTGAAAAAAAAATATTATTAGGCAGTATATCTTACGCTTTGTGGGTTGATTTAAACACTGTCATATTCTGGGATGTTTTGTTTTGAAAAAAAAGAGCAATCATTACCTAACCATAACCGCAGCACATATTAAGGACAGAACAAATATAAGTTCTTAATTAAAACAATTATTTGTAGAAATTAGGTCTAAACAAAAATCAGTCTGTATTCTTTCACAAAAACTCCGTTTATTTATTTTGTTCTCTCATCGCCACCTCAGCTACACTCATAGCTTGTTACTTCAAGAAGTTATAATAAAAATAATTCATTACAACCTTTGTGAGTGAAGTAATGCATATTTCATGAATAGGAGTACATAAATTAAACAAGCTCAGTTACATTATTTAAGTTAACTGAAATCAAAATATCACCACATGGCAGATTTTAAAAGTTTTGAGAGCTTCAGAAGTGGAGCATGGAGGACATTCCACAGTTCCCAACTACTGCCAGAAGTATAATCACTTGGTAGAAAAAGCCCAGCTAAAGGATACTCAATCTATTCTCAGCAGTTCTGTCAAAATACGAGTCTGGGAGTAAAGAACAACCTGGAATTAAATATGAAACATGCTAAAACAATGCTGTCTAACTGGAGTGAAAAATAGAAAGAAATAAGTCATTTAGTCCTGCTGAAGAGCGCAAGAACTGATGCAAAGGTGACTGCTGCAGAAAGGTCAGTATCTTTGGGGAATGCTGCAAGTAACTTTCCTGTAACTCCTTTTGCTTTGGTCTTACACGTGTATGTGATTTTGCTCCAGAAGTCACACCCTGACACACAGTCATACTCTGAAAGTACACTCAAAGCAGGTGTATTAAAATGTTTCCAGAATTACCTTGAGTAATTGCAAAGAAAGAAAACGAAACACTTCTTTTTGTGACAGTCTATGGTAAAGGTATGGCGAACCACCAGTTAATTTGGGGGACTTAAAAACAACTCCTTAACAGGTCAACTCAGTTAAATTCTATTGATATAATTATTTCAGAGTATACTAGCATCATACACTGTTCCCACAAAGTCATATTCACATCAAGAGAAAACACTGAGGAAGGTAGAGTTTTACAGTGTTAACTAAGTACAATTTTTACCACTAAAGCAGTGTCTTGGTCCCAGCTACATGCTTTGGAGTTTTTAGGAGTTAAAATAATTAGACTAAATGGTAACCTTACATGTGTTTTAGAACATATTTTGAATCTCTTACTTCTGTGTTTGAAAAAATTAACTGATAAAGAATGAGAAGCTGACAAGTGTATAGCTTGGTTTGGAGTTGGGGATGAAGCAGGTTGAACAGCATATTGGTTACAATATGTTAGTAAAAATTAGAAGTAGGAGAGGTTTTTTAGATTTCTTAAGTGACACATATGGATACCTACTGAACTTACAGGAAAGTGTTAGGCTTTTTTTTTCTTTTGAAAAAAAAAAAGGCAAAAAGACAGAACTGTCTAAGTAGACCCATTAACAACTCTACAATAAATCAAAGCCTCATACACTGACATATGTATAGGCATATTCCAATTTAAAACACAATGCTTTTGTTTTTCAAATGTGAAAAAACATCAGTGTATTAGTTGAAAAGTTTACTGACTAAAGTATTCATAACATAACATACTTTAACTTTCTGCTACTATTTATACAAGACATGGCTGCACCAAAAGCTGCAGATGGGTCTTCTCATCAAAATAAACCAAATTAAACTCCCTTTTTTAATGCTCTGTGACCTTTTTTAATTTTTTTTTAATTTGTTAGCAGATCATTAAAAGATCAGGAAAAAGAGCATACTTTCCTCATTCCTTGATTTATTATTTTTATTTTCCCTCAAGCTCAAAAATTTTAATAAATAATCAATTTTTTCCTTTATTAAAAAAAAAAAAAACAACAAAACACAAAGAAGCAAACAAAAATCTCAAACATCTAACTTGAGTGATTACAGAGAAGAGCTTAAAGACTGAAATCTGAAAATTCAGAGCCAGAGGATGACAAAACAGTAGCTATATTTCAGAAAAATACCTTCGCATTACACAAGTATGCAACTGAGTGCAGAAGCGACTTCATGGAATTTTACAATTTGCATCATAAAAGATAAGATAATGCAATATTCCCCTTCAGGTTTTAAATTAATATATTTTATTTAAAACAAATATTTTAACTACAAGAAGGTTGTTCAATCTCATAGTGATCACTGGGATTTCACACAGTTATTTAGAGGAGGTTATTTTTAAATTATCCCATTTAGAGTTTTATTATTAAAAAGCAAAGTATCAGTTGAGGACTCTGTTTTCAAAAAAAAAAGTTTGTCTTAATCCATTTTCTCTGCTCTATTCGATGAAAACAAAAAGAATCAATAAATGTACTTTGATCATTATGCAAGGTGACAGAAGTCGAATTAGGATGATCAGACAGGAAAAGGTGACATCACAAGAATATTTTTTTCACATGTGAAAAAAACCCCACCCCATAGTCATTACAGGGTTTATTACCAGTTAATGAAATTTTAATTGCTGCATCTGACAAACATTGTTTAAGTGAGTTACTTCTAATTAAACTAGGAAAAAAAAAAGAGAGATAAGACATGCTGAAATGTTCATTTAATACTTGCAGTAAGAGACAATAGAGTCTGCATTGTAATCACTTCTCTAACTTTATCCTACCTGCACTTATCGATAAATAAGTCTTCTCAATACTGCTGACAGGAAGATTTAATTAAATGCATGTATAGCTAGAGCATAGTATAAAATGTTTTCAAAGATCTTGCCAGTAAATGTAAAGTCATGGGATTTTTTTTTTCCAGGAAATGATGAAAAAAGATGAAGACATCTTCATATCCTTTGACTTTAACAAATGATTGAATAAGCTAATTAGGTCATGTAAGCTCTCTACACTCTGAATTGAGCCTGTTCTTACTACATATTAAATACTGAAACAGGGCTTTTAAAATCTAAGTAAACAGTCTTTATTTATTAATTGCATGTGTATAGTCAATTTTGTATTGTAGTGGCAAAGTCTGAAAGGAGAGGAAAGGCTACTGCATAGACCTCACGCAATCTAAGCTATTCACAGACTTCCAAATTCTGAAAAGTCAGTCTCACCAAGCAATAAATAAACTGATTCTGATAATAATCCTTGCAAAGAGAGAGTCAAAACTAAATTTTAAAAATTGCATTATGCTGCCATATGTAAGATTCAATTTGTATTAGAAAAAATTTTTAAGCAAAGCTACTGTGATTCAGTCCTTAAGTATTTCCAGACAAAACTGTTTATCTCCTGAACTGAATGTTTAAAAATCTGGATTTCAACAAGTATTTTCTGCAGCTTGGTGTATTTATAGAGTACTTCAAGGTATCAAACCTTATATAGGAATGATTCTCAGACCATGCAAAAATACAGAATGAGAAGTACAATCTTAGACAATACTTGACCTTCTTAAAGTATATCTTGCTGAGCTATTAATTTTCCAACAGAGCTAAAATGCATTGTCTGTTTCCCGGTAGAATAAAGAGCTTTTTACATTAGAAAGGGTTTGCTGTGCAATACTCCTGAAATATAGTCTTTAAACCTCAGGAGAGGTTATGAGGATCAGGTAGCAAAACCAAACTGGCTACATATCATTTGAGATGCAGCTAAAGAGGATGTGATTTTCGATTTTGTCAATGTTTTTTTAACTCCCCTTACCTTCAAGTTATCTAACATTTTACATTACTCTTACACTGTTCATTAGGCATAAAAGCAGAAAATATTTTAAAGCATGATCAAACACCAACTTTCTATTTTTATTTCCACTGAATGTAACTGGAAATATCTGAAATATTTTCACTATCAGAAAAGTGTATAACAAGTAATTTACACAACATACTATGGATAACATCTATATAGTAAACACTGTAAGTTAAAAGAATATATTTTCTTGAGTATCAGCTAAAGAATATTATAATACCCATCTGAAAATCTTTTATATTATGATAACAGCTAAGATAGAATTTGGGAATCAGAACAATCCAAATTCCAGTTTTCCTTTCTAATATTTAATTTTATCCTAATCCTGAGAGCACCTCCATCTACCAAAAATTAATCTTCAAAAGCAATGAATTAGTCAAATGAAGCAAATAGTTAATTATACATTCATAGGCTCAAATTAATAACCTAATTTCATTTTATTGTAATGGTAGATACTCATGTAAGCCCTTTCTAATGTTTTTTTTTTTTTTCACAGTCTGAAAGACAGGAGAAGAAAGCCAGATAACTAACATATTCTCATTTAGTGACTGTTTCATAAGCAAAGATTGTTACTTTACGTTTTTCTTTAAGATTATTGAATGGCCACAGTATCTTTCAGAAATCAGGGGTTCCTATCATTGTATAAAACAGAACAGCCCCCCCAGTACTATAATAAAGATTACAGAAAAACATGCTCTTCCTTCAGTTATACCCAACTGAAAAAGACATTGGACTGACAAAGAAGCTGAGAAAAATGCGGACCATGCATAGGTTCTGGAGTGAATTATTTCCATTTAAACTATACAAAAGGGAAATTGCCCTGTGAGCACAAGTTAAACGACCAACAAGTTATCTTGTCCATTTTGAGCTGAGCCATCTAAACACAACGGCCTGATTTTTCAAAAATGGTCAATGACTGACAGTGTCTTTTTACTTCTAAGTGAGTTAGAAGCTGACCTGAAACAAAATGATGAAGGTTTGGGGTAAGGAAATAGGCAGAATATTTCATTCCATTTTTCTATGAGGGCGCATTAGCAGGTAGATGATTCAAGGTTGGGGCACTTCATAAACTTTTGTGACTCATATTCTGATTGCATTAAAGACATAACCGACAAGTTTCTTCTGTTCTCTATTTCTTATGGACAATTGGAAAAAGCAAAACTCAAATCAAATTGAGAAAAGTTTCAAAAGTGTTTTCAGTTTGGGAGAGACTTTTGACGACATTCAGTACAAAATCACTGCAGTTAGAACAAACAATAAAAATATTTTACTCATTTTAATATTTATGTTCCATTAACAACAAAAAGAAATCAAGAGTTTCCTATTGCAATGTCAACAAAAAATGCAGGTACATTTTTGAGGAGAGATCTTTTTAACAATAGGTAAAAGTATATCTTGATAGAGTATTCAGTAACAAATGATCTTTCTCATTAAAAAGATAAACCTGAAACTGTCCTGCTAGTTTTACACTGGACAAAGGTACCTTTGCATCAGGTTTGAGGCTCACATTAAACTGCATTTAAGGTAATTTTCAATTTCCTTCCATTTCATTTTCACCAAGACAAAGAGATGAATTCTGTATTGAAATATGTACATTAATTATTGACAAAAATCAAGACCATGCTTCTCATTTAAACCTATTCAGCTAAGTCCTGAATTGCCCTACTACTGTTGCAAAGTCTTATATTTGTATCTTTGTAGGCAAGGAAAAAGAAATTCTAATTCTTTAAAAGAAAAAAAGTATTAATTTTATACCAAATTATTATTATTATGCCTTTTTTATGGGTACAGTATTATTTTATTTGTTTTCAGGAATTCCCTGTGAAAACAGTTATGCCGAAAAAAACAAGAGGAACTGCTTCACTGTCCTGTTCTCTTTAGCCCTTTGGAGTTTTTTATTTAGTCCTTGAGAGGAAATATTGCTATGAAACAATCTGTCATTTATACAAATAGAAGAGTGACAAGCTCAACTGGTCTCTAAAATCATAAAAAACTCCAGAGATAAAAGAGTCTGGATTTGTCCTCAGATTTTTTAAAATTCTTGTGCTTCACTCAGGTGAAGCTCCAGTCTTCAGTTAATGAGTTCTCTGAGACTGTTATCATGTATAGCACAACCTGGAATTATTGCAATACTATTAGGAAGATTCAGTTGTCAAAACCAAAATCAGAATTAACTATCACAGAAAAAAAATATATCTGATGTACACATTAGCGGATGGCTGAAATCATGCCGGTTGTGTGACTTAACACGTTTCTAGAAACGGAACTTTGAAATAAAATAAATAATCTTAACACATAACAACCTTAGAAAATGAAACAAAATTAGGAAAAAATTAGAGCAAAATTGTCATTTATTCTTCCTGTAAAATCGAATTAGTCTTTGCCTTAAATGAATAACATGTAGAGGTGCTGCAGTGTTTCATTTTACATTTTCTACCAGCTTTGAAAGACTTTTAAAAAAGGAGTAGTTCCATTGTAAAAAAAAAAAAATTAATTATGTATATTTACTGTAACATCTCTTATTTCACCAAACCATGAACAACTAAAGAGCTGAAAATTGTTTTGTTTCCAGAGTTATACACTGAGCTTACACAGAACTGTTGGAAACAACCAACATCACGCTAACAGACTTCTTTGCTTGTGTAAGATATTTATATTAGAGTATCCTTTACAGGCTTTCTATTTTTTTTCTAACTACTATGTTGCTTTCAAAATTCTCGTTAAAAGGATTGTGCACAAGTGTGCACGAAGATATTCAGTGTTTGATTTACCACAACTCCTAGAAATAATAGACACACAGATTAGTTTTATCCTTAAAGTGTGGACAGAAATGACACTGGAATGTAGCTTTTGTAAATGTTTCTGAACACATAGAAGCTCATATCAAAAACCCTTTAAAATAAAAAAAAAATGTACTTTAATGAATTTGGTGTAAAATGTACAATTAAATGAAAAACAAAATATTCCATTTCACTGTTCTGTTTCTTTCATCAGTTGCTCCTCCAAATCTCAGAAAAACCCTTGAAATGCACTATGGAATGCTTAAATTACAGTTGCTTGAACAACTGAACAATTTGATTACAAGGCATTCCAATTCATTAATGTAAAGATTCTAGTTAGACTAGTTTTTTAACTGAATCATTGGTATCAGTAATTTTCATTGACTTGTCTCTAGCGCTTATTAAAATACATAATATAACAATTTAGTTTCCCATTAGCACTGCCATGTCAGACCTTTGTCCAAGGGTCTGACTCACGAGTAATCAGAGATAATAACTCTATGAGAGTCAGGAAGACCCTGTTAAATTACTCCAAATGAAGAGAATGAGTCTACACCAGACTGATCTTTTAAAACAAGCTGCAATTACTTTTCTTTTTAACCCTCTGAAGCTCCAAGGAAAGCTGAAATCAGAAGACTAAATCTGGTTTCCCTTACGGTATAATCTCCATTTGTTGAATGAAAATAAAGAAAATCAAAAATTTCCAGAAATAAAAGCAGAAATTATTGAAACTTAAATTGAGTATATTCAGATATATAAGTAATCTGCGCAACTGAAAAACAGTGTTCCATTATTTTCAGAGAATGTACTTAAGTGAAAGAGTATGTTAATACTGAATATGCAATACCACAGCAGGTAGAATCAGACATCACATAAAGTAAAATTCAATTTCCATAATGTCAGCATAGTCAAGAAAAAAAATAATCTAAAGAAATCATAATTGTCTGAGATTTTTTCCCTGATATTGACATAGGTGGGGAAAATGTTTACCATGTCATCTTACACATTTGGTTTAGAGTTTAAGTATTTTTTCAAGATGATTGAAAGGATATTTCCATGAATTTTTCAGTGTCTAAAAAATGAACTAGGAAGAACAGGGTTAATCTATTTATTAACAGTTAAACCAAGAAACTTCCTGCTTTTAACGGGCTAGTAGCTAATGAATGCCTAATTAACTGTAAAAAATCATCCCCACAGGAATGATTCGGATGAACATTGCTCTTGTGATGAAGCTAAATAGACTGAAGAGAATTTTAAAGAATTAAATAAGAGTCACAATAAATTAGTGGAAATTAGAATGGATGGTGTCCTTCACTCAACAACTGAATGGGAGGTTTCTGTAGAGAATGTGACAGAGTATGTTGTAAATGAACCAATCATAATTTTTTACTTCTCACCAAAATAATGTGTCAAGTGGTTCTCTGATAGATCCACATGTGGCTTTAAGAATTTATTTTCTTCAGTGCTCAGATGTTGGTTTTTGCTTTTGATCTAGCTTTTACCGAATTCTTTGAACAAGGCACAAAGTGCCTGTGAACGTTCAAGTGTATTCTCTATGCTTGCAGGTTAAACATACCTCATCCTCTGGAAAAGAATCTTGTTGCTTTCATTCATACGTATGGGAAATTATACAACCCCATACAGGTGTATTCTTATGGAAATTTTGCGGTAAATTACTCCTTTAGTATAGTTAAATAAAAATTAAAACTTTTCTTTTTTTCCCCCAGAATTTTATTATCTTGAGATGCTACTAAGACTTGTGTTGGGAAAGTAAAACTAAACACATGCTTCCTTTTCTAAGGGATGGGACTGAGTTAAAGGCATCATTTTTCTACCGGAAGCAGTGCGAGAGGACTGGACAGGTACTCCCAGAATACACCAAAATATACATGATCAGGCAATATAATACTGAGGATGCAAAAGTGACAGAAATCTGTATGGAGTGTAAAACCATTGAAATTTTATATACAGTAGCACCTTAAGAAGCTACTTACAGTGCTTGGAAGTAGAGAGTGCATCAATAGCGATAAGTCTCAATCTTTAAGAAAAAATAAAAGATATTTTATGGAGGTGTTTTGTTTTCTATTTCAGTTGTGGAATTTAAAAATTGGTATTGATAGAAAGACTTGGCTTTAAAAGAGTTTTGTAGGTATGCTTACTTCAAAGATAGATGAATTTGGTAATCAAAGAAATTAAAATATCGACTTAATTTCTCAACCTTTTAAAGAAGGTTGAATTTGAAGGTAAGAATTTGAATTTTAGAAATTTAAATTCAAGTTCTGAGCATTTGAAAGATTAATAGTTAAAAATAAAATATTTTCAGTAATTTTGATCTTCACTCTGTGCATACTTCATTTAAGCAAATAGGAATGGATGTAGCTATTGTATAATTAGAGTCCAGGAAAGTATTTTAAAATACCATAGTATAGTAAGCAAACTCTGAGAACTGTAGCTGGACAAACGGAGACAAATATATTTAATAGTCAGTTCCTGCCTGGGGAAAAGGAACATGAAGCAATGTGCAATGCAGTCAGGAGGTCAGAGGCCAAAGCCATTTTTTATTTGGGACAATGAGATGAAGTATTACATCATATTACTCAGCAAAACATTACCTTCATTAGACCACTCCAGGTTCTTATGAGCAATGAGACAGATGTTAGATGCTTTAGAAAATGAGAGTAGGGCTCATATTGCTGAAAAGATGAAAAATTAGTTTGAATAAAGAGTATTGGTTTCTGCTCTGCCCATACATCATGGAAGAAATGTGTCTTCTTTACAGATAATAAAATGGTTTTATCAGCTGACTAGTCAGTGGAGGAAAGGAAGGGAGGGAAGTGCCTCAAACCATTTATGGAAGTGTATGATGCTGCCATCAATGAAGCTTGGATTTGTTAGGGAATGTTGGGAAGCCTCCAAGGTCAAATATCCATGAAGTGTTCCGTCATGTTTCCTTACGAACAAGGTTCCTCTTGCACGGCTTCTCTCAGGTTTTGTGGAACTGAATGTCAGTATGTAAACTGGTCCTCTGACCACCATTGCTTAGACCTCAGTCACTTTTCTTTGCAATTTTGAACTTTCTCTGTCAAAAAGACAAAGTTTTGAAAGGTGCCCAAACATTTTCATACATATGATAGTGACACGCATTATAAAATAGTTCATCACATCCAGACCTAAAAATAAAATAATTGCCTTTATGCCAAGTAATCTTTAACTCTACTCTAAAAATACAAAAAATGCTTAATTACATAGAAAGCCTTCTTTATTTAACTGTTACATTGCTTTAATACATCATTGTAAAAGAAAATCTGCTTCAACACTACCTGTTTAACTTCTTAAAATTAGAATTGATAAAATTTATCTCTAGAATAAAAAAAGTTCATATCCCCAAATCCCAGAAATTAGACACAGAAAAGGAAGAGAATTCTGAATTATGCTAGAAACGGAGTTGAATAAGTTTTTTTCCTCAATGTATTAATTAACTCAATACTGTAACAACGCCTGTTGGGTTTAAAAGAGCTTTTAGCATTTCAGTTTCCTATCTGCTTTATGAGGACTGTGATGCAGCAATTTTTAATAAAACTGAAAGTTTATGCCCAAATCCATGTTCCAAACTTTCCTTTTCTGCTCTGCTGAATACAAAGTCTAAGTTTACTGCCACCTCTATTTTTAGAAATTACTAAAAGTCAATTCTTTAGCTGGTAATTGACAGTACCTCTGCTGTATGAGTTCCCATGCCAGGAAAGGATCAAAAATAGTTGAGAGATGTCCTATCTGAGATATTTAAATTGAGAAGCACCTGACTCCAAAATTCTATGTGACACATAACTTTCAACATTTAAATTTTGTCTCAAAGTATTGTAGAACCTGAAATCAGCTGAAAAGGTCTTTGCTTAACTTCATTACTTAGCAATATAACACTGCATGATCATGGCTCTGAATTATGGTACATTTATAAAAGTCAAACATCAGAAAAGAAAATTACTCCTCCCTCCGATCATAAAATAAATTTAAAAGCGGAGCCAAATTTTATGGGATTGGAAATAATGTGGCTGTTAATTTAATACAATGATTTTATAGAAATGCCAAATATACCATGCAGCCTGCCCGACTGCTGCCCTGTCAGTCCTCTCCATCACCAATCAAACAGATTATCCCATTGTGTTATTTTTGATCTACTAATCTATTTCAGACCAGAATGCACAAACATACACCACGTAGAACAGAAGAAATAAATATGATGCCATATAATAGAATCTCTCCTAGAACCATAACGTTTCAGGAAATGTTTTATTTATTTACAGAAAGTTCTCAGTCAGCATATTAGGGATGTGTAGTGCAACAGAGTAAAATAAATTAAAAGGTATACAGCCATGCATAGAGAAGCAAACAAACAGAAAAATCCTCTTTGATGATCAAAAGGAGAATTTTAGAAGTCAAATACTGACTTCTGACATTTGACATTTATTTTTTTAAGAGCAGTCCATAACTCCACTGATTTAAATTTGGATGTGCTGTTTAGCAGACACTGAAGGAAAGTCAGCTGTCACGTAAAATTAGAAATTGTCTTTAAAACATTAAGTGCACATGAAAAATGCATATGAAAAGTTGAACTATAGGCAAAACTAATTTAACATCACTGCCTTATTGTTTGTCCTTTTTTGATACATACTTATAAATGTCAAAACACAACAGTACTACTACAGGAAAAAGATGAAAATCGAAGGGCTCAGCTGCTACTGAACAAAGCACTTTCTCAAGACTAATGCAATACAACATCTTCCCTCATTCCTTGTTCAGTCTGTCAGAAACTTGGATCACTGAGCATTTCCTGGCCAGAGAGTTGAAACTACACATATAGGAAGAGAAGGTAGGGGAGAAACTGGAAACTTTTTGGTAGTAAAATTAGGCCAACAGCAAAGTGTTACCCTCCTTGCCCAGAGCAAGAATGACACAGGAGCTGTGACTCAGATATGTGTCCAAAATTTGATGCCTCCAGGGCATCTCATTAAATAATGCAGTTCAACTCCTGCACTTCCTATGTTAAAGAAAGGCAATGCAATGCTAGAATCAATTATTGGGAGAAACTATATAAAAGTTATTTTGGGATATACAGGGGATCTGATCAATATAAGTATCTGAAGGGGGGGTTTCAAGAAGATGGAGCCAGGCTCTTCTCGGTGGTGCCAAGCAACAGGACAAGGGGCAACAGGCAGAAACTGATGCACAGAAAGTTCCACCTCAATATGAGAAAGAGCTTCTTTACTGTGCAGGTGACTGTGCACTGGAACAGATTGCCCAGAGAGGGTGCGGAGTCTCCCTCAATGGAGATGCTCAAGAACCACCTGGATGCAATCCTGTGCCATGTGCTCTGGGATGACCCTGCTTGAGCAGGGAGGTTGGACCAGATGACCCACTGTGGTCCCTTCCAATCTGACCCAGTCTGTGATTCTGTGGTCCCTAAGGGCTACAATTGAGTGATTTGCCATTTTGTTTCTTCTGATATAAAAGAACAAAGTGATGTACAATTCACCAGAAACCTACTGAGTTTCTTGGAACTGAAAAGATTTACATCTGTTCTGAACACATTCTAACATATATCTAAAGATTTTTGACAAAATTGATTGTCAAAAGCAGTGATCTTGACATACAACTAGAGGAAGTACTTTCTATTCACAGAGATTGTCAAGTTGAGAAGCTCAATAACAACTTAAAAGTGAAGAGGGAAACTTGCCAAAGAATTGGATTGCTGGATAGAAACAAGGGAGAGCATTCAGAAAGGAGGAAAGAATATATTTGAAAAGGTAAAGAATATTAGCTTATATTTAGTTAAAAGCTAAAAAATTATCTTAGTAGACTAAAGACTGAAATTTTAATGTTCCTTCCCTTTTTTTTTTTTTTTTAAATACATATTTGGAAGCACCCAGTTTGGAAAGTTAACATTTTTCTTGTAAAACATATCATGTGGGAGTATATTCACCATGTTTAACTATATTAAAGTCAATATGTAAGTTACATCTTTTACTTGTTCAGGGTAAATAATGTTTCCCAGATCCCCTGACATTTGAAATAAACTATCACAGCTGGCTTTAAATAAGGAGGGCTTGGCTGTTACATGCAACTGATTGGAAGATTCCCAAGTATTGTGTTTGGAGATCTCTTCAGACTGATGCTGCACTTTCATGTCTCTCTTTCAAGCTGCAGCTGGTTCACTACATACATCCTTTGCATACATGAAGCAGACTCATGTCACTGGTGCTCTGTGTGGGACTTGCAATTCAGTACAAGACAAGTTTAGAGTTGCTCATCCAGATTTTGTTTTAAAAAATCAGTTCTCCCTTCATCTCAAGTGCTTCACCTCTGCACAATCCCATGTTAGCTGTAGGCAGCCAAGACTGAGAGAAAGTCAGTAACTGAACACTTGTAAAAACCAGTTTGAAGTCTCAGCATTAAATGGGAACCACACTGCTTGAGAATCATAGTTGTATTTTGTTTCAATGTGTCTTTTCAAACACAGCTCTATAACTGTGTTGGGAACTGAAGAAAATAGAATGTTACATAAAACAAAATTATTCAGAATTTACTTTTTTATTTTGGGGAGATTTTGTGTAGTTTTGTTTTGTTTTCAAATTGCCTTCTCTCCTACTTCTGGCCAGGGCTTTCTCTCTCTTATTTTTTCAGTGGAAGCAATTCAACCCTTTTTTAAGGCTCTGGGTTAGCTATAAAAGAATCAATTTAATTACCTGTGAGTAGCTTCTGAGCTGACATATTAATCCCTTTGGATGCCAACATCAGAAGGAAAGCTAAACAAGCAAAGAAAACCCCACATAATCTAAGCACTGCTTGAACGGTCCATCCTTGAGCATGACATCTTATAGACACACAGCAGAGTCCCAAGGACAGTATTAGATGCTGTAATATCCAGTTCAGAAGACCAAAAAAAGTGCTTTCTTTACCCTATTAAAAAAAAACTAAAACTATAGAATAAAATGTTGAGGCCAAGGAGATTCATGTGCAAATGTTTTGGTGCTTACCATGAAAAAAAATTATCCACTGATCCCACCTGAAACAAACATCCCCAACTGTGCTGGAACTTCTCTGCCAACCCTCCTCCCCTGCCCCCAGTTTCCATCACTCTGCATAATTCTAAACTTTTAAGTCATATTTTGGAAAACAGGAGCCTAGACATGTAGATAGAGATAATATTTTATCAGAAAAACAGTGATATTCAAAAACATAATGCACAGGAAAAAGAACATTCAGAAATATATATGCTCTGTATACAGGAGCTGGGGGCAACTATAACATCAGTTATACAATACTCAAGGTAAGTAAGCTCTTGTACATCAAAGAACAGGAAAAATTGGTTCCTTAGGGACCAGAAAGTCTTCCTTACAGTAATAATGTTCTCTTAAGGAATTGTAAACTCGATTACAGTTACTTTTGAATTTTAAAGCCCAAAAGAAATTGAATAGTTTTATAACTTTAAGTCCAGCTTAGTTATTGTCTCTGTTGAATTTGGGTTAGCTCCTTAATAGTTTGTTTTATTTTTCAGTAGATCACTGAGTTATAAACACTGTTCCCCAGGTGACCTGCTTCCCCATATGATATGACAGTGACAAGAACAACTTCTTCAACAAAGCACCTATTCATTTAATAAAAGATATTGTGATTCCTAACAAACTTTTCCTTGTCTATATCCTTAAACAACCACTGGTTCATCAGTGTTGCAATAAGTTTCTACAATTGATATTATTTTTTTTCACCTATTTAATTAAGAGCTCTAATGGATTTCTCAAAAGAAGAAAATGATACTGTTGTCCTGGTAAAAATTATGAACAAAAACTTTACAGAAAGAATAATAAGCAATGCTGTTAATACAGCTCTAGGCTTTTATTATAATTGGGTACTTTATTGGCAATGTTATTCTTGGATTCCATGATGACAAGGATAGGTCCTTTTGAATGATTAAAATGTTGTGATTTAGGATTTTTGCCTATATCTTAACTAAGAGGACTAATATGAGTTAAAACCATACAAAAAATATTTTTGATTTTGTGGTTATTTGAGTTAGAGGTTTTTGTTTGCTTTTTTCAAAGAAAAAAGTATAACAATGCTCGTTACTGCCCTGTTTCAGAAAGTCATGTAAGCTAGCTAATGAAAACCTAAGCTTGTTGCTTAATAATTAATGTCATTCATTGTTTCAATGAGGTGTTCTAGTATGCTAGATATGTATCAATTGAACAGTTTTTGATAGTAGGACTTTTATTGACAATTAGCTACACTTCATATAATTCTTCCCAATCACACAATTTGTTTCAAAGGCATTACTCTAACCACTAATACACTAAAAAAACCCCAGAATTGCGATTTTTTTAAAAAAAACACATTTCATGTAACAAATTTTGAAGGTATTGCAATGAATTTAAATATCTTTGTATGTAAATAAAATAATAAGTGAATGGGTCCATCAGATTTTTATTTTCATCAGGAACTTAATCTCAATAAACTGCCTTAAGGAAAACAGAGAAAAAAGCTAAGATAAAAGAAAAGCATATATATGGAAATAAATAATGCAGAAAGTTGAACTAATTGAATATTAATTTCTCTCTTTTGGTTTCATTATAATTTTTTAAAGGAAAAATTTAATTTACTTATTTTTTATTTATATTAATCCTTTTTTTTTATTTTACTGCAGATAACCAAGCCTGTTATCAACCAGCTAATTTTGATTTTTTTTCTATTTCAGATTTTTTTAGGATTTTGGGTCTAGATCAGACGTAGTTTTTAATTCATGCCTTAGTTCCTTCTGAACTCTGAGAGAATATTTTGAGAGCCCTAGCAGAAGGCAAGAGTCCAAAAGTAACTGAGTCAATTTCCCAGAGAATTTGTGCAAGTTCTGCCCCCAGAGGTTTTAAAAGACTCACAGGGATAAAGTCCTGAGCAACCTTGCCTGATCTCAGAGCTGACCCTGCTTTAAACTTGAGACCTTCAAAGATCTCTTTCAACCTGAATTATCCTACAAAACAAATTTGAAAAAATCGAAAGTATTACTTGATTCAGCCAGCTCCAGTTCACGACTAAATCTTTGTGTCAACAAAACCACATAAATTTGAAAAAAAAAAAAAACAACTTCTGTTGTGGTCAAAAAAGCAGTTCGATATTATTTCACTAATAACTGTGGCACAGGAAATCCACATCAGTTAAGTATCCCACATTTCATTTTATTCCCTTACAGGTTATCCTGTTTTTTAACCATATCCTCGAGACAGAAACATCATTATGGATCTTATTTCTGAAAAGTTTCTCAGAGAGTATTCCAAAAGTTTCCTTTTTCATCAGGTTAATTTTCTCATTAACAGTATTGTGACTCATATTGAGAAGATACATTAAAAAAAAAAAGAAAAAGAAATGTGGCCAGCAGGTCAAGTGAGGGAATCCTCCCCCCACACCTGGAGCACTGTGTCCTGTTCTGGGGCCACCAACAGAAGAAGAAAATGGACTTGCTGAAGTGGGTCCAGAGTAGGGCCACGAAGATGATCAGAGGGCTGGAGCACCTCTCCCATGAAGACAGGCTGAGAGAGTTGGGGTTGTTCATTCTGGAGAAGAGAAGGGGGATTATAAGAAAGACGGGGACAGGCTTTATACCAGGGCCAGTTGTGATAGGATAAGGGGCAATGGTTTTAAACTGAGTGTAGATTCGAATTGGACATAAGAATCTTTTTAAAATGAGAGTGGTGAAGTTCTGGAACAAGTTGCCCAGAGGAGCTGTGGATGCCCCAGCCCTGGAAGCGTTCAAGGCCAGGTTGGAAGGGTCTTTGAGAAACCTGGTCTAGTGGAAGATGTCCCTGTCCATGGCAGGGGGGTTGGAAATAGATGATCTTTGAAGACCACTTCCAACCCAGCCCATTCTATTATTCTAATTAGGACTAACATTTTTACTTCAATCAAAGTGCTGTGCCTATGTATTGAACATGTAAGTAGTACCATATAGCATTTTTTGGTCTGAAATACTGGAAGCTGCACAGGTTTCCACCACAATCCACCTCACATTTTCTCCATGTCTGCCTGGAATGGTAAATTCCAGGTAATGGAATTTGTTTCCATATTTGTTTATGTTTCATATACACAGGCAACTTCAATTATCATACTTAGATTACATTATTATGCTCCTGTAAGTCAGAGATTTGTTCAGCAAGTATTGCAATTTTACCCCCAAACTGAAAAAAAAATATACAGCACTGTATTACTTACATCAAAACTAGCTAACTA
Source organism: Pipra filicauda (assembly GCF_003945595.2). Taxonomy (NCBI): domain Eukaryota; kingdom Metazoa; phylum Chordata; class Aves; order Passeriformes; family Pipridae; genus Pipra; species Pipra filicauda. Next base: position 402,616 of record NW_024104373.1, on the reverse strand, counting down.
CTATAAAAAAAACAAATCTAAATCCAAAACCAACCCACAAACACACAATAAAGCCCAGAAAGAAAGATATAGGTCTTCGGGGGTGGGGGGGAAATGCAAGAAGTTCACCTTTGCTTTGATTGAAGTAAATGTAAACAGAAATTACTCTCACATGCAACTGATTATTGTGAATTCCTTACAGTAGTGAAGTACTGTGAACAAAGCATACACAACATATTATTCTTCTCTCTAGAATGTGATGGAACTTGATGCCTGACTTTTCCCATAAGTGAGAGACGAGATGTAAAAGCGTTCATATTAAATTTGGCCTAGAAATTAAGATCAGACAAATGGGAGAGAAAATAAAGAGCTATTTTCAGTGAACATATTAATGAAATCAACCTAATAACACATAATTTAAATTCAACTGGTTTTAATAACTGCAGGTAGAAAAAGAAAGTTACTGAGAAGTTTTCAGAGTATAACAAATCAGCTTTGTTGTAAGTAAATAATTAGAGAACCAGATACTTCTAAACTTACATAGAAGCATAGAATCATTAAAGCTGGAAAAGACCTCCAATAACACCGAGTCCAACCTTTGACTGAACACCATTGCACTAAGTGCCATGTCTAGTCATTTCTTGAACATTTCTAATGATAGTGACTCCACCACTTCCCCAGGCAGCCCATTCCAACTCTCAACCACTCCTTCAGTGAAGAAATTCTTCCTGATTTCACCCTGAACCTCCCTTGGTGCAACTTAAGGCCATTTCCTCTTGTCCTGTTGCTAGCTGAGAGAGACTAATTCCCACCTTGCTACAACCTCCTTTCAGGTAGTTGTAGAGAGTGATGAGGTCTCCCCTGAGCCTCCTTTTCTCCAGGCTAAACAACCCCAGCTTCCTCAGCTTCTCCTCACCAGACTTATGCTCCAGACCCTTCCTCAGCTTCGTTGCCCTTCTCTGGACACACTCCAGTACCTCAGTGTCTTTCTTGTAGTGAGAGGCCCAGAACTGAACACAGAACTCAAGATGTGGCCTCACTAGCACTGAGTACAGGGGGACAATCACTTCCCTGGTCGTGCTGGCCACACTATTGCTGACAAAGGCCAGGATGCCACTGGCCTTCTTGGTCACCTGGACACACACACTGGTTCATGTTCAGCTGCATCACCAAGCCCTTTTCCTCTGAGCAGTTTTCCAGCCACTCTTCCCCCAGCCTGTGGCACTGCTTGGGCTTATTGTGACCCAAGTGCAGAACCTGACACTTGGCCTTACTGAACCTCATACAACTGACCTTGGCTCACCAATCCACTCTATCCAGATTCTTCTCCTACATGGCAAAATGTGTCACACTTCCAAGAGTTCCTATATGTTACTAACATTTGCAACTGCCTCTGTAAGAAAATATAATTCAGAACTTGGACATAAAATCCTCAACAGCACTGTTTTTGGAGAGGACAGCTGTTCCACTGCCTACAGCTCTGTAGGAAATTATGTGTGGCAGACAGAAACCACTGATCACAATTTGACCACAACCATTGATCACAATTGACAATATCTTGAAGTTGATGAATGCATCTTGGCAGAGCAAACCAGCTTTTAAGCCCTTTCTGGAGTTTCTCAGCCCGGAAACATTAAACAATTTGCTGTCCAGCGATGGATAACTACCTTACTCCATTACATCTTTCACCTTGTATATCTACATGGAAGGAAGGAAATGGGAAAAAGGCTCAAAAGTACCATGAAACATGAATTTCTTTCTTATCTAGCTTTTAGTGAAAGATTCGGTCATTGAGGGCAACTAAAACCAACCAACCAACCAACCAACCAAAAAAAATCAAGCCTCTTCTCTCCCTAAAGTTATTAATTCTGGAGACTTAGTACAGGACTTCAGTATTTTATTTGGATCTCACTGCTTACCAGAAAGAAAAATTTGAGATGTTTCAAAGGTTCAATATGCTTATAGTGAGAAAACAACTTTGCTGAATGGTCTTGTTCAAGCACAGTTGGAAACGAATGACTGATTCCCCCACTGAAAGCAGTAGCATTTGTAGATATGATCCACCATAGATCCTAAGTGCAGCATCAACTATAGATTTGGCATGAACAGCAGCATTTCCATGTAGCTGCCTTCATTACCAAACACACTCAAAACATGCTGTCTTTGTACACGTATGAGACTAGTATCAGCTACTTTGAAATGCAGGTTTATTACACTTGCATTTCTTAGCAGTGACAAACTGAAACAAAGTTATGAATGAATAAAGCAGTCCACCTAGTCAACTATGCATAAAATTTCATTTATTTTCAGTTTGCCCTGAATTACAGATTACACGACACTAGTCAGATGTTAATGACAGCTGCTTTTTCATGGAATCTTATTGTGAAGGAGAGATAACAGTTTCTCTAGGCATTGTAAAAGTGTAATCACACTGGAATTCAGTCACTGCATTACATCCTAAAAATGATGCTCTACTTTTTTTTTCTTGTGTGCGTGTGGGAAATGACCTTTCATTTTGATGTACTGTTCAGCAAAATCTTACTGTGGTAAGTTTTTAGGTTGTTAAATAACTCTCTGTTCAAACTATTTTTTTGTTACTACATTTCATTATCTTTATGCCATTGAACAGATTTCTGACAATTTAACTAGGAATAACAAGAAAAAAAGTTCAGATAACAGTAATGGTGACTATTTCAAGGGAATTAATAAAATTTATTAATTCATTAATATGTTTGTCATAAATTTGTATTCTTTGAAAATCTGAGAAAAGGAAATAATAGGTGTTTTCCTTATCCCAAATCTTATATATTAATGACATTCAAGTGGGGTTTATGATATGTATTTCAAATAGATATAGAAAACTTATTTCAATTAAAAAATATAAGCCATCCTATTCTATCATTCCTAACCACCAGAAGCAATTTGTTTCTCCTCTCCTTGACATGACAGCTACTTTTCACAATAAAAATGCATTTTCTGATAAGCACAGTTTACCATGTTATCTTTTCAGACTTTATGTCATTTTAAGCTTCCTGCTTCATCCATTAATAGTCCATTTTGCTAAAACTTCACAACAAGTAGTACACTGAAAAAATGAAAGCACGTATATTTTTAAATTTATACCAGCTAGCATTTCTGCTGAATAATTGTTTCAAACAATGTTTCTTACCCAACTAGAATGTTCTGCTACTGACCTTTGTTCAATTCCCTAGAAAAATACAAAGTTTAAAATCTAATTTTGTCTCTCCAATAATGAAAATATAAATTACATTTAAAACGTTGCTAATAGCAAAAGTAAACATACATTACAAAAACGTGATTTTGTTGCAGAGTGTGTAAAGTAGCCTGGCAGAGTCAGCAGAATGAAAACAGGGCACTCACTGGCCTCCCTCCTGGCCTGCCCCTTGTGAAACCATGAGATATGAATAAGTCACTTCTAGAAAAGGCAGCTTGACTCCTTGACATACTTGGCTCAACCTGTTTGGTTGGAAAGGGCTCAGAGGTTGACACTATTGCTCCGTGTTTTCCCTCCTCTTTTGCTGTGCTGCACCCTGGCATTCACCTATGTAAAAGCTTAACAGCATCTCTATAGGCTTCATGATCCCTAGGATGAATTGAGCTTTCCCTCATATCACAGATATCTAGGAATAAATAGAGAGATTTTACACTCTTTCTTGTCTGTCTCTCTATTTTGCCTTCAGGATTCACTCTGGGTTGTACAACCAATGACATTTGCAGAAAATTCGAAATTTGAGACAAGTCTACCTTGCACTTTTTTAAAAACAGTATTAACAACAGCTTTACTGCTGGTTGTGCTCTTTTGATCTGGATAACCCATGTACATTGCTGGTTTTCTTGAAAGTTGTAGGCTTTATGGCCTGCTCTTTAATTTTTAATTAAAAGTCACTGTCTTTGTTCTACTTACCATGAAAAACCTCAATAAAAAAAAAAATCATAGTGAATTATATAAAAGTACATGAAGGTAGAACGCCTAGTATTATTCAGTTACTCTTCCTATAAGAAAAATACTATGTTCCTTGATAAGGATTTTAACTATGGTTAAAAGTAAGGCAGCAATGGTAAAATACACTCTACATATGGTCATTTTTTCATGCAGCATCCTTTATTATCTCATGTTTCAGTGGACTTTCAATATAATTGTAATTTCCAAGAAATAATTAATCTTAGTGTGAAAGAAACTGAACCTTCTGAACAGGTATGAAGCAATTTTAACTACTGTTGCTTGCAGATAGATCAAATTTTAGAACCTGACATGACAATAGCTCCAGGTGTTTCCTTGGCATGTTGCAATTCAACATTAGAGTAACTCAGGATAAGAGATGTTTAGGGAAATTCTTACCTGAAAAAATCGAGGGTCTGCAGCATGTACACATAGCCTCTTGAAGGTTTGCTAAATTCCTTAAGAAGCATTTTTTAAAGAACAGTCCTGAAGTCACTTAATTCAACTGCACATAATCCTGAGCAACCTCCTGTAGCTGACATTGCTTGAACCAGCTATGTTGTACTAGATGGTCTTAAAAGCTCCCTTCCAACCTAAATGGCTCCGTAATAAAAACCGGATTTATCAACTGGAAGTATTTTAATTGGAATTAAAATTTATTTAAAAGAATAAAAATCGCTCCTTTTTGCAAAGGATGAAAAAGTCTAATTTGTGGAAGTGGGCTACTCCAAATGAATTTTCAGATTGCTTCAACACAATTGTCTGCTTTGCATCTGTGCTCCCGACAGTTTCCTGAAATGAGTTATGCGTTCGGAGTAAGGTGATGAAATTACAGGAGCACTCATCTCTCAACTAACATAATTGTGTTGTAATTTGCCATTACAGCAGTCTGATAATTCTCCTTTTAACTGAAAGAAAAAAAAAAATCAAACCCAAAAGTATGAAAAAATGATAAAAATATATATCTTAAATCAGCTTGTGCATTCTGCTTCTGAAGTAAACACCTTAACAGCAAAGACAAGACAAAGACATTCTGAGCAAGAACGGCTGAAAATTTCAGTATTGCAATCTAAAGTATGAGCTCTTCTTTTCATGCTAAGTTGCTTCCCATATATCTGTGTATGCAGCACTGATAGCACTTTCTCTCTCCAACCTCCAGGAAGAGCAAGTCAGTATGTATTTTAATCTAGGACAGATTTTGTCAATTTTAATTTCCTTTAAGTGTAGCAACAAAACATATTCTAAGGGGCAGAACTTGTTATCATGGCTCTTATTTCTATATTTTAATAATGTTTCACAACTGAGTACACTTAAATAAAAAAGATAAATACATCAGATGGCCATTACTTGTCCTTGAGGGTTTTTTGCCTCCTTATTCTCCACAGTCATTATTCTACATAAAATTGACAGGATAATATTCGAATAAATAAATCTTCTGCAGCAGTGATTCCTGATCAAAGGTCCCTTGTACTTTTACATCTTCTAGGCCATTTGCCAACAGATGCCAATCAGTGAAACAACCACTAACAATTCCCCAGAGAAAATAAGGACTCTGGAAGCAGAGAGTCATCCTAAACAGCTACTAAAATTCAGTGACTGAACTATGTAAGAATATCTGTTACTGTCCTTTTGGCTTCAGATTTTGTATTGTCTCCTTTACTATCATTAGTAATTTCTTAATATTGTACATTATAAAACATTGACCCTTTCCTACCACACAGAAAATCCTTTCACATACTGTGGTATTATTCACCATCTCCCAGGACTCTGAAAAGTATCAGTATGGATCCTAGCAACAACAAAAGGTCATACAACTATTTTTAAAATGCCAGCCATCCTTTTCATAAATGCTCACAAGACAACTAATAGTTACTGCTTTCATAGTGGCTCCAAAATAAGTAATGTGTCACAAAGGATTTATGCTTTGATGCAGTCATTCCTTATTGCTCAAATACTCCAGTAGAACGGAATTGTACTTCTCTCTTTTTTTATAATATAGTCCCCACCCCCCATAGTACACAAGCCTCATATTTGCTGTTCATCTGACACATTGAACAGTACCTTAGCTTATAAAAACAGAATAGAGACCATTGGAGGCAAGCCATCATCATGGCCAAGCACTGTTTAAGATCACTAACAAAACTTACTCAAGGTTTTTCAAATGAAAACTGTACGTTGAACATCACTCCAAAGCAATGCAACACAGACAATATTCTGTAGCTAAATAAACATGAAGCATTGTAAAAGATTATTCTTTTTTAAAAAAAATGATGCTTCTCATATACAGGTGGCATAAACAAACAAATCCAGGTTCAAAACCATATCGTAAAGGAACCCTCTAATTTCCTGAATATGCAAATATTTACTAAATAAGTACTTTCTTACTCCTACTTTCTTCCAGCATGCTTTGATTCACAAGCAGCAAATCATGCCTTTTCACCTAACAATAATCAGGTAGGTTTTTACCTTCATAAATTAAGAAAGAAATTGAGAATCATACCAAAAGTGGTGTAAATGACTTTGTCAGAATTGGCTGCAGGACAGCCAATTCTGATGTCTATATAAAGTGCTAAAGGACACTAATTGCTCTTCTAACATCCTGGTGCCATGTAGTAATAGCAAGATGTAAAAGTTTTCTGTGGGTTATATTAATTCCAGGAGGCCTCACAATTCTCTGCAATAGACAGCAAAAGTTCAGGACAGAAAGTGCTGAAGAAGGACACAGAGCACTTACACAGCCTTTGCTTCTCTAGATCATCTAGAGGTCCATCCCAGCAGGCATAAGCAATCAATCATTCATCTCAGTTGACTCCATTACTATATATTCAAGGGTATTACTTTTGAAGATTTTCTAACTTTAAAAGAAACATGCAAGTAAGAAAGCAATAACACCCCTTTCCCACTGACACACAACTATACAAGGTGTATACCCTATGGAGTAATTAGTCAAAATCCAAGAAAGTGGATACACTCAGTGAATTCATTCTTCAACTATGAAGAAGTTTTAACATTAAAAATAAAACATTGATTTCTACTACACATTAAAATGGAGAGGAATAACCACATTACATCAAAATAAAACAGGGGCAAAAAGTAAACTAAAACATCTTTTATTCTTAGGATAAAAAGTAAAAGAATATTAGTGCTAATAAAATCAATATGAAATAAATTAATAGATCACAATATAAGAAAGTTGCCTTTCTTATATTTTGTTTATCTCCATTGTGTTTTTAACTGTAAGGTTCACCCTTATCTTTTTCTCTCTTCTCCCTCAAAAAGAAAAATGTTTCAGAGTTTTCCCCATTCAGTCCCACAGCTAAAACCACAAACTAGGCTGCATATTTATATGCCAATTCAAAATGAGTTTTTTGAAGCAATCCTCATAAGAGGGAAGGTTCACTTCTTAATCAGGTCATGATGCAAAAATATTCCTGTCCCCCAATGCAATAAGAAAGGCATACACACCTTTGCTGAAGACTGACATTCACTATACTTTTTCTTCTTCTTACCAAACACAGAAACAGAAGAAGGTTCCATAGTAATAATAGTAGTCTTGATCTAGTTTAAAAGTCATTGCTCATGGAAGTTAATTTTGCACATCAAATAGACATAGATAGACTCTAAATATTATTTCACGTTCTGCACAACCTCCCAACAAGCCACAAGCCTCATCAATTAATAATGGAAAACCAACATTCTGTAACAGAGTGAAAACAACAGCTAGGAGCCATTAATATCAATTGACACAAACTCCTATGGTTTAGAGGAAGCATATCCTTTAGTTGCTGTAATTGCTCCAAGCTCAGTGTATTGGAGTACTGTATATGTGAGTGTTCTGCTTATAAATTGTATAAGAACAACAGATATATAAAATTAAATTTTGAACCTTCTTATCCAGCGTGTATCAGATCCAATATGTCATTAATCAACTAATTACCTTTTGACAAGAATCCAAAAGGAAAATACTTAGACAATCAAAACACGGGTAGAATAAAAACCAGAATGGCACTACTGAAAAAAGGACAGTATTATTTATGTAGCGCTACACACTTAGGACAACAAGTCTCACCTGGAAGGGTTATAAAAATAAGTAAAAATTACAAATACTCAAACACTGGATACCAGACCTCTAAGCCTCAGCACTTAATTATGTGCATTTTCTCAAAGTATTTTTGCCCTGCAGGCTCTATTCTATATATATACATAATTTTTTTCTGTAAAATAGTGGTAATCCAATTATTAGGTACAAATGAAAAAACTAAATTAAAAAATTCTTCCTACATGCAAAGAGTTCTCATACTGTCTTGACTTCTGTAGATCTATTCCTTACTTATATCACAAATGAAGAATTTTCATTCCATGGATTTTTTTTTAACTAAATTGTTGAGTTCTCATGATAACATTTATCATGAGGTGTTAAACCTCAGCTTTGTTGATGTTAAGGCTCACATTGCACAGATCACATGTTCCTTTTCTAGTTAAAAGAAACATTCTCAAAAACCAGAAACTGTCTCATTTGTGCAGAGAAATCCCTTACACATATGTCATTATTCTCTAAAATATTCTTTCATGAGAAATAGTTCATAAAAATTCATAGAGGGCTATAATTTAGAAAAATATCTGCTAATAGTTCTTAAAGAGTATTGACTTTGTCAAACAGAAAAACTACTTGAAATTTTAGTATATATTTCCAGTCTGTTACTCAGAATTCCACTGGTTTTAGAAAATAAAAAAAAAAAAATCTTGAATTATTTTTACTTCATTTACTACATTTTACTTCATTTACTACATTTACTACATTGCTCCTACAAAAAATATACTAAAAGTCAGAAATAGCATTGCAGTGTCAAAGCTCTTTACTACCTTTTTTCATAATGTTGATCTTCCATACAAGTACAACAAAAAGAATCAGCCATATTGACTAATAATAGCTAAGGTACAAAAATAGTAGACATTAAAAAAAGAAGTAGTCTTCTCCCACATCACAAAAATATATATGTAGCCTTTAATCTCATCATAATTATGTGAAGGACCTCATACATATCCCAATAATCCATCACTGTAAAGACTCTCCTTCCAATAAGATTATTCCAGCAGAGAACAAATCTGATCTAGAAAAGAAAATTTCCATTCACCATAGCAGAACTGAACAGAGAATATTAATTAATTAATTAACTCATAATGCAAAATAATCTGTAGAAAAGCAGAGAACTGCAGGCAGCTCTCACCTCTTTTGATACAAGTCAACACCAGATTATTAGGCAATCTTAGTGTAAAAAAAACAAATACACTAATACTGTCTGAATATACTGATCAGCTCATTATTGCTTTCTGTAATGAAATTTCTTTAGATATTTTTTCCCACATTTTCCCTTTTAACAGATTTTGTTCTAACAAAAACAAACAAAACCCCTAAATAAACAAAAAACCCCAATCAAACAAAAAAAATTCCCAAACCAAAATCCCAAACTTTTCTCTCTTTTGTCTATTCAGCATCCTTGGAAAAAACCACCAGATGGCAATGCAGTGTTCAAGTATTTCATTTAACATACATATTATAAGGAAAAAAGTCTGTATGCATCAGCATGAAGCTCTCTTTCCTAACCTACTTCCTGTTTGATGAATATTAAATAATTCATAAGCAAAAACTCTATTCACCGCAAGTAAGTGATCAAATACCATTCAACCTGTAAAGAACAGACTTTTAGAAACCCAACTTTCTAAGGATGTAAAATCACATGGTTAAAAAGAAATAAAAATCAACAATTTAGTTCAAACTATGAAAATGGATAATTTCAGGAAAAACCACTGAAAGGAAAACATTTAGAACTCTTTATCAACATAGAGTTCTCAAAATACTATCAGGGGCTGCACTGGGCAGCAAATTGCACAAAAATTATATCTTTTTAGGCATATCATAAATTTATATGTAGTTTGGCTTCATGCTAAAAAACAGGCATTATTTCCTGCATTTTTGAGGTTTAAGTCAATTCTTGTAAAACTACATGCTGAACAGATCAAAATACATAGGCTTTAAGTATTTATTCTTCCTTTGCATCAAGCAGGATGCAGTGATCAAATTGAGGAATTGTTTCATAAAGGAAGACGCTTTAAGATATTTCAAGAAGCTGAGAAGCAGTACAGGAGTCAACTTCCCATTTAGAAGATCATATCTGAGATTTATTACATGCCAAATGAAGGTTATCTTTGCAGTTACTATTACAGGTTCTGAAGCCTCTCCAGAAGTTCATTGAGACTTCACTGAATGTCTTAAACACACAATTAATAAACTTTACATCCACTATGAAGTCAGTGGTTCTAACTGCAAAGTTAATGTAAAATAAGTTAAAGATGCAAAATATGTTAAAGAGTAACTTGAAACTGTTAAGACCCTATCTAAAATATTAACTGGAAAAAAAATTTATTTTCTGTCAGAAACACAATCATACCTATGAGGTAAATGTTAAACAGGTATGTCACACAGCTGTGAGCAAGCTAATTTAAAGCATGTTTCCTGGCTAGTATAATAAATATTTGATTAATACTGCTCTCTTTATTCCCTATATTATTATATTTAACTGATTAATAGCACAAAGAGGTAGAAAGATTCAAGGACTGCCTTTAAGTAATTTAATTTAAGTGCTCTGCATAATGACAGCTCTCAATATTATAGACCTAATCCAAATGCAGCACAACCTAAGATTTCTTCTATTGTGAAGTTTAACCTTCTTTTCAAACAAAAGAATACTATACTGATCCTAATTGTTTACACATATAGCTAATTATTTGATTGGCCTGAAAGCCAATAAACAGTCAGAATTACTATCCATTTTTAGAAATAAATCCAGAATTTGAGCCCACAAATTATTCCACATTTTTGACTTGCTGTGAATCCTCAGTGACTTTCTGAAGGTAAGTTGTCATGTTCTTGACAGATCAGAGAAGTAGTTGGAAATGTATTTCTACCAGACGGAGAAAGTCATACTTTTATTAATCACTATCTTTTTTGCACAGCTGATAGAAAACTTACAAAAGAAGAGAGCTGAAGTACTCTTGCAGAAAAAATCCAATTGACAGTATTGAAAAGTCATATTTTCAAACACAGATATCTTCATAACATTAAATACAGAAAAAATATATATAAAATATACAAATATATATTAAATTTAAATCAGTTTATATAAAATATGTAATACATATGAAATAAATAAATAAATGAAATATATAAAGAACACAAGATCTGTGATTTCAGGTTTGGTACTTAGAAATAAGCTCAACAAAAATGAATTAGAAGGAATAGTTCACAATTAAGATAAATATTTAGTATATTAATGCAATAACTTCTTTACCTACAATACAGTCCTGTAATTCATAACAGAGAAGGAAATACAGAAAAATAATATATCTCTAAAACATGGATACTCCATATATATAATACTCCATATTTATAATTATGACATAAGTATAATTTTTTTGTCTATTCATTTTGTTTTCATGATAACATTTCAAGGACAAAGTGAACTCACTGACTAAAGAGATGCAAAGCATGTCTTTGCCACCCTCTGCCTCTGATTAGCAAGTTCACATAAAACTAAAGTTCTTTCCAAGTTGATTTTTCTTTCCTACTTCCATTTGTAAGTTGCATTAGCTTTAGGAAACCGTTTCTATTTTCACAGTACAGATAAGTCAGTCTTATTTTGTTAAAGCTTTCATTAAAGTAAATAAGGTTTTCTTTGTAGAAACACTTCAGGGTTGCAAGAATAGGCCTGCTGAGCATCCAAGGGAGGAAAAAACGAAACCAAACCAAACCACAACAAAAGCAAACCAAGCACCATCACACATGTTACTACATTCCACCTATGTCTGAGGAAGTTCTTCCAATTTAAATCACAAAAAAACATGATCAAAGGCAGATTTCAGTAAATAAGAGACTTTTGCTTCACACACAGTATGACAAACCGCCCCCGATCTCACACGAAAACATCAAGAACCCCATGTTGCAGTGAAGCATGATCCAAAGATTTTCATTATAGCTTTTCCTTTATATTACAACAGGTTCAGAAAGTATTCTATACATCTTGAAAAGTTTTGTAAGCTCTTTTTTTTGCTGGACAGCAATTATATTATTTTCCTGATCGGAATTTAATTGCATATTTACACTTTTCCTTGCACTGGTTAATCAGAGGAAGATGATACAGGCAAAAATTATGAAATAAAATACAAAGACAACCCAAGTTCTTATTATCATCACTTTCAAGTAACAAGTATCTGATGACTGGTCATTTTTTTGTTCCTTAAGAATGGATGCCTTTGAAAAATTTACTTTAGGATGTTCAATAATCTTTGTATTAAATTTGGATTAAGGGGTCTTAAAGCTAACAAGCATTAAATCTTAATCAAACAGAACACTCTACCCAGACACATTCAAAGGATATCTACGTTATCTATCTAGGCCTCAACATCCTACTATAAACATGTCAACCCACCACCAGCTCCTTTGCTCTGTACACAAACGGTATATTTCAGTTTTCTTGAGTTCAAATAACCCCAAATATAATTTTATCTTGAGTCTTGATTGAGGAATACCTTAATTTATAGTAGTACTCCTTATTTGCCTTCCCTCAATCTACATTTCCAGGCACTAAGATATTGGAGACATAACTAGTTTCATTATTTTGTCACAAATATAATCCATTGAAAATACAAGACATGATTTAAGCTGTTGGCCAAAATGAATAAAGACCTGTGTTCTCCCCAAGCTCCAGCTTACAACTACTACCAACCAAAATACAAAAACAAATCAAAGCCAGACTTCTGGAAGAGCAACAAAAGCTACCTAAAACACCCCAATGCTAAACGGAAAATGACTAGCAACAACAAACCTAATTAATTAATTCCATCAACAAGGGATTAAGACTTTCATTAAGGATTTAGTTTTCTTTAGTGCTATACAGCAAGACATTTTGCATAAGTAGTATCCTATTTTGTTTTTCACTATCCAATGAAAAGCCAAAGAGAGGAAAACTAGAATTTTAGGGTGACAGGGAAAAAAATGAGCACAAAACTACCCAACTGCCTCAGTACTGCTGTTCTCTTTATTTACATATGAAGATGATTCATCTGTAGTAACACTATGAAAGATGTTTGGTAAACACATCACCCTCTACTTGGTTTCTGAAAAACTGCCTCTATTTTCTTCACTGAATTAAACTCTTCAACCATGTTTCAAGTATCCCTTTAAAAAAGCCAAATTTTGCTGCTCACTTTTCATGGGTATTAAATTTAATGTGTTTGATCTATTTGTTGTGTTACAAAAATCAGTTGCTTGAACGAAAACTCTATGATCTTCATTTCCAAAATTATATAGTCAAACAGATAAATCCAGTATCATAACAACACTGACTGCAACAAAGTCTTTTAAGTCAGATAGTTCTGGGAATAACTTTCCTTCAACAGATGAATGGTTACATTCAGTTCACATTACATATCTGATTTTAATATTTTTGGGTTTTTTCACCAAGTCCACAGGACACAGTAGTCTAAAAATATATAGAAATATCTTTTTTGCTGCAGAATTTGAAATTCTCCTAACAATGTTCCAAACCACCATAATAATATCCTAGTATATACTTGCAAACATTAAGCACTTCTTTCCAAACCACATTGTAACCACAGAGATAAAGATTTACTTACCTGATCCCCTTTTGGTCACAACCTTCAAGCTCTGAGTTAGAGTAGCATACAAGAGAACCAAGTTGGGAATAGGAGCTTTCATCTTCTGTCTTTCTGTGACTGCTTCCTAGAGTACCAAAAAAAGAAAGAAACACTGATTGTACATTAGTGCTGAAACAACCTTAAACTAAATAATCATAACATTGACCTTGTGGGAAAGCTAAATACAGTTTTTTCTGAGTAATTTAATGCACTAAAAATTATCTATTTTTTCTTTAAAAAATTATATAAACTAAAATCACCATATAATAAACACATGCACACAGCACATTTAACCCTGGAGTTTAAGTTACAATTTTGTCTACACATTAAAATTTCATTGTGTCCCTGTTAAAACTTTATAACAGATCTCCTGGAACACCTAGTTCTTTCTTTTCATCATGTAATCTATTCTGCCCCCACCAAGAGGAAAAAGAAAATAATGCCCTTCTTCATTGGTTTTGCTCCCATTTATTATTATCACAAATTAAGCACAAGATTCACAATGAAATTGAGCACAGATTAAAAACAAATCTTGTCATCTTCTTAGGAACAGCGAAAGGGGAAACATAAAAGTGCACCAGAAGAACCAATAGAGACACTTGTAACTTCCTCTTAGGAGAGCAAGTTCCCATGAGCAAGTTCAAACTAACATATTCACTGCACTAAATCAAAAGTAAATGTTAATTAGAGTGGAAAGAAGTGGAGCATACACTATGTCTAAGCCTTCACCCCTAAGATGTGAATAAAAGTTTTGCATTTCTATTTTCTTACTCTGAGGATTAAGTGGTATAAGCAGCTGGTGAAAGCAGGGACCAAACATTTTGTTAATTCCCCATATAACTAAGAAGGTGCCATCTACTCATGATGATTATCAGCTTTCTTCTGGAATGGCTGATAGGACTAACATCTAATATTTCAGTGTGTTAAAAAGGGAAAGGGAGGTCAAATCCTCTGTCTAGTCAAGCTAGACAGTAACCTATCTGTGCTATCTATATTCATGACAGGAGCTTATGCAAAAATATTCCTGTCTAATGGGGGATGAAAAAGGGCTGGGATCAATGGTTCTTTAATATTATAAATAAGACCCAGATTAAACCAATGTGGTTTTGATATTGACCTCTGTTAATCACAGCACTGGACAGCAACTGAAAAAAATCTCAGAAGGAACCACATACTACAAGCTTTGATTTCTAAAGAGACAGTGAATCTTTTGCACTTTCATTGATAGGTTACTGACTATCCAAGACATTTTTTGAAAGCAGTATCTTAAAAAATCTTCATCTTAGAAGAGAACGGGTTAGAAATAAGAAACAGTAGGAGTGTAAAAAAAGCACATTATGGGAAGAATTGCTTAAACAATATATAATATTATATAAACAATATATAATATTATATAAACAATATATAATATATTCATATATAATCCATCTTAAAGCTTAACATTTCAAGACATTTCAGAACTAAGCACAAACCCACTGCATTTATTATTATGACTTTATTAAAGATGAGAGAGTGAGAGAATATATTTTGACAACAGTTTGTGATATCTTATTTTTATAACAATATTTGTACTCACAGAGAAACACAGAAGCATTTGCTCATTCATTGGCTGTGAATAAGCTTCCACATTTTAGCATTACAGGTGAAAGACTGTCATTTGACTCCATTCACATGATATTTCAGAAAATTTAGGCAATAAATTTAGGCAAGAAATTAAATATGAAATATGGGATTACTAGGAGGTAAATTATGTGTAATGCTAATACTTTTAGTTAAGTTTAAAATTTAACAAAGTACCATGACCACTGGCAGTTATAAATAATATAGATCCTTAGAAATTTAGAAGCTAGAAATAAAGGTTAATTTTCCAGGGACACAGTGAGTAGATACCCCAATGTTTTATGCCACATTTTACTGCAGAACTTAGTCAAGCTTTCTGAAATCAAAATCTCATTTCTCAGTCACTGCACTAACTGATGCCGCAGGAAATCCTGAAGCTGATATCTTCAGCCTCCGGGGTACTAGCAAGAGTCAGCTCCTCGCTCTGTGTGAGCCTAATAAATACTGCCCAAAGAACCACAGGAATTTACCATGCAATTACAAATCCACTAAACAGGTTCTGACTGTGAAAGCATATCCAAACACATCCTTTCTGACCATACATCAAAAGACAATATTGCTGATCACTGTGAAATAAATGCAAATATATACATACATTTGCATATATGTGTGTGTATGCATGTATGTATGTATTCATTTGTATTTATGGATACTTTTGCAGTGAAACCATGGAGTAGCTATAAAGCTTGATTCTACCAAAGCAAGTCCCAGTAAATACAAGAATAAGAAACAGTTCAGTAAACTAAAATTTTCTTTTGGTCTATGCATATATCACTCATTTAAGTTGCAAAATCAACAAGGAGAACCACTATTACAATAGTATAGCAAGAATTTCATTTTAGTCACACCACTGTGGCAGCCATTCTCATGCACATTTATTCTGAGATTCAGGTCTAACTTAAAGGCATAAGAAAAATTGGCTGCTGCCTACACTGTGGCAAATCCCTCAAAAGTAAAGTCTGCCATTGTCTTTGGAGACACTACAAAAAAATTCCTGCTAAAGGGAAAAAATAAGGGAGGAGTGACTCCCAATAGCAGCTATTGCCTCCTTGCAGCAATGAGCAACACATCAGATGTTAAATAGGCTCCCCCCAGAGTCTTCCAACCCTTCTCTTCTGTTTACACTCCCCTTTGTGGAGGAGGAGGAGAAGTTTTTCTAGTCTTTCCTTCATTTTAAAAATCAAATGCTCAAACAAAGAAAATGCAAAGAAGTAAAAATCAGTATATAGGATCTAGTGCCTTAAGGCTTTGGATGGTTGGAAAATCTGCCTCATGTTATTCATACGACTGACTCAAAACAGATACTTAACATCTCATGTGCCTTGTTCTGGGTGGATGCCTCAGAAATTGGCTATTCTAGAAAATGTCACCCTCGTGAAATTGGTTGTGAAAACATAATAAGCAAGTCAGAAGAAAATAAAAAAGGAATATCCCAAGGGGAATCCCACAACAAGTCAACAGAAAATGCCTTCACTGCTGCAATGACTATGCCTGAGGCCTAGACACTGTAACATATTCAGGTAGCTTTTAAACTAAAAAAAAAAAAAAAAACCAAACAAAAAAATGCATAATTCTGAGAAATCAAGTTCTTAGCACTAACTGGACTGTGATATCTCATGAATTGGAAATAGTTTTCTTTCAGCAATGAATTTTTAAGAGACTATTACACTAGTCAATTAGCTGTAATTTAATTTTTTTTAATTACATTAAGAAATTCTGATTTTAACAAGCAGACCAAGTCTGCTGATTTTTTAAGCATTAGGTAGATAAACATCTTACATACCCACCCATAAAAATTATTTTAATGGTTACTTGTTTTCCTGATTTTCAGTTACTTTCAATAAAAATCTAAGACAATGTATGGTAGTTATAAACTTAATTGCTGGTTTTCAATTTACATCAATTTTAGCATGTTTTAGATACTCTGGCCATACAACTGCTAAACACTATAAGTGAATAGTAGACTAAGAAAATCTTTAAGAATGAGGGATTTTTGGTTGCTTTTTCTTTATACAATAGCAAGGATTGAAATATTTTTCATCTTTAAGTAGAATTGGCAACTTCAAACTTTCAGTAATGAGTTGTTTGTTTGCATGAACCAAAACACTGAAAAAAATATTGAATACTTCTGCATAAATATATTTCACACAACTTTTAACTGGGCATGTTATTAATTTTTTTTAAAAGTCTTTTCTGTAGGTGTCATTGTTTAACACAAAAATGGCATAGCATGGCATCTGTATCGCCATGTATCTAATTTTTCAGTTGAGGCAGAAGTAGAAATACAGCCGCATCTCAAAACTAACATTCTTTGGGGAAATGCCAAGAATGCTTTTTTTCTTAAATTATCATAAATACTCACTGTGAGGAAAATGCATACATAAAGACACATGCTTCCCAAAACAGCTCAGTAGACATAAAATTAACAATAGTAAAGCAGTTCCTCATAAGGCAGGAAAATAAAAAAAAAAAAAAATCTGATTTCTTAATTTTACCTATGTTCATTATGAGTCTTTCCCAAAACTTGAACTGAACTTAACTGAAGTAAGAAATTTTCCATGGGCTCAGTCCCTTACAATAACTTTAAGGGGTTGATTCTCAGTTGACCTATAAATGCTAGCTGGCTGTCATTAATTTGAAAATAATTTTTCTTCTAACTTTGAAGAATATTCTTTTATACATTTTCAAAACTGCTGCATTATCTTTCTCCTAAATACATCCTTCAAAGAAAAACAAAAAAAATTGCAGGATCCTCTGAACCATGGAAGATACTTCATGACTGTTCCATGGCAATGACATAAAAGTGCTGGTAAATTTTGACTGAGTAACAAAATTACAAAGAAGCACCACCTGAATACATAAGAAACAAACAAAAATGCCTGTTCAGTAATAGTGTCTTTTTATGTGGCATTTCTTTACAAATACCTGAATAGTATGACATTAGATCCCATAAAGTGTAAAAAATACTGGTATCATATTATTGGTATAATATTTGGTACGTCCAGATCAAAACTCAAGCAGCTTGAAAAAAAACTGCTTTAAATTCCTAAAATGTAAGGAAAAATTAAAATTAGAATGAATGTGATTTCATAAACAAATGTCAATTCATTGTCATGATCTGTCCTAGAACAGTAGAAGAACTCTAGCAATTCTTAAAATGTTAGCTAGAAGAAAATATACCTGTTTCAAATACAAAAGTTTATAAAATAAATCCTTTCCAAAGTCCTAGAAAACAAAAAGATTCAGCAAATCAAATTTTCAGAAACCAGTCGTAAGCACCAGAAAGGTGTTTTGCTTTTTTTTTTTTTTTTTTAATTACATTTGTTTTTGAAATCACCCTGTTCCTCCATGCTAAGCAGCATTCCTAAGTTCAAGCAAGTTGTGACTCAGAACAAAACAACACCAGAAAAACAAACAAACACAAAAAGGAGATAATTAAAAAAGCACTAAGTTTTGAAGGATTGGTGACAGTGTTTTAAGCTGTGATAACCAAAAGCCAATATATATAACCTGTCTTGCAGAGCACATTGTGAACAGGAATTCAGTAGAGCCTTTGGAGAGCTTTCCAATCAACTGCATTATCACTTTTCCTATTAAACCTGATTCTCATTACTACCTTCTTTTAAAGACACTTTTTACTGCTAAGATTTTCATCTCCTTAGGACTCCATCCACCGTGCAAGGTATAGTACACATGGCAATCTGTCTGGAGAAATTTAAGATCATTCCATGTGTCTCTCTGTATAAAAATATAATCTACCATTCTCATAAGTTTCCATTAAGAAACTTAATGATATAAAAGAATTAAAAACGATTCTACAGGGAAGAAATCTTCTCTCAGAATTAGAAGAATCCTGATGTTGGGCTGAATATTTATTTTCCTAATCTTGCATAAAAAAGTAATGTCAACAAGAGTATTTGAACTGATCATGATGGACTATCAAACATTAATATTTTGCACACTGATTAGATTGCTTAATGTGTTTCTAAATATTTCATTAAGTGACTTTTTTGTGTGGTAGATAATAGATAAAATTTCTAGATAGTGTTTTTTCTATTATGAGACAAATAAGTTGTAGCAGATTGTAGATACCTGAAATGTAACACATCATATGTTTGAGAATCCTCCATTGAAGAAACAGTTGAACATCTTGTCCCTCTGAACCATAGATTGGAATAGCTGAAAACTATCTGACACACATTTTGGGGAACTGCCAGGGCTGAGAAGAGAAAGTACAGCTTCAGGAGAGATATAATAAAGAGAGATGACAGTCTCTTTCCAACGGTCTCATAGCACCTTGTAGAATCCAGGTCAGCAGGGTGTCCTTGCCAGTCCCAGATAATTCACCAAGCTAGCTCAGTCAGTCAAAAGTGCTGATGTAAATAGGGCAGGAAATAAAATCCTTGGGTAGTGAGACAGTGAGTTGTTTACTATTAGGGTAAGGGAAAAATGGATAGACACGAGCCTCTCTGTTCATTACTACGAGCCTTTCCTGGAGATAAAGAAATACAACAGCCTTAGTTTAAAACAATCTAATATTGTTAGTACAAGTAGATGCCTCCCTCTTAATAGTTTACCACTCCTGATCACAAGGAAATAAGAATCTGAACCTAGGAAAGGTTTTTGCAACAAAAAAAATGTAACCATTTTGGACTAACACACTTGACGGAACCAACACATCTAGTAGAATAAACAAGAAACAAGTGCTAACGATGCTGATTAGCCTGATGGATTAGGGGAAAAGTTGAAATCATAATTTCTTTTTCTTTACAGAAAACAAAAAAAAAATTATAACAACCTGGCAGTAAACTTATAGACAATACTCAAAATTTAGCTCAACAGCAATGTTTACAGAAAGCTAGTTGAAAATGGTTGCTGTGCTACTTAGCTTCTAAAGGCAGATACACTAGAAGTGTAGAAAAGAATAAATAAAACAATTTACCCTTTTCATAGGCTTAAATATATAAAGTCAGATAAAAAGGAAAAATTCAAAGACCATCAATGTGGTTCTGAAGGGTTGCTCTTCCAAAAAAAGTAAAAGGCCTTTCTTCCAAATCTGTGTATGTGTGTGTATGGGTAACCAATATTCAACTTATGGCATGGTTTTGGCATGTGAAATATCTAACCCCAATTATCTGCTCTTGCATTGGTTCCTTGACTACTCTATATCTTTGCTTTTTGAGGGTAAGTAGCCTTGTTGTAGCAAGATGAAATTCCACCTCTGTCAAAACTGACAAAACAAAGTTTTAATGCTGTAAATATGATTTTGTTGTATAATTCTAATTGCTTGTTTTTTCAGGCAACTAAATGAGCTCCTAAAATATTTACAATAGCAGTAGACTAATAGAAACATAAAATCACAGAGTGGTTTCAGGTTGGAAGGGACATTAAAGTTGACGATATGTCCATGTCGCTGAAAAAGATGTTAAACAGTGCTGGTCCCACTGTCCCTGAGGACACTGCTCATCACTATCTCCACTTGGACATTGAGCTGTTCACCACAACTCTTTCAGTGAGACTGTTCAGCTCATTCCTTATCCACTGAGTGCTCCAGCCATCAAATTAACGTCACTTCGGTTTAGAGACAAGGATGTAATGCAAAAACCCAAGTAGAGGACATCAGTTGCTCTTCCCTCATCCACCACCACTGTAATTCTGCCACAGAAGACCACCAAACTTGTCAGGAATGATTTGCCACTAGTGAAGCAATGTTGGCTGTCGCCAATCACCTCCTTATTTTCCATTACCTTTGCATAGCTTCCAGGAGGATCTGCTCCATGATCTTGCTGGGTACCAAGGTAAGACTGACCATCCTGTAGTTTCCTAGGTCTTCTTTATTTCCCTTTTTAAAAATGGGGGCTATATTTCCCCTTTTCCAGTCTGTGCTAAGTGTATTCACTACACATGTATGGAGAATTCAAACTCCTTTTCTACATATGGCAAGTTTTCAAAGACTAGCTATTTGCAGCAAAACCACTGCAAAACAGTTAGAATACTCTATTTTCCTATATGAGCACTTTTCTCCCATTTTCTAATTTCTGAAGAGTAGCAGTTATGTAATGACATAATATGTTTGAAAAAACAAATTGGTAAGATGTAGCTTAAAGTAAAAGAAGAATTAAATTTTTTAGCTTAAGTTAGGATAAAAGCCCTCTTTAAAAAGTTTGCTCTTTATGAAATTTTCTGAATAGATACTTCATAAAATAAGCATGCTCCTCCTCAGTTACTGACAGAAGATTCTAGGTATTTTGACAATCAAAAAGCATACAAGAATGATTTATTTCCAGAATTCTCTATATAGTACCTCCCATCTGATTCACTAATCAGAGAGACATTTTCCCTCAAAATGAAAAAAGACAGAAGGACATGGAAGATGAAGCTCCACTGTGAATATTCTGACAGATTGTTTACACACAAAATAATAACCCCCCTCACTGTCTCTAAGATATCTGTTTATGTAACACTAACATCAATGGTTTTCCACAGCTGACACCTGTAACACAATTTGACTAACACAAGGTAATCTTAGAGCACAACTTGTTTCTGCTTTAATGCTTACTCTATCCTGGGCTTTTAGATGTTAGGGAACTGATCTGTAATTTACATTACACTTCATACTATATGAGCTCACTTTGCATTTTAGAGTTGTGAAAAGAGAGAAATAAGTGTTTCATTTATCCCCTCTCTCTCAAAGGCTAACTGACAAGCCCTTTACACTTGTTCAAACCAGATTTTGACAACATGCTGTCAGATCCTGAGATCACTGCTGGGCCTGACTGTCCCTGCCCAACCTTCCCTGAGACTTTCCCCCATGGGCCTGGGACACCATTTCAGCTCATTCCAAGGATGTCAGTCCCTGCCTCTGTGACACTGCAGGAGTGTTGGTCTCCAGCTCTGTGTCTGGCCCTGCCTGGATGGTATCAACATTCAAGGAGCCAGTCTTAGCATGGATTCCTCATAATTATGCTGCTTCCCACTCTCTCTCATGTCATTTCCTTCTGTTCTTGGCTAAAGTCCCTGGCCCTGGCTCACCACTTGTCATGTCAGGGGCTGTTGACAGACCCCATAACCACTGCCCTGCTCAGAGACTGTGGAACTGCACCCCCTGGGTGAGGGCACAGGCTATGCCAGTGCCACTCTTGAGGTCAGACAGTCAAACCTCACCGCACCCTAACATCTTGCTCCTTAAAGAGGTCTGAAAGAATAACTATTGATTATGTCTGTCTTAAACCTGTTCATTTCCAATGGGAGAAAATTTCTCACATTTAATACTACAAATGACCCAGTAAGAGTTGCTGCTTCCCCTTGAAAATGCATGGATTGTAAATAGTTTTGTGTTTACAGAAATGATAATAAAAAGCTTTAGAAGTTCACAATTTTATCAATTATCTATGATATAATTATTTAAGATGTCAGCAGACTATAAGAGAGATCACATATAAAAACATTTGAGCAGCAACAACTCAGTATCTATATGGGATTACACAGGCAAGTTACTGCCTGATAAAGACAAAAGAGTCCGTGTTGTGAATTTGCCGTTTGTTACACGAACAAGGACGTGAAGAGAAATATGCACACAAAGGATGTAAACTTTACAATTCAGATACAGTATCCTGCGTAGCAAAATTAAAAGCAGAACAATTTCTACAAGGATTATCATCATTAAATTGGTTTGTAAAGGATTCAGGCACTGATGATATGTAACTATAATAATGGTGGGTATAGCACAGCAGCTCTTTCTGCTCTGTTCCGCACACCATCACTGTGAGCCAGCTTTCCTACAGCACTGACAATCATATCACAGTTTTATAGGTCCTGATCTATTGCTATAAAGACTAGAAGGGTAAAAGGAAGAAAGGATTGTAAATGGTGCTAAAACTTCTCCCATTAAAACTGTAAAGCATTTAGCTGCACTGAACAAGATAACTTTGAAACTGCCCAGCCTTATCATTCAGTTTGGGATGACAACCATTAATCCTACTTCAGTTTTAGTGTTGATCTTGTTCCTTTGTTTAGCTAGTTTTTGAAAAGCATATCTCCATATCTTTAATTTCTGGTCAAACTGCTTGCTAGTTGCCTGCCCTAGCACCAACCAGTTACCTAATAATCCCAGTGCAGGAGAAACTTTCATTGCTTGAGTAGAAAGTAGCAGACACATGATGCTATTGCTTATTTTCAGCTGTAATTTAAATCTGTACTGAGATCCAAGATCAAAAAGCAATGGCCTAATCAAGTACTGTCTTTAAGTGCTGCTGAATAGTATTGCTTATTAATAGCAGCAATTTATGATTTGACACTAAGAGGAAGCAGAAAGTTTCAGAAGAAGAGATTCCTGTTTACCAATGTGTTATTAATAATGAGTAGCCATGAAATACGTAATATCCAAACTTAATGCTGCAACATCCTGGTGGATAACAACTGCTGTTCCAAAATTAATTTCAGATTATAACATGGAAAATATACATCAAGTAAAGATTTACATATATCCAGGTCACAGGCTGAGTATTAAACTAAGTTGCAGTACATTCAGTATGTTTCTGGCAGTTCTCATAGCTGGGAGTGAGCTATTATAATGATACTTTTTAAAATCTTGATTTGAAAATAATAATCAAAAAAAAAAATCAAAAAAACCTTCTAAGAATAACTTCTCTGGAAATTACTAACATTTTGTCCCACCATGACAGGTACTCATCTACCCATTCAATACTGATGTATCAGGATGAGACTGACAACCATTCTGGTCTGTAATCCCAGAATTCTTCCTTTCCTATAGAAGTATTAAAACTATTAAGCCAGAACTTGTCTCCTTCTGCTTCTTTTTCCAGGCCTCTGAATTTAGAATGCCCAGCTGCACAGCAACTTGTTTTCTCCAGAAATTATTGAGATTGCTGTCATCAAAATAATTGGATGAGGCATTTGGGAAATGTGGGTTCAAGTCCTTCAAATTAAGAAGTCTTACAAAATGATGCTTCCAGTTCCTGGGCATGTGCTGTAACTCCATAACACACACACACATTGTGTGCTTTCAAAGGAGTAGTTTGTGCCAAGTAAAATGTTAACTTGTAAAATAAATGCAGCAAATGTTTATGGGTAACTCATTCAAAACTATTCAGTTAATTTCCACGCTGTTGTACAGAGCAGAATGATTCTCATCATATTCACTAAACATAAAAGTAGAGCATTCCATAAAATTTTATCAGCTCCTATTGTGAAAGCCCCCAGGATGTTTTAAAAGCTCACTAGAAATGCATCTAGTTTCTACAGAATTCAAAGCTAAACCTAAGTTTATTTGTCCATGAATCCATGTTATTGACTGTCTACTTTATGCCAATAAATTATATATACAAAATCTATATTCAGGATAACACTGCTGAGGTTTTACCTCCTTGAAAAAACAATGTCTAAAATGTAAGATTTTTGATGCATTCTAAAAATATATGCAACAACAGTTGATGCTTATATTATTTCCACAGGATTTTGAATTCAAGCACATACTCCCTCCATGCACACTAAGAAAGAACATGATCATTCGCTCTCTAATAGCAGCCAACCCAGACTCAATGAAAAAAGTACTTTTTGGGTTGCTGCAGAAGTAGCAGAAGGCCCACAAGAAGTGACAATCATCCCTCTGTTCCTGTCTCTCGATTTTTTGAGGCTGTTGTGCTCATATATTGATTGACAGATTAGAAGTGATAAATTTATTTCACAGTCAGTGAATCTGACACCACACACACAAACCTCATTAACTCTTCATTGGTTATAACACTAGGAGATTAATAAGAGCTATTAGAGGCACTAAATAAACTAGAAGTAGACCAGTTTATGGGGTTCCAGTACTTTCTTTTTCTTTTTTTTTTTCTTTTCTTTCTACATTTAGTTAGATGAGATTATTCTGATGAAGAAATTTGAGCTAGGGCTTCCAAACCCCAATTCTCCTGTGAGAGTCCCCCATTGTTTCATCAGGATGAGTAAAGGACAATAGTTTGGAAGGCTAGATACTAAGTGGCCTTATAAACAGCTTGTTGTTAGTTCCTCATTATTCTTTAATTGTTTATGTAATGGGAAAAATATTTTGATTATTATACTTCCAGATTAAGCAAAGTGGGATGAATTTCTTGACTGTTTGAGGTCAGTGACAGTATTGGAAATTATCCAGACTACAGAAACAATACAAAAAAACAGATAAAACTCTAGAGAAACAAGTGTAAATTGTCAAATTAAGAAGATCTAATCAAGCAAATGCAGAAAGGATGAATAACAGCTGGCTAGGCATCGGTTCTGTACCAAAGGATCTATCAATTGAAGTAGATTAGAAACTGAATACCAGCCAGACTACACTTCCTAAAAAAAAGTTAATTGCCATACTGGGATGTGCACACAGCAGGGTAATTGCGGAATCTTTATCTTTAGGATCTAAGAATATTTTAAAAAGTGCATTTAACATTTGCACACATTGACTCACTACAGCTGATCTTGACATTGGGCAGAGGAATAATTTCATTCCATGCTTTTGATTCTATGAAACCAATGGTAAAAAGGCACAAAAAAAAAGTTAACAGTCATTCATCTGGTATACCTTGTCCTGTTTGCTCTACCTGTTTTGCTAGATGTACATTTTAGGAGCACTGGTTAATATCATGTTCTGTTCTGTTCACTGGACCAAAGGCCTTATTATAGAAAGAATAGGAGTAGCACACACACGGTAATAAATTAGGTAAACTAAACGTTTG
Organism: Pipra filicauda; assembly: GCF_003945595.2. NCBI lineage: Eukaryota > Metazoa > Chordata > Aves > Passeriformes > Pipridae > Pipra > Pipra filicauda. Next base: position 376,612 of record NW_024104373.1, on the reverse strand, counting down.
AATAAGATATAGAAGGCCCGAAGCCAGGATTTTGCAAGCTTGAAGAATTCAGGTCACCTAAGAAGAGGTCAAATCGAGGAAGGTGTCCGTGGCAACCACCAGAGGGATGAAGGCTTGAGGAGAAGACCCCCACAGTAGAAGACTGTGCATGCCTGGAAAGACTCCTCCCAGAGACTGGCCTACTTATTAATATGTATGTTAAATGATGTAACCATGTATCTAAAGTATATAAAATGGCTTGCTTTTGCACTTTCAAGTCGAGCAAGTTTGTCCAGCATGAGCTGGCTTGCTCCCAAAATGGAATAAACAAATACCTTGCTGCTTAAAGATGAAAAGTCTCTGAGCAGTTAATCATTCCGAGGTTTTTCGGCATCAAAACTTCCCCTGAAAATAAAAGTCGGATGTCTACGAAGTTCACACATTCTGGAACATACTTCTTCAAAACAAACAAACAAGGAATAAAAGAGTTGTTAAGAAAGAGTAAGAGTGTAAAGCACAGAAAATGGTCAGTTCACCAGTACTGGTGGCAGCCACTGCCCAGAACGTGTCATTTAGAGACAAATGATAGTCCTAAAAAGACTCATTTAACAGCCAGTGCAGTCAACATAAGTAGAAATATCATTTTTTATTGACCTGTTCAACATTATCTGAAGACAATAAGCATTCCTAGAATAAATACTGGCATGGCTGATGTTTGCCCACAGTTTTGGGATAAGAAATTCTGAGGTGGATCTAAAAGACATGTGTGTGTTTCATTTGTTATGGCATCATGGCTCACGACACCGAGCCTCATACCTCAGCAATATCCACGGTATTAGCTCATTCTGTATGTTGTGGTAGGAAGATAACCTTCACAGGAAGGCAAGGGAAGGCAAGGGCCTAGAGGAAACAAAAAGACACTCAAGGTAGATCACTGCATCAGTGTCACTGGTTTATGATAAAGCACAGGAGCATGTGGCACTGTGAGTCCAGGTATCAGAGTTTTAGGGGTGTAACTGGTGATTGAAGAAGTAGGCATTTAGCTCTGGAACTACAAATCAGGCAAAAAGTACCAGGGAGGAAATGTGAATTGGGAGGGTAAAAAATAAAACAACCAGAAGTAAAGGATCTGCTAAATTAAACAAAACATGAGATTTTTAGTTGTGGATATGGTGTCTAGAAGAAACAATCAGACAATAATGCTTGAAATGTTCCCCCAGTAACTTCCATCCTTACTCTTACTGGAGATAATACAGGGAGAATGTAAGAACCCAGAGTGAGATACCTCACAGAATCTTCATTAGGTCCATTTTAAACAAGAGCTGTAAGTATAACATCCTCGTTCTAGACATTGCCTATTATTCATTGCCTTATACACCCCGCTCACAGTTGTACACTCTTTACTGTGTAATGCCTAATAGCTGCAATCATTACATACAATGGGGCCTGAGCAAAAGGAGTCAGGAGAGCACATTCTTTACTGACTTTGTCCATTCAGGACAGAAACTTATTTTCTGCTAAATGTGCATGTATTGTTAGTAATTATGTGCAAAAGAACTGTTAATGGAGACAAGTGTAATAAGGAAATCCTGAAGTAAGTAGAGGTTTTAGCAAGTATAGAATATTAGTGTAGCTCTTATGGAACAAGTATTAGCAGTTCACCAAGAAGCTTTTAGGTGTATTATATATAAGCCATCAGATACTAACAAAGTTTGGGCTATCATCTTGTATCAATCAACTAACTTGACCTTCTTCATTATGAGAGTGGTGAGGCACTCAGACAGGTTGTCTAGAGAACTTTGTGGTGCCTGGAAGTGTTCCAGGACAGGGTGGGCTTTGAGCAACCTGGTCTAGTGGAAGGCACCAGGCACCTCTGTTCATGGTAGGGGGAGTAGAACTGGATGATCTTTAAGGTCTCTTCCAAACCAATCTATTCTATGATTCTATGAACTTCAATTTGTAACATAAATATTTAATAAAATGTGTTTTTGTCTCATGTGAATCAATTAATTTCCAGCTTTTAAAGCAGAGGTCATGAGAAGGATTTAGCATTCTCTGGTGTACTCTGTTTTCTATATCTGTTGTCAGATAGTCACTGAAACTTTCTACTTCATGGAATCTTATCAGCATATGCATTATTTCAAGTTATTTCATACAGTCTACAATATTTAAAAGACACTAATCTGCTACAAGGAATTTCTTTTTTTCTTTAGGTATATATTTGGACAGGCAAGGTAATCCTCTTAGTTTCATACTGTATACAAGGTTAGCCTTTCTTGTAAACTTAAAGAACAGAATATCAAAAACCTTCACTGAATCACATGAGCAGAGGACAATTCCCAAGTGTGCTGGTTTAAAAGTAAACCAGCAGGAGAAATGAACCCAACTCAAGAGAGATTACAAATCAGAGTTACAATTTCCTAAAAAGATTACAATAAATACAATGATACAGAGAAAGCTCCAAGATTATATGTGCTCAGGTTCAGGTGGGAATGTCCAGTACCTCCCCCAGGGCCGGCAGTTTCACAATGGGTGATTTAATTCTGTGAGTCATGGGATATTTTTGGAGTCTTTGATGGTCTAGGTCCTTGCAGCTACCTATTATGCCAGTCCAGTATGGCCCATTAGCAGAGATAACCCCTCAGGCTGGGTGTGAAGGTGCTAATTCCTCCTCGGAGGGGAGTTATCACAGCTGTTGTCACAGTTATTAGTGTGAAGATTAAGAAACACCTCTCACAGGGTTTCTTTAACACTCAGTTTGTAGCCTGAGGTGTCAATTGTGCTCTAGGCTGCAAATGATCTATTATTAACAGTCCATCGAAATGACATAGAGGGTGTAGAATATATAGTTTTGGTTATATCCACATAGTGACAAACTGGTCCCAGCCCCTGTAACTAGGACACCAAGGAAATGGAGAAGCTGTGTACACTGGCAACAAAACCTAGTCTTAGGGTTATTTTTAAGCAAATATTAGTTCTATGCATGTTCAGTATTAGCTAGGCAGAAAACATCTCTTTCAATATTACCGATTTTCAATACTATTTACTTTGTCCAGACAGTGCAGAGGTGGATGAGGAGTAAATGCCTCCTACTTACCAACAGAGCTGATAGCTTATTCTCAGCACTGCTACTAACAATGATGCCCACACAGATGCATGAGAGCAATTTAATTGGGTATGAATTATCAAGGGTTCTCAATTGTTTACTTATTGCAGGTCAGGCAACTAGTAAAAAGGCTGCCTCCTGCACAAAAATCCTTTTTTTATTTTCAAATACGACTCCTTTTTACTTCTTTTTTTTTTTTTTCCTGGGAGAACCCATTTAGTATACAGCTAACACAGGGCAAAACCAGTTTCAATGGCGAAGCAAACACCCCAGCTCATGTTATGACAAAAATCTTTTATAAAGAGGTTCTCCTTCTCAGTTTTATATGGGGACACAAAGCCTAGGGGAACATATAGGACAGTAAAGGGGTAAGAAACATCAAAATAATCTTTAAATCTTTAAGCCGCATTTCTTTTCTTCTTTAAAAACATTAAGCAAATTGTGTCAAGCAGTACCTTCTACTCTGACTGAGCAGACTTACACAGGGCATGGTGAAGGCTGAAGCTCCCCGTAGGCTGGGGCCATCGCAGGGATCCCCATGTCCCACTGCCCCAGCCAGGAGCAGCCAGGGGCACTTGGGCAGCCCCAGTCTCAGGCATCAGGCACCTCCCATGAGGCCACTCTCAGGGCCAGTGCCTGGAAATAGAAGCTTGAGCCCAGTGCTCGATTCCTCCATAAATCTGGAGTATAAAGTCCTTGCACAGTATAGAGTCCTTGCACCGTATAGAGTCCTTGCACCTGAATCAAACCTCTTATTTAAGGCTCTTTAGAACAACACCAAAATGCTATGGAAGTTTACAATCCACCACACTATTCTATAGGAATTAATATTTTCAAACCACATCAAAACATGAATTTATGGATACTTCTGGCTAAAAATACAGTGTAAAAGGTAAATGGGTGTGGTTTGATTTACTAAATTAATAGGGTCCATATTTCTAACACTGGTTTTACTCTTTTTTCCATCTTTTTCCACAAGATGAGACAGGATTTGTACCAAGGGTCTTGTGAAGGGCTAGCCTGATAGAAACTCCAATATATTCTCATATACTGGAGAGCTGAAGCGCTACTCAGGAGCTAGGAGAATAAAAGGAGAAACACATTCCAGAGAAAATGTTTTCTCCAGCCTATGTCTGGAAGTTCCCCAAAGCACAGTTAAAAAGGGAAGAAAGAAGATGACAGAGACAAAGACGCTCCCTCCTCACAAAAATCTGTAGGACTTGTAAAGACTGAGAGAAAGGACTGTAACAGCACAGGGGCAAATACGGCAGAATGAGAGGAGGAGCAGAATCAGAGGAGGCACTGCTGCAGACACCGCACATTCAAACAGGAGCCTTGAAAAGAAAAAGTGTCTTGCTCCATCATGCCCTGCCTGTGGTTCCCTTCATCTTGTATATGCATTTTGTGCTGTTTTAGAAATTCTAAATGTTTGCAAATATTTTCTTTGCCAACATTCTGGTGCATCTCCAAAGATATGACAACATGAACAAATGTGGTGGTGTGGTAGGTAATTAAGAAGCTTCTCACAGGCTTCTAAAGAGAGGGTGGAAGGCAGGAAAGTCAGGTTGCAATATCTCACTTCAAATGAAGTGGCTAATTAGCCCTGCATGAGACAGAAGGTATGGCAGAAGTCAATGCAAGATGCCTTTTGGACTCATTAAGTTTGAAACACAGAGACTTAATATGACAAAACTCTACAGCAGTTTGATAGGTGTCCACCAAAGAAAAATTAACTTGTCACAGGTAGATTAAAAGATTGATTTGTTAAAGTAAAACAAGCCAGATCCAACATGAAGATTATAGTGTAGGTACATCCTTACACTTTATTAGATATTTGTCTTTCAAGGATACAGTTGAAAGAATATAAGTCTTCAATTGATTTTAACTCTTAATTATTTTCCTCATTTTCTTCTACAGTTGAAAAATATCCACTTAGCAGTTCTACTTCCAATTTTGCCCCTACCTACCTTTGTGCTGGATCTTAGCATACATTTATTTCACTGAACTGTGTGAGTGTGCTATTCATTTTTGCTGTGAACAGGGAATCTTCAAGGAATGGTAAGATGATATGGGAGAGAAAGGAGAAATGAACATAGGCAGTGTAGCTGCAGCCATCAGTATTTAGGTCTACTTAGACTGCCACTGAACCCCTGGTTTAACTCGCAAAGTTCAGGATGCCATCCATTTATCTTGCTGACTAACCTGACATAACTGCAATGTCTTTGCTTCAGCAAAGCAAGTGAGGAGAACATGCAATGCATTTGTTAATTCTGGATTAATATCCTGTGATATCAGGCAGCAATGACCTGTCTATAGCGTTCACAAACAAAGAAGTTTACTTCAGACAAAAAAGGTATACTGAAAGAGAATTACATTTTCAGCTTGCTGAGAGGCCCTGAGAAAAAGAGCTCTCCCCAAATATCTAGTGTTTGTGAAGTACAGTTTCTGAATTTAAAAGACTGCATTTGAACTGACAAAGATTTTTAGTATGAATTTAAGGGCACGCTTGATTAGACTATCAATAAACAAAGTAAATCTCAGTTTGATTAGTCTACAGTATTTCCATTTTGTAAGTAGATGAGACTAAGTATTTTTTAATAGCAGTGGTCTAAAGAAATTTTGTAGTGGTGTGAATCAGATCAAATTAGAATGCTATCAAAGTCATATTTTATTTACTTTTTAAAAGTAACAGTAAAGGGATAGAAACACCTCCTCTGATCTGTTGATCACACTTCTTTTGATGCAGCCCAGGACATGTTTGGCTTTCTGGGCTGCAAGCGCACATTGTTGGACCATGCTGAGCTTCTCATCAACAAACACCCCCAAGTCCTTCTCCTTCAGGGCTGGTTTCAGTCAAGTCTCTGCCCAGCTTGTATTTGTGCTTGGGATGTATTTGTGCTGCCCTGACCCAGGTGCATTACTTTGCTCTGGGTATTGTTGAACTTCAGTAGATTTGCACAGGCCCAACTCTTGAGACTGTCAAGGTCCCTCTGGGTGGCATCCCTTCCCTCCAGCGTGTCACCTGGATCACACAACTTGGTGTCATTGGCAAACTTGCTGAGAGTGCACTCAATCCCACTGTCCATGTCACCAACTAAGGTGTTAAACAGCACTGGTCCCAGTACTGACCCCTGGGGAACGTCATTTGTCACTGACTTCCAGTTGGACATCAAGCCTTTGACCACAACACTTTGAGTGTGGCCATCCAGCCAATTTCTTATCCAATGGTTAGTGGTTCATCCTCCAATCCATGTTTTTGCTATAAACATGTATTTAGATTGAGAACAAAGATTGTGATAAGTAACTTAATTGTTATTGCTGTAAGAAGTATTGGCACATGCCAACATTTACAATTCCAATAAGCTACAAAAAAACCTTTACTGGAATAATTTAATAAAATAATCCCTTTACTGAAATATTTCCTACTGAATTATTAAAAATACATATTACAAATAAAATATACAAGAGTTTTGTTTGTTAGGTTTACCTTAGCTGCAATAATTCATACATCTCTTTCTCTAAACTATACATTAAATGGAAACTTTGCATATATTAAGTATACTGAGCATATGCAGCTTGTGTGCCAAGGACATTCAGTCAAATATGACAGTTAAAAATTAGCTAAGATTTGTGCTGAATGGTTTATCCTGAGAGATTTCTACCACTGTAAGTCTGTAATCAGTAAAGGTTAGTTCTGATTTTTGACAACAGTTAAAAATCATGTCCATATATTATGTTCTCTGGTTTATCATTCACACTAATTTGTTAATAATTGTGTCTCCCTACTGTGAAAAAAAACAGCATTATAGCCAATAAAGCCCTTCCTCTTACTGATGACAGTTTAAAATGATTTGGTTTACAATGTTCTCAGTAAGGTTAATTCTCTGTTCTTTGTGAACTTGTATAATTGTCAATGGGAGTTTTATAGATAACAGGGATGACTTCCTGCAAATTGCAGTCCCTGTTCATCCCAGGTAGTTGAAAGTTTGTACTAAAGAAGAGCAGACTGCAGCTCTCATTTAAATTCATTAATGCTGTTATGAAATCATTTAGCTGTTTTATGTATTACAGCAGCTGCTAGTGTAGCTTAAAAGAAAACTGGAAGGGACCATTCTGCTTTCAACAGAACAGTCTTAACGGGCTTAAATTTGGTAAAGACATCATGCTATCTTTTGATGACTGTTCCTTGGATGACTATCTCCCTAACAACAGATGATGCTTGTGTAATGTTGTCTGAAACAAAAGGGCTTCCGTTTGTAATCCTACTCTCAGCACAGTTGGGTTACCAAAACAGGCAAGACAAAGAGCCAGATTACTGAAAAGTATTACCCTCTCACCACCACTCCCAAACATAATCAGAGGTTCTTACTCAGAAGAACCACATCACTTAGAGACCAGTTCTAGGATTAAGAGATCTCTCTTCTTGCTTTCCCTTGCCCTTTTTTACAGGCAAATTGTTTCCAAGAAGATGAGAATTCTTGTTTTATTCCTCGAAGTTTCATGCTCACCAAAGTCTTTGAAGAGACTTTGTATAAAATCTGTACAAATTCCACCACAATAAACACTCAGTTTGAATGAGAGCACAGACATAAACACTCAAGAACTTCATAATTTATTTTCTTGTCATGATGACCTTTTGGAAATAATATGTTCTCAAATGCATCTGTTTCCACCTTTCTTTTTATTTAAATCTGGAATCTGATAAAGAAATAAAGCTTAAAACATATACTCATTAACGTTTTTTCTGAAAATCTAAATATTTCCTTCACTCATTACAGTTCATATATATCCACAGATGTACCCTCAAGCCATTAGCTAATAGATCTGTTGCTGAGTACTGCTCCTAAAAAATATAACATAATGTTTATTATTTAATATTAAAAAATCATTTTTTGGTTTCTATAAGGGTTTCCCACACTTTTACTTATTATATATAAGTAGCCTCTGCCCAGAACATGAAGGGCTGAAAAGAGGGTGGAATGCTCTCTGATAGCTCAAAAAAAATGGTAAATTAAAAAGGAAAAGAATGAAAAAACAAACAAAAAAACTAACAAAAAACTGAGAATGAAAATATATACCCTCTTCATGCTTATTCAAAGGTTGGAAAAGCAAAGTTTATTTGAATATATTCTGAAATACAGCCCTTGTGAGGGACTGTAAGGAGTTAAGGAAATTTGATAATTAACCTTCACAGGAGATGTAACACCATGCCTTTAGCTTTTTATACTTTAGGCAAAAAGTCAACAAGGTACAGACCTCTCTGAGAATCCACTTAGAGATTCCATTTTCATAGAAAAATACATTTGTCAAACAGCATCATTTATTTTTAAGCAAAGAACAATGAATCATTTAGGAATCTAAATTAGAAAATATCAGAGTAATAGAACTTTTCCAAGCTCTCATAAGGTTCAGCATTTGGGCATATGACGTCTATGAAGGTAAACTTTGAAAATCCTAAATAATTCTGCTCTAATGCTGTTTGGAACAATCCCTGACCTTTCAACCAAATCAATTATTTATGAAAGTGTGAATGCTTTGTTTACAATTGCATTTATATTTCTAGGAAGTGCTAGAATAAGTATGAACTGGGTGTTTAATACCAGTCTAATAAATTCTGAGTGATACAGAAGAGAGGATGAGAGAATAAATTCGACAAAGTTTTAATTAAATGCTAAGATTCTAAAACTGTTTTGATAAATTAATGATTACAAAACAGAGAATTCAATTACCCATTCTTGCTTAGATTTTAGAAATACAGTAAGTGTGTGTGGAAAGAAGAGAAATCAAATTCCAAAAGGATGTCATCTCTCAGATCTATGCGGGGCCTAAGGGGAGGGATGTGCTGAGCCTCACAGGGAATATCCATTATAGTGCATCATTCCCTGCAGGCTGTGCTATGGAACCAGTGAGAATGTGCTCTGAACTTATCTATTACACCCAGCATACTTCTGAGTACACTTTCTCTTCTAAAATGGAAGAGGATTTTTAGATTCGTGATTAATTGCCAAATACAGACCTGACTTTAGGAAAGATGTTTGCATTTAAAATAATAACAATAAAAAAGCCAGTTTCTCTTCTTTTTATTAACTTAACTTACTAACTTCTTAACATCTTAACTTTTTATTCCCTACTCCTGCGTGTTCAAATGAAAATTAATAAATGGTGAACTGTTTCATATTTAGGATGACAGATTTAGTTTTAATTTCTAGTTGAATTGTTCATATACACCCATAAGTTATTAATTTTAATATTGAGTGTTTCCCTGTTTTCCCGTGCCTTCAGATTTATTGAACATCTCTCCAGTTGTACAAAGTACATACATTTAGGGCATTTCTAGATAGAAAATATTTCCTATATAGGTGTAAAAAAGAAAAGTACATGAGCTAAGTGCTAGTCTCTCTAATTTGCTCATACTCGGTGCTAAAAGACATAGTCAACAGTAGAAACTGAAGTGAATAGAAAAGTTCTGTAGTTAGATTTGCTTGATGCAGTCAGAATTTGCTTGATCTGTTCCTTCACCATTACAAAGGGCAGAACAATGGGCTGGCAAAGTATAAATTTGTAAGCTCACAGCAACTGTCCTCAAGGGAATTAAGAATGACCTCCCTAGCATGCCTTATTCCTAGATAGTCCCTGCTAAATTGAAATAATGTTATGCCATTTTAACAACCTAAATCACATTTTGTATTTCTTCTTCTACATAGCAATAAAAAGAATACGAAAATTACCAGGCTAAGCTTTCAGAAAAATCACCAGTGACCCACTTTATAAAAGAATGCTGCCACATTGTCTTGAAATGATTGCTGGGCTTAGAACTTTATGTAACTGTGGTGATTTTTGCAAGGAAGTGTTAGTCTCAATTGCTAAGCCAAATGAATGGCCAGCAATCATTAAAAGGGTTTTTTTAGTTTTATGACATTATTTATCTTCACACTATGAACTGTACTTGGCAGCAGATTTCTAATGTTTAAAAGATGCACATCTCCTCAAAAAAGCAGAGAATAATCTTCTAACAGAGGAAATGTCTGACTTTTATATAGCAGCTACATACCCTTTCTTCTATAGCAGAAGGATGAGACTGGAGAAATCAAATCTAATAACAGGAACAAAGGAGATCAGTTGGAATCATGATATTCCATAGACTTTTTCAAAATGCTTCTTTCCACAAGATTATAAAATAAAATAGCTAGGAAATGCTAGTCTTTTTGAAGTTTAATCTCTGTGGCACCACTAACAATAGCTGTTCATTTCAAATAATAAATAGTTTCTAGACCAATCTGGTTTTGTCCAGTCTTCTTTTTTCCAAAGAAGATCATTACGTTTTTACACTCCTGCAGCAGATTAAAAATAGCAAAAAACATGCCCTGAATATACTGAAGTTGGTGTAAGGGAGCAGAGTCAGATATGGTCTGGTAGAGCAGTTGAGACGTTCCACCTCTTTGGTGACCTCTGGATAATATGTTCTTCTCAGATAATAACCAATACCAATATTTTCCTCTAAGAAAGCCATAGAGCAATATTTAATGAGTGTATTCCCTTTTCTTTCACTTATATCGGAATTTTACCAGAAAGATTTGGTTTTTTCCTCTCCCTGTATATTGTCCCAAGGAGACAAGAAAATGGAAATAACGTTAAAATAGTCAGACCTACCTGCCCACTTTTAAAAAACTGAAACTTTTTGAAGGTCAATACAGTATGAGATTATCCGATAATTTAGTTGGTTTCTAACCTAAAGGAACAAATTGTACACATTTCTGGTAGATTTTTGCAAAAGAAGAGCTGTTTCACAGCCTCTGGGCTAGCAGTTGTCTACTTGACTTCTGACTATCTCATTTAGAAGTTGTTTCTATAAAATGCAATTATTCCTGTATTACCCAAACCTTTCCATTCCCAGACCAATATCACTGGTAGTACATGTCCCATGTCTTAGTGCAAAAAAATCATACAGCTTCACGAAATAGAGATGAAATGGAAGTGGACCAAAAGACTAAGATCCCTTAAGAAGGGATATACTTGTCATAGCAACTGTATTTAACTATCTGGTATATAGCTGAGAAAAGCTACATCAGGAAGCAGAATCAAGAATTTAAGCTACTTCAGCCCTTTGCCCAGTCTGCAAAATATAACATTGTCTTTCATTTAGTTTTCACTGCATAGGCTGATATACCGAGATTTAAATTTTGATGCTAATTTTTCTTAGTAGAAATATGAAATGTTACAATCTCAGAATATTTTCTTTTCTATCCATTCCCTCTTAAAGAACTGACATGAAAAACTGGTACAGAGTCATTTAGGTTGGAAATGATATCAAGTCCAATCGTTGACCTTGTCAACTAGACCATGGTACCAAGTGCCACATCCAGTTTTTTCTTGAACACTTCTGGGGATAGTGACTCCACCACCTCCCTGGGTAGCCCATTCCAATGATTAAGAAACATTTCAGTGAAGAAATTGCTCCTAATCTACAACCTGAATCTCCCCTGATGCAGCTTTAGGCCATGTCCTCTTGGCCTGTCTCTGGTTGCTTGGGAGAAGAGGCCAACTCCCACCTTTTCACAACCTCCTTTCAGGCAGAATATGATGTAAGGTCTTAGCATCAGAGAGAATGAGACCAGAGACCAGAAAATGATCCTGGTGAAGCTGTAGAACTAAAGAAGACATTAGGGTGATGCACAAGTGGAGCTACAGCAGGAGACACTCAGCTGATACAGCCTCTGAAGAGACTGGGTATGGTGGAGGAAATCATAGCGCAGGAGTTGAGTGATAAAGAGGGAGCAGCAAAAAGCAAAAGAAACAAAACACACTGACTCCCATCTACCACTCTGTCTATTGCCTCACCAAGGGGATGAAGCATTAGGAAGAGTGAGGGGATTGGACACGAGGAAGTAGGGAAGAAAAGTGTCCAGAGTGAAGCTGAGGCATTCATTTCTAAAAGTTTAATTGTTTATCAATTTATTAATACCAGAATCAGTAATTAAAATTTTATTCTAACTTGTAATAAATTAAATCAAATTGAGTGAAATTCCCCAACTTGATATAGATTTTGGACCTAGACATGTACAGCAAAGAAAACAGCTGACCATAATGTACTTTATTTCCTGACCTTTTTCACTGGAAGAAAAGCTTCAGAAATCTTACTTAGTTCAATTGTACAAGAAAAAACCTAGCTCAAAGATTCCTCCAAACCAGATTAAAAATATTCTCAAATATCTGAAAAAAAAATTAAAATCATCCTTTCTTAAGCACTTCTAAAAACTTTTTTCTTTTGCACTTTAGAGGTTTGCTGGTCGACCCCACTAATGTTCAGATTTGAAAAAATGGCCTTTTATCCACTCTCTTCACTCCATGCAGTTTAATATTCCTATTTAATAGCCACATCTGTCTTCTTTAGAAAAAGAAAAACAGAGAGAGAATAATTTAGTAGGGGTAAATAGTCTTTCTCAAATTATTCTTGCAGGCCTATGACATTTACTGAAGTTTTAAAGGCAAATAGAGCTCAATATCACAACCATTAAAAAGATAAGAGTATTATTTAGGTGAAGCTAGGTGGTTGGTATTCATTAAAAAAAAAAAACAAGCTAAAACTGCTTAAACAACTCTTCTGGTCACAGAGCTCTGCAAAATACATCTTTAAAGCTGTCTAATGCAGATGAGCAAGAAAAAGCCGTATCAAATTATTTTTAATACACATAAAGGACTTGTATTGAACAAATAATAAATGAATCCAAGTGAATGAGACCTGATGTGTGTAAACAATGTAGTTAAATTATGCTTTTATAGTATTTTTCCACATCAATTTCCTGACTATTATAATAAACTCCTCATGAAGTAAATAAACTACTAGAAGGTTTTCATTTATATGTCAATTTATTTTAAAAAAAACGTTTAGAACAATAAAACTTACATTTCTGAATTACAGAAAACAGTACACTGCAACTTTATTCAGATGGGTTTTATCACACTGAGAAAACTAAGTTAGTTTTGTGGGTAGGAGAAACGTGGAAGAGAAGAAAAGAAGGTTGGGAGTGTTGCCCATGACATGGAGCAGGAGGGTGCAAATTTTTTCACCATTGCCATTATTTGTAAACTGGGAATTTCACCTTAGGAAGGTTGTTGTTAATGTGCATCAGTGTAAGACAAGGATAACGCTATGCTTTTTTTTTTTTTTTTAGGGGGAAATGGAGTAGGGGAACAAGATCTTATCACCTTAGGATAGTCTTGACACATACAGCAGTAATTATACAGCCTGCTAAATAGATACATGGGCTAAATAGCAAAAAACATGCTACAGCCAGCTGATATTAAAAATTCACAGTAATGAGTTTACATCTAATGAGGTGACATGTATAAGCTTAATAAACATTTAGGTCACAGTGCTACTGGTATAAATTTGTGCTATTTTGCTGACTTGCATGGAGCTGCAGAAATTTCTGTGACAGAGTGTGACCTGAGCTACACTCTCATTTTACAGTGAAGAAATACATATTTGATTCAAACAGCCATTCAAATATAACAATATAAGATGACTTTACAGAATATAAATAAATAGTAGAACACTTAAATCTGTTTCCATAACATTTTGACTGATGGACTGATGGACTGATATATTGTTCCTTTGGAACTGACCAAATCAGGAATTGTGTTCAGATACTCCAACGCCTGATAAGATATTCTTGCAAGGTAAGGGCACAATACTTTTCTTCATCAGCAGTACAGTTCTGTCTAATACTGAGATCCCACATACTCCTTGCTAGCTCCTGCCAAAAATCCCACTGTACTGTGGAGAAAAATTCAGCATGGAGAAGTTGAGTTCCCAAAGGACAATTGCTCATTACAATAATACTCTGAGGGGAAATGTTTTGTAGGTTTGGCTTGTAGAGTTGGATATTTACAGAAAACCACTCATTAACTCAGTTTGTTCAAACGACAAAGAAGACACCCCCACTCTCAGCATCACTCCCTTTCTATTTCACAGACAAACATTCACTCATTCACAAGGATAACTGTTTTCCAAAGTCTTCCTGACCTAATAATTTTCTAAGATTTATTTAATTACATTCAATAGAAGATAAGGATATGGTTATGTAGTTAAGTAATTCAAAGGAGGGGAAGAAAAAGAGGAAACTTCATTTCTTCTTCAACTGGCAGTTTTTCTAAAAGTAAGGCTGCATGTGAAGCACATCAAAAAGCCAGATTATACAATTAGCTAATAGCCACTACTGACACGTAAAATCAATTTATGACACCTATCCTAGCTCAGCCAAACCAGATAATGCACTAGATTGTGCACCATTCACTTTGAAAGTTTTATCATTATTAGTATCATATGAAATACATCATGTGTATGCACCCAGTATGCATATGGACAGTGGATACCAAGCAGTCATGACAAAATATAACCTAGAATGCAGCCAGCCTATGTATTGTCCTTCGAGAGACTACAAAATTCAGCTTTGGCACTGGTGTTTCGTAAATACTTGCCTCCAGTTTTGAGAGAAAAATTATGTGGTAAAGTCTGTGCTGGGTCAAAGCACTGTTGCAGAACAGTTGGAGGCTCAGTGCCAAATGTGACCTCAGTTCTTGCCCCAACAATGAAAGTCATTGTTAAGACTGGTATTGACAATGTTCAAATTTTCTTTCTTCCTCCTCCTACCATCAGCAAGAAATCTATAATTAGCCTTGTCTTTCTTGAGAACAATTGCTGTAAAGTGAGGTAACCAGCAACATTCTACAATATTGAAAAAACAGTTAAAATGTTAAAAGTAAGCTAGATTTGCTTTTTTATAAAAATTGTGTGGCAGTTTATCATTGGCTCTCTACTTCTTAAGCCACACACTTGTCAGCTTTCAAAATATATACTCACATCAGGGAAGCATTCAGATGGATGTAGCAAAGGCAAACCTTTAGCTGGGGGGCAGAATACAATTGTCAAGATCCATACAACCTTAAAGCATGTGAGTAATTCCATTGTATCTGGGAGCTTTAACTTCAATGGGATTGCCTGTGCGAGTAAAGATTATGCAAGTGGATAAGCACTGGTAAGTCAGTCCCTGTACCTGTATTCTTGGAAGTGTATAGATTTCTAGAACAGAACTGGGAACACATTTCTTGCATCCAGAAATACACTACAGGTTTTTATTTTGTAATACTGATAATGTGCTAAAGCCAAAAGTTTTATATGAAATTATCATGTTATCAGAAACTGTATCACAGAGAATTATTTTCAAACATGTAAAAAATATTCTCGACAGTTCACTGTTACAAAAATTATCAAGAAAAAATAATTAAATCTCCAGAATTCCACCTATTTCAGTGAGATAGGAGAGGATATAAACCAGCACAAAATATGTTCTTTCTGCATTCAGTAGGCACAAAATGATAGTATCAAGGAGAAAGGAATAAAGGTTTTGAAAGGAAATAGGAGAGGGAAATAGATATACATCTGCTTTGTATGTTATGAATCTTTATGAGACTGATAACATTGAACAAGCACTGAGTAAATAATTTCATTTTCTGTGTACATTCATTTTACTCAACTTTTAGATTAGTGTTGATAACACAGCAAAATATTTCAATGAAAATTAAACTAAAGGAATGGTGTCCCTCTAGCACAGAAAAAATTAGTGCCTTCACTGGGAAAAGCTATATAGCATTCAACAGAAAGTAAATCCTTCATCTTAAAACATCAATAGAAGGTGAGTATACACAGAGGTGAAAAATAAGAATCAATACAATCAGACAGAAGAATCAGAACTAAAAGGTGGTATGTAGTGCGGTAGAACTCTCATATTTTCTATTCTTTTCCCCAAACTCTTATTTTCCCTTGTCTGTTGAGAAGTAAAGTTGCCTGTGGGTTTTTTTAAAATTTATTATAAACAATTTGCATTCTCTCCTCAGAGATAAATATTTTTCATGAAGCAATTCTAGAAAGGCAAAGGAAGAAAAACATTTGTCTATTCATGACACCTGTTCTTCCTGTGACTAGAAACATCCCAAAGGACAAAAGTACTTACTCAAATTCTCCCTGTTAGGCACAAAAAGCAAACAAAGAAATATTTTCTAAGTGAATTTTTACCAATACTGGAGAAATTCTATCTCCAGACAAACACAAAAATTTTAAATTCCCATTCTATTTATCATGTCTGCATGATCCATCATTTTCCAAGACCCCACCCTCATGTCCCCTCATGACACATGCCTCCATGGCACCTCCTGTAGCAGCCTGAAGCAGCTGAGAAACAGAGACACAGAGTCATCCACAATGTTGCTCTGTCCCTTAATCTGGCAGGTGACTGTGTGTAATGGGACTGTGCTTCAAACTTAGTATTCCCTAAATTTGTCTGAGTTGAGTTGAGCTATGGCTATCTGAGAAATTCACTAAAGTCTAACAATGTTTTCTGTATCCTAAGGACTGGAATATTCGAGAGTTTATCAAATGGCTTTATTGACATGTATGAAAGATGACTGTTACTCATACATTCATCAACACAAGCTCTTAAAAAATATTCAAAACCAAAGTAGAAAAGAACATATTTCTAGGCTTTATGTAATTTTTTATCTGACTTTATTGCTTCAGCATCACCACTTGCAGCTATCTGGCCTCCCTATAGTACCCTTCCAGCTCACACCAGAGTACCCCCGCAAGTACTTCCTCCACAGCTCTCAAGCAGTAAGGCAGGTTAGAGGCACTATACAAAATGTACCATTCTTACATAAGCAGTTTGACTCTCCAAAACTGTGTAAATGGAACTTGTAAAATCAACTCTAGAACTGTATCAGAATTGTTTTTTTCATGATGGATATAGCTACTAGATATAAATGAAGATTGCACACTTGGCTATATTCTAGAGTAGTGTAAGACTTTAGTTATTCATGGTAAAAAGAAACCTTAATGTTTTTTAAAAAGACTCAGGATGATAAAACTTGCATTCCTTTTTCTCTGTTTAAGGTGAAATGAAGCAACGACTTTGTTAACATAGAAACATCCTAACCTTGAATAATCAGGTCAGTGGACTTTACATCAAAAAGGCAGCAGTAGGTAGCAGTAAAAAGTTGCTCACGTCTTTCATAGAGATTTACTGAAGTGGCAACATGAGTTTTACCAGTCCATATGACAGCTCTTTAATGGAACTATTCACAACTCCACGTTTCCATTACTTGCAAGTATCAGTGCTTTATTATTTATAGAATAGTTTCCTTCTCCTCCAAACTTTTCCGACATCCATAGTTTCTACTTAGTCTGTGTCATCTGTATTTCTTAGTCTGCTGTACTTTTCCAGATATTCCCAGAAGCACTTGCTGCTGATCTCATTTCTGTCTCCATCTACCATACTATTCATATTTCCTCCCTTCCTTCTGCCACTACACAATTTTCAGTTTTCTGTATGACCACAAATATCTTTGCTTAAATTTTCAAGCAATGCAGGACCTCCTGGGGGGAACAACTGCAAGGAACTCCTGTTCCATTCTTGCAGTCATAAGCCATGTGAGGTCAGCAGAAAAATGCTCTATAAACATGTAGCATCAGTGGATTTTTCAGATACTTGTGATGCTAGAAGTCTGTGCAGCTCTGTAGCATATGCAGACCAATTAAACATAATACCATTTTCACATAGGACATGCTATATACAAGAAAATCACACTTAATAAACTTCAGATTCCTCTTCCAAAGCATGGAGATAGTAGAAAATTTAAAAACATATGCAGTTTTTAACTTTTTTTAAACTTATTCTTGCATAACCTTACTAAAGGTGATTTTTATTATCAAGATAGTCTAAATAATTTTATAACTTCTTGTATCCAGGCTCTCAGATTTGATTCTGTAGAACAAACTGGAGTTAAAAGCTGCACTAAGCAGCCATATTCAGGGTGAAATGCAAGTAACATCAGTAATTCCTTAATGTTTTACACTGTCTGCCATTTCTGAACTTAGTCTTTTAATATACAATAAATCTGCAGAGAGTTTCCTCTCCTTTAATGAGCAGCAACAGAGATCAAAGCAATACAAAGTATTATGATTTCACTCACTTTCTGAAAGCAAACCCAATTTTTATATGGTACCTGTAGAGGCTCATGTGCTCTAAGCATTTTCTTTAGCATATTTCATGTCAAAGCTTAAAATACAGAATCATAGAATCTGAAAGCATCAACCTGCAGTGGTTGATGGAAACAGAAGTAATTGAAATCACATATACACAAAACACATTTCATAAGTATATAAAATTTGTTTTCTGTATAAGAATCCATCTACATACAGATTGGTAATTGCTTTAAGGTTTAGTTTATGGCAAAGAAAATGAACAAATGCAATTAGTTTTCTTTCCTTACAGTTTAAGAGCTATTATCAGATTTTCATCAACATCATTTGACCTCCATTTAGGCTTTACAAATCTTATCCCTTTGAGGATGATGTCTGCTCTCTCCATACTGTTTTCTCTCTTTCAGGGCCTCACAGCATTTCAAGAGTCAGAGGTGCAATTGAAGGTAAATCAGTGAACTCTGAAACCACATGTAGACTGGTTTTCCTTTTTCTTCCAGTTCCATATTCTTGCCTAGGGGGGTGGTGGGAGATGGATGAGAGAGAGGAAGAAGGAGGAAGGCAGAGAATTTAAAAGTAATGCTCTTTTTCCAGGTTAGCCAGGACTCATGAGTTTTCTGTCATCAGTTCATGATTCACTGATGACTTTATAGATGGCTTTATCCCCTGAAGGGAAGCACACTGTCTCCTTATTTTTACCACTATTTCAATGCTTTCTTTATATTTAAAAATGTCTTTTTTGATTTTGGGGTTTTTTTGTAACTAAGCCTGAAAGTTGTTACAGCCTGCCATGGTCCTCATTGACAACAAAAGAGAATAAGGCCAACCAACCATAAGGCTTCCCATAAGGGTTTTTGCACTCTTTGCTAACTTACATAGGTTTTAGCACACACCTGGATAGATTTGATAGCTTAATTCTTACAGATAAGGCTTGTTCAAAACAATTTCTTTTTGTGCATTTTTCTGCTCTACAGTGTCATTCTACTTTCATTTGAGTGACTTAGAATAATAGAGGTTTATCATCTGTGGAAGTTCAGCACACACTGCAGAAGGATGGCAAGGATTAGTAGAGAGTAACAGGAGTGGTGCAGCCTTTGTTCACTACTAAAGTCATTCCTGTGATTCAATACAAAATGGTTATGAGAGGATACCCAGGTGAAAGAGACATGCCAAAGACGAGCAAGGAGAGGGCTTGTTATTACATATCAGGTTTTCTTCACCCAACAAATATTCACAAAGATAAGGAAATGCATTCCTTCCTTCCTCTGTCTCTGAAAGGTCTGAGTCATTGGACTTGCTAAGCCTTTACTTTCTCTCCCTGTGACTTTCATCTGTCTGAAAAGCTCTGTCTCTGTTTCTGAGATTCAGAAAGAAGGAACCCAGAAAGTCTTTAGACATATTATTTAACAAAATAGACAGAGAACAGGCACACAGACTTCTCCAATTCCCACTGAACCTCTACTTTTTGATGTACCTTCTCACAATCTAAGACACCCACTCCAATAGGAATATAAGAAATTAAGTTCCATACATTCTCTGAGTCATTCTTCAGGAAAACCTGGTCAGGTCACAGTGGAGCCTGGTAAACAGGCACTGCTGGCAGCATCTGGACCTGCCCACTCTTGGAAAGGCTTAGCCATACCTGTTCAGTGTCATGGGCATTTTAAGTGTTAGGTCTTTTAAGATGCCAGTGGGGACATTTAATTCAGAAGTGATACATCAATCAGTGTTATAAAGAGCAACCCACAGTGAACTGAACTGGGCATGATCAGATCAGATGCTACAGCAATTGGCATAACAAGCTGCTCGCTTACAGTTCATTGTGCCTCTACTGGATGTTGCATTCCACACAAAAAACATAAATAGCAGCACAGTCAAAGACTGGCTGTTGGTTTGTTCCTTTTACTCTTCTCCCACACCAAAGAGGACAGTTTGCTTCCACAGACAGTATGTCTGTGCATCCTTCCTTTGGAGAAATCTGTTTGGAAGGTGCAATATAAGCACCTGGTGGTTGGTACTGGAGGTATGGACAGTACTAAAGTGCCACAGGATGCAAAGCAAAGCCATGTGTGTACTGCTGCTCCCCTGCCTCTGCTGCTGCCTATCTGAACTGGGAGACTTCTGAGGGAAACAGAGTACTGCTTGCAGGAGGGAGCAAATCCACAGCGAACTTTCAGAGGCCATGGAAAGATGGTATGACCATTATGGAGCAGTTTGGTGAAACTAGAAACTCACAGCAAGTTTCCAGGCTGATACCAAGACTGAAGGATTGTATTTTCCTTGCCATGACAAAGCTGACATGGGACAGGCTTGCTTTCAGTCTTGCTATTATACCCAAAACAAGGATAGAAGAAGATCCTTCATGGAACTTCATACTCAATGAAAATTTTAAAGCTAAAGCAAATGGAATGTGTGTATTGTTGGGGTACTAACCACCTCACTGCTACTTACATAACAACGGTGCCAGAAGAAAACCTTTTCTGATTCACCTTCTAGTTCAGACCATGCAAAGAATTGAAGAAATAGAAACAACTCTGCATTTTCAGTCCCAGAGACTGAAAAAAAAAAATCAATTATTTAATTACAGAAATGGCAGGATGACTTATAGTGACCGAAAAAAAGACTCCATTATTTTTTTTTTGTTAATGATAGTAAAATGTTCACTGTGGTCCAGATTATAAATAGGTAAAAAAATAAGCCAAAATTCTGTTAATTACATTACAACTATTTCAGCTTATAGTTTTGAAGAAAAAGAGAGATCAGGAGACTGCTGATCTCTTTAGATCATTCTAAATCACAGTTCTGTAACAGAACATCTAACTTTTTAGTTGATTGAGGAAAAGGCAAAAGAAGACAAATTAATTCATAATTAATTCTCAATGATCAGGCAGTTAATATACTGTAAAATGTTTCCCAGGAAAGCGTGACATCTGTGGAACAGGGTAAAAAGCAGTGGTGCTTTCATACTATTTTATACATTATTATTTTATAACATTACATGAATTAGTTGCAGGTTCATTAATCATTTTTGCAGATGGAGTGTTAAACTTAGATTATGCCAAAAGTGAAAATTAAGTAATTAAACTAAGCAGTTACAGTCCTTTTGTTAGAACGCTTCCATCAACGCTGCCTCCGTACAATTCTAAACATCCACTGGTCAGACTATGTGACCAATACATCTGTTCTAGAGCAAGCAGCTATCACAAGTATTGCTGATGAGAACATAGCTGCGTTGGGCAGGTCATGTCTCCAGGATGAATTAGTTGCAGGCATTCATTATCTCAGCCTTGGCCATATTGATCACCATAACTGGTCTACTCTGGCCTCAAATCGGGAGCCTGGAGCCACACCATCTATAACGCAGCTGTCTCCTTTGAGAACACACGCAGGATCACCCTCGAGGAAAAAAGGCAACGCAGAAAGAACCGTGTATTGCAGAATACACCATCTAAGGAGTCTTTCTGCTGTGCCTTTTGCAATCGGATTTGTCTGTCACGTATTGGCCTCATAAGCCACCAGTGTGCCTGTAGCAAATGTGGATAGAGCCTTCCCAGATCTTCGTTCACGAAGCCTAGCCATGATGATGATACAGTCCTTTTGTGAAGAGAAAAAAGTTTAAGAAGGTGCGATGCATACATACAGTGAATTGGGTATTTTGTTAATTCACTGATATGTTCCACTCTGTGAACTGTGTTTTACAGTTCTGTGAACTGTTTTACAGTTACATCCAATAGGCAACTGCAGTTCATTGCTAAATCTCTACAGTAGCCCTGTGAGACACGATGATACTTATTAAGCAACAATGCTATGCAGGAGCAATATTTTTTTATGCATGGAATTTTTGCTTTTTGTTTATCTTGATTTTTTAATCCCCAATACCTCTCCTGTTCCTCTAGTTCTCTTCCTGGGTAACCATATCACCTAAATCTTGCCAGCTCTTCTATACAGAATGCATGATACTTTCCTTATTAAAAGATATCAAGTGTTTGAAAACACTTGCTCAAAGATAATGATAATTACTTGAGTAATGTTATCAGCATATGACACATGTAGAGAAAGTCTTCACAGAGGCAGAACAGATTAATTTGTATTTCTTACAGACACTTTCAGAAGTGCTACATTGTTATTCCCTATTGTTATAGGGAAAATAAAAGAAAAAAGAAAAAGTAACCTTGCCCACCCTTGAATTTTGAAACGGAAACAGGCTTAATCCTGACAGGTACTGAGCTCTTCGGTCTCTTGACTGGAGCTACCGGTAGCATCGAATTCTTAGAACGTCCTGAAAGCTTTGGGATTAGGAAAATTTTTGCTGAGAAGTAAAGTTTTTTCCAAGTAGCTCCTGCAAGTCCAAACCCATTATTATTCTGTTTCTGCAATAAATAGCACATTAGTTTGTGACATTTTGTGATTGCATATGAACATCAAAATCTTTTAATAAGGATGATGTGTCTGATTTCATAAACATGGAATTGCCAGAGTGCTGAATGCCATCAGCTGAAACCAAAGCATGAGGGAATTAATGACAGCAAGTCAGTTGTAGCACTAGATGTGTTTGGTTTTATCTTAGAACAACTTTTGAGCTGTGTGAGCTATTAATGGGTTTTTTATTCCTATGCAACAATTTCTTGTCTAAATTTTCTACTAACAGAGGACCTATGAACTTTTCTACAGCTATATGTTCCTATAAATCTTCATTTATTCATTCAAATATTTCTTTAATGTTTTATTGCACAAATCAAAACAAACAAAAATGCAAACAAAAAAAATCCATAAACCAAACTAACCACTGTTGCTTTGATTTGAATCTAACTCCCATGGTTAAAATGCTGCAGTCCATCTTCTGTAGAAATGTGTCCTCTTGAGAACGGTTCACTCCCTTTCTCTCCCCATGCAGACTTCTTTGTTATATTATTTTTTCTTCATCATATAAAATTCATACATCTCTTTTACCACTTTGCTGCCCCATAATACACCTATCTCTTTCCCTCCCACTTCTCCCTCTCGTTTTTCTAAATAGTCTATGACAAAACTGTTCCAGAGACAACTTCACTCATACCCATTTCCGTGTGAGAAGAATTGTAATATATAATTAATAGCTTATAATGGCGATGGAAATTTAGTTTGGTCTTCATAATCTACTGAAGACATATGCATGGCTAAGAAGCTTAAATTACACTCAAATCCTGGAACATACTAATCCTTTGAATGAATAACACTGAGACTTTCTTTCTTTCTTTTTCTTAGTTGTGATCCCACTGGGGAAAAGTGGAAACCCATAACTGAGCACTTCATATCCAAGTGAGTTAAGATTTTAATATAACCAAGCCTAACCTGTATTTCAGTTGCCAACCATGCTTGTTTAGCTGTTCTCGAGTACAAAGCTTTTCTTGCTGAAAGATACAGCTTTTCTTGCCTTTCTTCTAAAAGTTAAATGATGACCCTAATATTCATTCTTCTGACATTTCACCTCTCACTCTGTATTTCTCTGTGCTTGCAATGCAATAAAGTTTTTATTCAGAACTATGAATTAAATATGTCTCCATTAATTTATCCTAGGCATATAACATATATCTATGTTAGACAGATAGGTAGATAGATAGATATGACCTGTCTATAGATATGATACCTACTGGACTGGCACACAAGCCTTTTGAGCAGCACTGTATCAGTGCTTTTTGAAGTCCACATACATTCTGTCTATGGTCTCTCATGCCTCTGGTACCTTGTCACATGCACATAGAATCATTTAGGTTAGAAAAGACCTCTAAGATCACGGAGTCCAATCACTAATCCAACACTGCCAAGTCCACCACTAAAACATGTCCTTAAATGCCACATCTACACATCTTTTAAATATATCCAGGAAAAGTGATGCAACCTGGGAAGCCTGTTTTCAATGCTTCACTTTCTATGAAGTTTTTCGTAATACACAATCCAAATCTTCCCTGGCTCAACTTGAGGCCATTTCCTCTTGTACCCCTTCACCTTACTTATGTCCTGCCTTCCGGAGGGGAGTGGAACACCGTGGTCCCCAAATACTTCTTTATTTCTTCCACTGTATTGCAGTTAAAGGTGTTTGTATCCCTGCAAACTGTTTAGTTCCAGAGAAATGCTATATATATTGGTAACTCCCAAAGGTTGCTGCAACTTTTTTTAGCATTCTGAATATGCCTCATCTGTCTTTGTCAATCATTAGGTATTTCTTGATCACCATTTTTCTTCCATGAACCTGATTAGTGTAATTATTTCCCCATGCTTTTCTTGAGTCAGGTATTACCTCTTTTTAGTATATGTCACTCATCACCAAAATTTCCAAATATCACATCAAATAACTTTTTATTTTTATTCCAATAAGTAGACATTATGTTTACATGAGAAGAATCCCAAAGCACCTATAAAACAAACCATAAACCTGCAAACAGGCAAGAGTTTTTTCCACAGTGGACAAAATAAGCTGTCCATTCTCCTTTTCCTCAAAGAATCAAGTTTTATTGCAAAACTAAGTTACTTTAACATAAGATCATTGCATAGTCATGACCCTTACTATATTACCATGATTCCTACATGGTAATATTTTTACTATAATCTTCCTAAGGCTCTTGCTTTTTCTTCTCCTTTCTACACTGCTTCCAGAACTGCTATAATAGCTTCATGTGCTTAATTTTAAGCTCACTCCTGAATTAAGATCCACATGAGGAGCATTTAATTCACAAGTATAACAACTATGTAAAATCTCATCACTCTTAATTTTCAGAAAAAAATTAAAAATTTAAACTCAAATTTTGTAGTGGTTTTACAATGCACAATATCAGAAATTAACCAGAATTTTGAGGGTCATTTTGCAGGTTTGTTTTTTGTGACAATGGAATTTGACTGAATCAGTGGTACTTCGATGATATGTGTTTTAAGGAATATAGGAAAGACATTACCTTTGTCAAGTTATAAAGAGAAAAATGCTCTAAATGATTGAAACTAGATCATTCAGCAAGGATGAAGGTAATTAACAATGTGACTAAGACCTTCTTTGAAAACTGACTGGACATATCTAGTAGTTTGGATCAAGTAACCTTTTCCTCCTTATGCTCTATTAACACTGAATATTATTTCTGTTGGAAATCCCACTGACTTATTGCAATAAAATAAGCTGTAGAATTGGAATAGCTCTAAATTATTATAGCTGAACATATTTCTTTTAACATACTTGTTTAAATGTGTGTTGTACACTGACTACTTTGAACTGCAGTTTCAAATAATATTTTCCCTTCCAGCTTTTGCATGACAGTCATGGGAATTCAAGTAATAGTCTATCTGTTTTGGACATGCAAAAGGTAAGTTTAAATCTTTGTAATAAGTTATTTATACTTGATTGACTGTGAAATTTGGATTATTTGAAATCTATAACAAAAGGAGTCCAAACACTCTTAACTTCTCTGAAACACTGAGGGAGGTTTGCTTTCAAATACACTTAGTTATTCTTGAGTTGAATATTACAATAAAGAATTTTTTCTAAATGTTCTTATCCAGGAAGGACATCTGCTTTCCAGATGTCTATAAGGCATAGCATATACTATAGAGATTCTATACACCAAATGCCATAAATACACTTTGTGGTAATTAAACTAAAGCCATGGGATATGTAGAATACATACTGAGCATTTATTAAAATCTTGAATGAAGAGATGTAGAAGATACACCCTACAGTTTATCTAATCATCTGGAAATTACTCATTTGGTTATGTCGTGAATCTTTGTTGCTTTAACAGGGAAGGCTTTCCTTCCTTGAATCTCTTGGAACTCGTATCTGCTGATGTGTAGGACTCAGCAATACGTTTTCCTTTTTTTTCCCCTCCTTTTCTTTAATATTTTGAGAGAGAAGAAGAATTTTAATACATTATTTAATAAAGATGCTGGTCTCACCGCAATGTTTTAGAATGATGCTTTATTGTCGCGGGACATATTCATTTAATTTGAGGGAAAACTGTTCATCAAGAATTCAGAACATGTAATATGGATCCTCATCCTGAATGGGAACTTATTAACAAAGGACACATAAAGAACACATAATTCCTGTGGGTAATCTTATATTTCCTCAGATTACGCTATTCTTTGATGGAAAAGCTGTCATATGATGTTGTCGTTCTGAGCTGGGAAAATAAAATATTATGTGGCTGTCCCACGAGAGAGGTTTTTATATTGAGTAGACCTAAAAAAGTATTTCAATTATGATTCAGATTTTCCCTATCTACTGTATGATGTCTTCCACTGATAGACGTGATATTCATAATATTCTTCCTTTCTTAAAGTCTTCCTTCCTCTTTCCCACAGAGGGTTGGACCAGATGATCTTTTGAGGTCTCTTCTAATCTGGTCTAATCTATGGTTCTGTGGTACTAAGTCAAAAGGAGAACTACAATAAGTAGGACAAAACATTGGACAGACAGTGCCATTTTGTGTAGATCAGATGCAGTATTTGATAGAACTTGGTAGAGAATTGAAGGCAGGGAGGCTACCCCTAGAGGAGGAGGTAAAGGAGGCTGTTAGATGTCAATCAACTGATCTTTTGGACCTACTCAGGGGTTGCATTTGCATGAGTGTTAGATCTGAAGTCAGCAGGATGAATCCAGACTGGTCAAGATACTGAATCAAGAGGTATTTGACCACAGCAAAGAAAGGTGGGCCAAGAAGATGTAGAATTATATTGGGACATAGTCAAAAGAAGTGCAGGGCAGGAAGACAATATCTTGGCAATAGCATTCCTAGAGAATGCATGTTTACAGGGCTGATACTCAGTTTATGGGATGATTTGAACTGGTCATCCTGCAGTTGTATGGAGCTAACTTGTATACAAGTTACAAATATCTTTAGTAATTTTTCCACTCAGCAGTTAATCCCAGCTCTCTGTGTAGAAGCTGGAAGATGGGGAGAGGTAGCTAGATAGCTTATGACTTCTGCTGTTTGGGTGTCTGTCTGCCCACTCCTTTCACAAGCATTTCCCTGTGGCAAGCAGCTCCCTGAAAGCTGGTAAAAGCCTTTGAACTGTTTTACAAAATGCAGTTGGCAGAGGAAAAGTGCTTTCCATCAAGAAAGCTGGAGCACCGTGTTTTCCCAGCTGCTCTGAGGCACCATATGTTTGCTGCATGGCTACTAATGCTACTTTTATTTCTTCAGAAGACTCTACAGATGTACGTCTCTGTAGTGATAATTGTATGAGGATAAGCAAGCTGCTGGTATGTGGCAGTATGTCACGGGGGTTAATGGCAGGGTCAGCCCTGTCACAGCAACTGACACAACGGTGCCTCGAGGAATATGGAGATCAGACCACCAGTACTATCAGTTTCATTAGGCACTGTAACACCTTGGGAGCAAGACTTGCAAATCTCTATGGCTTGGTCAGCACAGTGACTGAGATTCAGCTCACCAGGATACCAGAAGAATGTTCTTTTTCTTCCAATGACATTTTATATGTGGTGGTTGCAATTTTTGTTAACAATAACTGTAGAATTTAGCAACCGTATGTGCCTCCCCCATGTTCCCAGACCGTTACTGGGATGGCTATTTGTCAAGCAGTCAAACCATTCCTCCTCAGGGTGTGAAGGTACACTTTTCTGACCCAACTAGTAGTCCCGACAATAAATAGAAATTCAAAACACCAGATGGGGAATAAGGTGTTCAGCAAATGCAGGTAGAGATCTGTTTCAGAGCTCTCCCTGGGGGCTGGCAGGATGACAATCACCAGGAAGAAAAGCAATGAATAGTCAAGCATGTGGAGAGTCAGGGTGAATGGCAGCTGCTTAGGGTTTGAAAAGGAAAACGACCAAAAGAATATAAGACAAAAACAACAATGTGCTGCAAGGAATGTTAACAGAAGCCTCTTTAAAATTTGCCATAAAAAACAGAGACATGAATCTTCTCTCTATTGGCAGGCTTTGAGACATTCTCATACAGTGTAACATGAAGAGGTCAGATTTCATATTGGGTTAGAGATGTGCAGTCAATGGAATGGCTAAAAGCAATAGGACACTGAGAGAGTACGGGGAGAGGTATCTGTGGGGATAGAAATTGGCCAATGTTTTAAAGTTGCAATGTTCTGATTTCCAGAATGACACTGACAGGGGAACCCACATCCATTTCTTCCTTCTATAGATCCCTAGTAAATGATACATTGATTCAAAACAGCTTTAGGCTATTACTCATCATTCATTGGCTTAGCTGCAGCCAAGCCAATCAGGAATTGGGGTCTTGGTGAAGTGCAGTGCTAATACTCTGTTCTGCTTCTTATAGAAGTCAAACACAATTCTAGTTTTTAATCTGTTGTTATGTCAGACCTGCTTGCTGCAGTCAGAGTAATTCTGGAGGAGGAGGAAGAAAAATAGGAAGGAGAAAGACAACTTCGAAGAGCCAGAATAGAAGTAGATATGCAAGAACAAGTTTGCAGTGCACAGTGGATAAACCCCACCTCCTTCATCATGCAAATTAAACACCTGATTTTCAAGGTGGAAAGCAGTTAGGAAATCCTTTGCCAGCCACAGTACTACTGGGGCGTTTGCTTGGAGGTCTCACCTCACCACGGCAGCCTGTGCAGATTACTGACTGTGGCTGTTGCACAGGTATACATTGTCATCTCAGAGTGACCAGGTCTATGAAGGAAGATGACAGGAAAAAGTGAGCCAATATAATACTGTTACCATAAACTAATCTTATTTTGTGTAATAAAAATAATGGTCAGATTCGAGTAGGCAATATGGAATTTTGGGTCATGCTGGACTGAGTTTACAAAAATGAATGGCATGCTCATAAAAGGCCATCAGTAAGCAAGTGAATCAGAGATGTTTTTGTCCATTTGATAGTACAGGTACCTTGGCATGAAGAACTCGATTGAAAACAAAAAAAAAACCAAACAAG
This sequence comes from Pipra filicauda, assembly GCF_003945595.2. NCBI lineage: Eukaryota > Metazoa > Chordata > Aves > Passeriformes > Pipridae > Pipra > Pipra filicauda. Next base: position 347,589 of record NW_024104373.1, on the reverse strand, counting down.
CAAACAAAAACCAACAACTAAAAAACAAAACACGAAAAAAACCCACCCCTCTTTGTCCTTTAACATAAAGTAGTGATGTGGCCATGTGGCTACATGAGACTGGTGGGATTACTCCCTCATGGGATGACAGGACCAACACCAGTATTTGCTCCCATGAAGTCCTATAACTGACATAAAGATTCAATGCGAGGAGGAAAACTTCAGAGAGCTTATTGTTACGGAATTAAGTGGGAGAGAAATGAAGTTTCCTGGATTGTTCTGGATGCATTGTATTAGAGCCATAATATCTTATCTAGTCAGTGATACAGTTAAGAGGTCGGTACTGTGCTGGATGACAAGGATTCATCATCAGAGTGTTTCAAACACTCAATACTAGATTGTGAATGTCTGAGAGTACCAAAATTTGGTGCACGGAAAAAACACTGTGGCTGACTGAGTAAATTTAGTAATGATGGACTTCATCTATCAGGTAAAGATAAGGCAAAACAAAACAAAACAAAAACAAACAGAACAAAACAAACAAACAAACAAACAGCAAAACCTTGACTCTTTACACTGTGTATTGACCAATTGAACTTACTAAACATATGGAAAAAAAAATAACGTTGCCCAAGCATAACATCAATAAGAAGGCCTTTCTATGTATACAGCGCCTTTCAGATGAATGGCAAAGGACCAGGCCTCAGAAGGAAGAGATTCAGTGAAAGACTTATGAGCTGAGATACAGATAAAAGAATAAAATGTTGAGAAATGGGGTAGTGGACTTTTTTGTTCAAAGTAGAGGAGAGGAAGAAAACCTCGGGAGACACAAGGACCAGCTTTTCACCCCTGTTAGTCATCTACACTCATTCTGTAAGACACATTGCTTGACCACATGTGATCATAAAGTTGCAGACTGCAATAGAGTCACACCTTAGTTTCTGTCATTCAGCGTGTGGTTGTCTGAGTCGATGTCTGTGAAGGCTTAAAGCTAGTCATATTGAAAGGTGGATTTTCCTTAATCAATTTTCTAATGAGATTTTTATTCACTTGTCATTTCAGACTGGCTAAACAAATATTATCACACTGTTCCTCTTTATTCTGTATTAACTGACCAGGAAAAACAAGCAAACAAATAATCAAACATAAACTTTTATGCATTTACAATGAATTACAATATTAAGAGGTATCCATGCCTACTAGAAAGGCACTGTAGCAATTAGTGTGAAAATCGTGGTTTCCACCGCAGCCAGACAAGACCAAAGCACTGAAAAATTAAACACCAACATATTCCAACCACATGTATAACACCACCTCTGGGCCAGGAAAATACCAAACATGTTGAGCACCATTATCAGTAAATATAACCTCTTACCAAGATGAAAATATTCTCTATCGTCTATAAAATCTTCATATACAAATTATCTTTTAAGTCAATTTGTGGGAAAGTAGAGTAGGAACTGTTTTAACATTGAAGAAGAATAAATTTGAACTTGAACAATATCCTTCAGGCAATAAGGGGTGTGGAATGAGTTTCCATGAAACACTTAAAATTTCAGCTGTTCCTATGCCAGCATTTTAAACATCTTGAAACCAACAAGGCTCAAGCACTTGCAAACAGAAAGTGACAGGGAAGTATCTTCTCCAAATTAAGTCTGTCAAAAAACTACCAACTGCAAACTGTTCATGTAGAAATCGAAACTATCTTTTTAAAAAGATCCCTGGAAGCAGTACTTTGAGCTCAAAAGAAATGAGATTTACCTTGCCTATTTAACAAGTTTTAATAACCTTAAAAACTACAGTAAATGTTCTTGCAAATATAGTCTTTGGGGACCTATTTCCAAAAATGAATCTCTTAAGCATAAAAGAAAGAAAGGATGTAAAAAATACCTTTTCCTCCCTAGCTCCTCTTTAATTTATGTTCATAGCTCAGGGATTGGGGTTATCATTTTTTTTTCCCACTTAGCTGAATACCAGTCTGATTTTAGGCTACTGTTGCTGTAAGAGTGATTGTGAAGAAGCTTCTCCCTGTGCTTTTCTCACCTCTTAGTTTCTATGCTGGAAGAAAATTGACTGAACATAGAAGAAAGTATGCAATAAACCTTAAGTAGATGAAGTGAAGCTGCATATATGTTTTACAATTTCACTAACATTTTATTCTCATTGAAACTAATTACTTTGTGTGATGCTGATTTGATGCTGCAGGTTTTGAAGTGCTCTTTAGCAGCAGTGTGGTTATATGGATGCATCCACAATCTACAGGGTTTTTTTTGGTCAAAATACACCTTCAACTTCTGATCTTGACAAGAAGTTCAACATGACCCAGCAATGTGTGTTTGCAGTTCAGGCCAGGTTGGATAGGCCTTTGAGCAACCCATTCTAATGAGTGTCCCTGCCCATGGCAGGGGCATTGGAACTGGATGAACTTTAAGGTCCCTTCCAAGCCAAACCATTCCATGATTCCATGAACTCAGAGCATTGTATTTCTACTGTTATAATTAGCACAGTGTTGTAAATATATTTTAAGATCACTCTAGCCCATTTTGGTTTCAAAACCAGAGTTTTAATGAAAAGAGTTTGAACACCACACTACAAACACAGAGGTACTAGTTATATAGAATATAAGGTCAATAACTAAATAAAGAATAAAACCTGTAGAAAACAGAATCTGCTTTATAAATGTAGGAAGGATAACTTGAAGAGTAATAGTGACATGCTAGTGAGAATGACAAGTAATAGTGTGAACCTAGTGAGATCCAGAAAATCAAATTATCAATGAAGAGGGGCAGAGCCACAAAAGCCACAGTTTTTAATGTGTAGGTTCACTATGCTGACTCAGCCACTGGAAGTCCTGAGGTACTGTACAGAAAATAGACGGATTGTTCCAGCAGTGGTACAGGGTATTTTAGGCTCTGTATTATTCTTTACATTGTGGTCCTGCTGCCCTGCTGTAAAAGAACATGTAGCTAGGTCATGTAGTATGCAATATGCAATTGAAATCTTTTATAGGTTGATGTACCTTTATATAATAGGCAATATTATATAAAAAAATATATATAGGAGATATAAAAAATCAGCTAGTAGATGAATCCCAAGGAAAAAAAACAAACTACTGTAACTTGTTTATCCTAAAATTAAATAAAGTTCAAAGCTTTAATTGGAAAAATTTGATTTTTGTAAATGGTTTGCAGTGGTTTGAACCAGGTTTTCCCCCAGAGGCTAAGAAAATGGTAAAACCCCAGGGGGTGGTAACCCCTGGAAGTTTGGAAGTTTTGAAGTTTTGTCCAATCTGTGCTTCTGCAAAATGTAAACATACCACAAGCAAACGGAAGAGAAGGTTAGTGGTAGTTTGGTTGTTGAAGAAGTGTTGTGAGGCCACAAGGAGCTGAGGGCAGAAGCCCCCTGGGGGGGGGGGGGGCTTTGGCCCCCAGCCCCAGTTGGGGGCTACAGAGACTTGGAACAGTGTTAAACTGGACTATGTGTCTGTAGCTGTGAGCTGGGAGATGTTTCTTCACTGTGAGCAGCAGCAGCAGCAGCAGCAGCAGCAGCAGCAGCAGCAGCGGCAGAAGCAACACTGGCCGGAGAAGGTGGCAGAGAGCCAGGAGAGATAAGACCAAGCAGCAACAAAGGCATGCAGCACCAGAGAAAGAACTCCTGCAAGGAGAGAGAGGGAGAGAGACAGAGAGAGAGAGAGACCAGCAGAGAGACAGAGTTTTGGGGGTAAGAACTGAACCAGACCCCCCAAACTCCTTGGAGACCCCTCACGTCCTAGAAGGGAGGGGTGAAGTGTGACATGCACTGCAGAGAGGAGCTGAGAAGCTCAGAGCGTCCTGGGAAGCCAGACCGGGACAGAGAGGAAATGCAGAGGGGGGTGACCTTGGCCTTCCCCCCACCCTCGCCACTGCTGCCAAGGTGGCAGCCTGAAACAGAGCACAGGAGCTCTGGTAGAACTCTTGAGGCAAAGGCTTTCAACTGAATGCTGCCCAAGATGTTCTGACTCAGGGGTGAACCCCCCTGAGGAAGGGACTTTCACAAAGACGCCCCTGCATTTCGTGATATGCCTGTGGTGAAGCGAGTCCACAGGTGAGACCTTCGCTTGGAGTCGAAGGAGAGCCAAGAGGGGTGAAAGGAGACCCCCTTTGTGTCTTGAAGACCCTTCGTTTGGAGACGACGGGCCAAGGGGTTTGGAGATCCCCTTGTGTGTATTGAAAAGAAATCCAGCTATCAGTTGCTGCATATGAAGAGGACAGATGACTGCTACCTTAGAAGATACTGCTGCTCAGAGTAGAGACTAGAAGGGATCCGTCCTTCTTCCCTCCTGGACTTTTATTTGGAGGGGAGAAGAGATCTGATCCATTGTAAATACTTATGTCATGGTAGAGATAGTTGAGATCGTGTGTATAATGTATTATAATATTTATTTATTTGTACAGTCACTGTAATATATTCCCTTTCCCCATTTTGAGTCTGGTGCGTTTTGTCTGGAAAACCCATCTCACATTGGATTGAGATGTGACAGGGGGCTAGGACTAGGGAATTAGAATTTTGGGAATCTCAAACCATGACAATCTACTAGCATGAACATGCTTTTATTGATGAAGTTTTGGTGTATTTAGGCAAGATGAGTTTCAACTTTTAAATCAAATAAAAGAAAGAGACAGCAAATTGAAAAATAAGAGAAAGATAAAAAAATATAAATCTTTTTGAGATTATCTTTCATGCTGCTGGAGTCTGTGTGGCTTTTCAGCTTCTGTTTGAAGTATTGTCTGATGTCTCCTTTCCCTCTTCTCACTTATGTCATTTTACTACTTTTCTCCTCAAAGAGACACTTGTATCTTGATCACTCCTTCAGGCACATGTCAAAAAAAGTGAAAGAGAAGGCTGTGAAAAGTGACATGCTGGATATTTGCTTATATCCCTTATATCCAGAAGAGCATGCTCTCAGAGTTACATGAATCACAGTTTTACTATTCAAAATGCTTTGTTCCACAGGTAAGTCAGAGGCATGCAATGCATCTGCATTTGTGTATGCATGTTTGCATATAACTAATTTAGGCTGGCAGATGCAGCTGACCCACTTCTAGGCTAAAAACTCAGTTCAAAGCAGAAATAATACATCTGAATGGTGAAGCGTTAAAGCAGAAAGCTGCAGAATATCTTTTACATGCTAATCTGGAACACAGACTAAGGGTTTGCAGAAATATTTGGAATTGAGTCAAAAAAGAAAAAGGGCCATTAAGCAAACAGAAATATCACTATGAGTTAATTATTGGAACAACAGATAAATAGGAAAAGGAATGAGCTTTTTCCTAATAAAAAGCAAAGCACTAATAACTCTGACTGTAATCAGATAGACACACTAATGCTCGCAATGCCCCACCAGTGTACATCAGCTCTGACCTGCAAATGTCTTAACACTGAACCTCTGTTGAGGAGATACTGCCAGGAGAGTCAAGCTGAGTCACATTATGTTCCAGTCTTCTGAAAGTGAGTACACAGGAAGGAAGCAGAGATAAAGTGACCTAAATTAAGAGCTGAATTTGTGTTTTCTGAAGTGAAACCTCCGTGTGCTAATTTCTACATTTAACTTCAAAATCAACTGACTAAGGATACTCAAAGATTACAAGGCTTAATTAAAAAGAATACTAAGCAGCCTTTCCTATCAAGTATCACATCTGGAATAGTTTGGCACTTCTTGCACAATATCTTAATTCATAAAAGCCTGAATAACTTACTCTTTCATCTAGGTATGTTGAAAGTTCTGAATTTAAAGTTCTGAATTTAAAACTTTAAGTTTTAAAAACTATTTAGTTTCTGGAATAAGCAGCTGCAGAAAGGGAAATCTTAGCTCTTGTGAATTTGTTATCTTCAGATGACTTGAAACATGAACAAAAATCTGGATACTGCAGCTCAAGCAGTAGTCTTGATTCAGATTTTCAGATTCAGTCTGAAAACTTATTTTATAATATCTCCATAGTTATGTCAATATTATTAGTATTTTCTCTTACCTTTATTAAAAGAGAAGGATTCTATCTGCCTGTCCTGAAGGCAGCAGAAAATTTGGGAGGAGGGTAGTTTGTTTGGTTTGGTTTGGGATTTGGTTTTTTATTAGTTCAAAAACCCCAACAACTCAAACTCTTCAGACTGTGTCTCTCCTCTTGTCTGGTGCCAACTAATTGAGGGGGCTTCTTAGCAACTTGGCTGCATTGCTGATCAGTTTTTCAATTAGAAAGAAGTGGAAATCTTAGTGATGACACTGAACTTTGCCCATTCCAAACAAAACTGTTGCTTTCTTTGGTACCTGTTTGACTGATGTAAAGCACTATACCTTAGACAAAGACCAAGATTTTGTTTTCCAGTTGGTGGTGTGATATGTCAGATGCTTGACACATTCATGTTTTCATCTCAATTTCTCTATTTTCTCTAATAAGAAGTGTGTAATGCTTCACACACTACTTTATTTCCAAGTAATCTACAATTTTAGTCCTTTGAAAGATCTACAGCAAGACTGAGGCAAGTACAGCTTTTTTTTTGTGACAAAGAGAATTTAATAATAAATCAGTTATTCCTTCCGACAAACTCAAAGACCAATGTTTTGAAGGCCATGTATTGAAATATTCTTTAAGAGGAAACATGGATAATGTTCATGATGCCTGATCTTAGTCAAGTCCTATTTATGAAAGACCAGGAGAGAAGAAATATTTTTATCATATATTAAAAAAATTGTGGGGTTAAGTAAATACCATCAGATTTTTAATGCACTGAAAATCAGAATCTAAACGTTTTATATGAAAATATTTTAACTTGGGAAGTGTGATACTATCTCTGTTAGAATTCTAGACTACTTTTACTTGTAATCTACTTAACTTTATTTAATATCTCATAGTTGTTCCTCTTATGGATTAGAAGGTTGACAATGTCAGCAAAAGGAGTATTTATGAGAACAGAAAGCCAAGTGTCCTCTGCTGCAAAACTGTATACAGATACTCATTTCTCACTGGACTGTTTTTGAATTCAATACTTGTTTCTACATGTGTAAATCATCTATGGGAATATTCAGTGACTGGACAGTATCATAAATAGCACCGAAGTAAAGTCAATATTTTTTCCAAAACAATATAAATGTGCTATCTATATTTCTGTCCATCTTTATTGTATTTTAAAACTAATAACAACTAAGTTAATCAACACATCATCCTGCCTATTTTAATTTGTCTTCCTTACCCTGAAATAATTATTAATAATAATGATAGCTTGCCATCAACTTATGCTTTCCTAAGTGGGGAACTAATTTCAGCTGTGACTGCACCACATGGGTAGCCCTGAAACCAGATCCTAAATCATACTGGGTTCTATAGGTCAAGATCAGCACTCTAACCTCTATCCAAAATGGAATCATCAGTCAGACAAAGCTACACAGCATTGAATGAACTAGACCTTAGAAACTGGACAGATGTCAACTGTTCTCAACTAGTTCTATTTTCCAGACAGTTCCAAGATGTTATCTAATCACTTTGTACAGAGAGAAAGGTGCTACAAGCGTATTGAACTGAATCCTTACAGCATGAAAACAACTATTTTCCTTCAATACCTCACAGAACATATAGTGCATATTTCCTGCTAGAAAAACAACTACTAAGAGTAAAACCAGACTAAACCAGCTTCTACATTTATTCAATTCAATGTAACCCCTCTCTTCTCCTAAACATTTAAATGAAGGGGAAAAAAATAGGTCTTAAAATGGAAACTTAGCTAATATAAGACTAATTGTATAAGAGAAGGAATAAATCTCACTTTGAACCATATTGTCTCTGGAAAATTAGTCTGAACAAAAGCGTGTATTTGTCCTTGAAATGAAACTATAGGACTGAAAATCAAAGTAATGAGGAGCCATGTTTAAAATATGATTTTTTTAAAAAAAGTGCTCTTCAATAGACAAATTATATCAATGCCTACAGGAGTAAAAGAGAAGTGACTGCATAATAAGCCTCATTCTCACTTCAGCACTATTAGTATTAGAGTTGTAATTCAGTTAAGCTACAACATGAACACCAAAAGGGAATGATATGGCAAATCTGCAAAAGCTTTTGTCATGGATAAGCATGCCCACCAGTCACATTTAGCCTTTGAATGTTGGCAGCTACCAGGAGAGTTGGACTGTGAGATGCATAAGAGCTACGCTGGAAACATGATTATGCTTTGTAGTGACATTTCATGTACCTTGTGACCCGTTTCTGCACTCCTCCTAGAGAACTCCATTGGGTCACACCTCATCCCAATGTGCATCATTGCAGGAAAAGGGTATGCCTCTTACTCCTTACAGCACCAGTAAATATATGAAAAGTAAAATCATTAAGATGAACAGACAAAAGACAACAAAACTTAATGGACGGTATTTCAAAGCTGTGTTGTGTAAATGTGCATTCACTTCTAAGAACACATGTATCAGCGCTAAAGATCCGTGTGTTTGATTTGACCAGTCCCAAGTACCTTGTGTTTATACTCATACTGTCTTTTACATCTTAAATGAGTTAAACAAGAATACAATTTACAAAGGGTTTGGGTCTGTGAAAAAGGCCTGAATTCCTGTTAGTTTCAAGAAGTGTTTCTCAGCTCTTAAAATCTCAGATCATTTTGATTATTTTGAGGCAAACACGGTTTTTTTCCTAAGAGAAGGTGAATCTAGGTTGTACATCTCCTATCCAGATAAAAAATATCATGCTTTTGTAATCCTCTCATTGTTCTGTGATCCTAAAATCAACCAATACACAGTATCATAATACAGCATCACAAGGACCTTCATATTCTTAAATTCATTGCAATAACTGTGTTGAGAGAATGTCATTGTTTCAAGGAACAAAAATTCTCCAGATTTTGGAAAGGGAATGATAACCTATTGACATATCTGAGGAAATGCAAGTCAAGAGAATATAATTTTCTGATATTATTGGTTAGGGCAAGCACTATTTTTCTAAAGCATCCCATAGAATCTATAATAACCACTTGAGGACACCTCTTTATCGTAAGGTTCTTTTAAAAGACAACAGCTTCCAAAAGCAACTTAAGAGATATTAGTGCTGAAAATATTCAAAGGAAAGACTGCCACCTACTGAATCTTTCTGTCCCTATTCCTCTAAGCCCTGAGAACATTCCCCATCCTTCAAGTCCTGGAAAGTCCAATCTTTTCTTTGCTAAACTTCTTCACCTAGCAAATAATATCACACGAAAAGGAAAAAAGAAATAATTTGGTTTTTTTTATCGTATTGAAACTTCTATAGTGTTCAAAATTAAATATTGGGCACGTGACCTTGGTTTTCAATCAGTTTATCTTTCATGATTTAAAAAAAAACCACTTCAGGATGTAGATACATTATGTGCTAAATATATGTACTCTTACATGAAGCTAAAAAAGCCTTCCAAAACCATAGCACTTCCACAGTAACTTCAAAGACTACCTTACAAAATATCCCATTTAGAATCTGTATTTGTATTTCTTGCTCTCAAAATTAGGCCAGGGCCATTTTTTAAATAGCGGCTTGGCATATTCTCCACTTAACATCCTTAAAAAACACCCCATAGTTCCAATAGAAATTATTACGTTATGGCTCCCTAGCAGTAAAGACAACAGCAAGATTATCAGAAGCAAAACACACTAGATTGGTTTTTACCACTACATAAATAGTGCTTATCAAAGGCAATTGAAAGTACAAGATACCTTATATGCTTGTTAGGTGTTATATAATGCTCCAAACCTAGAGATTACTGCTCATTTCTCAGGATTATAGAGTCGGTTATAGATAGTATCCAGGGCTCTTACTGGGTTGAGTGAATATACCTTGACCTACCAAACTGGGGAAGCTTTTTCTTTCAGTCTGTTAGCCCTCAGGTGAATGTACTGAAATATTCAGTCTTCCATTAATTACAAAGATTTATCCATTATCTAACATATAACCAAATAGCTACAAAATTGCTTGAAACTGGTTCACACTAAATTATATAAAAATATTTTCAGAGAAAAGATGTGATTTGTCCCAGCAAATCTGTAATGCAGGCTCTTTGTTTCCACCCTCTGTTTTATATCTCTGATATATCCATATTTAAAGGAAGAAGTAAATTTCTCCTTTACTGCCTAATCTGAACGGAAACTGAAGCTTTTCTTAGCATTTTTAATATGTTTCTAGTAGTACTTAAACAACTTGGATCAAATTAAATAATTTAAAGCAGTGTCTTTTTCAAAACAAATTAAATATTTTTTTGTTATTCATCCTTTCTCTAGTTTGCAGTCTAGACATTGAAGAGAAGACCATAGAGTAGTTTCATACCTGAGGAATAACTAAGACCACTTCTACTTTTTTTTTTTCACCTTTCATTTATGCTTGTCATCAGTGCTCTTTCCCTTAAATACAGGCTGTATGGGACAATTTTTATACATCATAAAAGATATCATCTTTTTCTATGGATATGGTATCTCATGAATCTGGTAAGATAATTTTGACTTTTGTCATTATGGAAATGTTCTCTTCCAAATATTAAATGGTGGCAAGGAGAAGGCAGACAGCATGCTCAAAGAAAGTTGTAAGCATGAATAAGTATGGAAGACCAGAGAGGACAACACTCCTCATAATTTCTAGAAACAGTGATGGCCTAGTGGCATTTCTACTGGTACATCCATTGGAGAGGAGCTTTAAATTGTAATATCTAATCTATATCACCTATCTAAATCAAAAATTGAATCCCATATCTATTGTCTTTTCCTTAGCCAGCTTCATACTGATGGGGGTGGTGTAAGGAGAGAAAGGGAAGGTATCTGATTAGCAACCTTTTAATCATCATGAAGATCACTAGACTTTCTTGAACCTTCTTTAAAAGCTAAACTATTAATATATATTCTTTGTCATAACAATATATGTTGCTTAACCTCAAAAGGCTAAAATAGAATAAATTTAAACTTAAATTTAGGTGTCCCTAAAATTTGGCATTTCAATTCTGTGGATGATTTGTAGATAAAGGAAAGTGTTTCCATTAATTGCTGGATCCAACACCTACTTCTACATAAGTATACTAACATATCATCAATAACTCCAACAACTTTGGCAAAAGGCCATAAAGATTACATAAAATGGAAATAAGAGCCTATAGGAGACTCTATACACACGCATATGATCAGCTCATCAATATTGTTCCAGCCTTATCATACATCTAAAGGGGACTAAGCAAGGTACACACTTTATATTGCACCTAGCAAATGTTTTGTTCAGGAGGTTGGAACTGGTATCTGGAGACCAGCTGATAAGAGCTAAAAGGTGTTAAGAGCTGGAAAGGATTTTAGCACTGTGTCCTTGGAGAGGTGATCATCTTTAGATGGTACCATACCAAAAGGCAGAACCAGACCAGATAAAAAACCAAAGATATTCAAACAAAGATATTCAGCCACTGCAAACAAAGTTTTATAGTGTCTCCTATCTGGCAACCTCCTGCCCAGCAGTATCTGCGTGACTGATTTAAACTTTCTGAATCCTAAGCCTTGCATGCAGGAAAAGGTAAGAGGAAGGTAAAATTCTTAGTCTGTTCTTTGATTTATGGACCACAACTAAGGAAAGATTTTTAAGCTGAAATATGGAAGCTGCAGTTAAAACCTAGGAAGAGTCTGGTTTTGATCCCATCTTTGCTTAAACTGGAGAACAGACTGAATTTACATCACTGTCCCGCCAGATTAATGGTTTAATCAGCAAACTGTTAGTGTATTCTGAACATTTTTCCCTACAACACTCTCATATTGTTTAAAATATACTATATCTGACACACTGGGCCTGATGGATTGTACTTTTAGTCATATCTGAATACATAACTGGAAGCTCTGAATTTCAGTTCTTGCTACAAGCAATACTTAAGTGTTTTATCCAGTGGAGATTAAATTTAAGAGGCAACATAAGGAATTATTACTCAGAATATCCTGTAATGCAGGAAACCATTTAGGATATGAGTGATAAAGTTCAGCCACTTGCTTCACAGTACCTGCTCCTTTACCTATGCAGAGAGGATACGAAACACTTGTTCTATATGAATGCCTGAAGCACACCATAAAGAAATTCATCATCTACATCTCCCAGATGTTTGTGTCTGGGTGAGTCACACTCTCCTTAAGGGACATGCAACAGGAGCAAACTGAAACACAGGAGGTTCTCTCTGAACATCAGGAAACACTTTCACTGGGAGAGTGACTAAGCTCTGGTACAGGTTGCCCAGGGAGGCTGTGGAGTCTTCATCCTTGGAGATACTCAAAAGTATCTCCGCCTGGACACAGCTCCAGCTCGCCCTGCTTGAGCCAGGGTTGGACCCAAAGACGTTCAACAGTCTCTTCCAAACACAACATTCTGGGCTTCTCTGATTCCTTACTATCAAATTTGCTTTCTTTACAGCTGAAGTGAAGTGTCTGTTTTGGGAATTTTGACACTGTTTTTCCATGTCAGGAATATAAGCTTCAAGATCATTTGTTTCTTCCAAACTATCATGTTATTTTCAGACTATCATCACGAGGTTAACATTTTGAAAAATTTTAGAAATATGCAATATTGCAATAAGAGACTTAATGTGACTGTTATAGAGTTTTTAGTGGATTAACTCCAAAATGAATGACAAAGAAATCAGAAATACTTATTAGACTTCAGTCTACACAATCAAAATAAATATTAAAAAACATAAAAGAGCTTGAAGGAGATGAGAAATAGAAATTTTACCTTCAAAGATCCTTTCTGAGATGTAGCATAAAACACATGGACTATTAAACATATTGCAGTGATCAGAGAAACAATGCCCCCATTTCTCTACTCTCTGATCTTCTCAGTCCAGAATAGATTTGTGTTTGATGACAGCAGCCAGTGCTAGTGATGTCATACTAGAGTAATTTCTCTATTAAAAAGTACCTTAAAATTACAATGGGGATCTAAAATGACCTTTCACACATTCATCTATAGTTGCACCCATCCATGGCTGGCTGACCCATTTGATGAGCAGGAACTAAAAAAAGACTAGGGCTTTTTTTCTGCTGTTTTTTTTTAAATCCTATTAGCATAACAGCATTTACTAGTCTTGATTCTGACTGCAGTCAGAACTATATAATTATACATTATTGCAGCTCTAATGACTTCTATAAATTCTCTAACAGATGCGAAAAATCTAGCTTTCTCCCTGTCTTCTTTAGTTTAATGTGATGGAATTTCTTGTACTAAAACTGAATTTAATCCAGGATAGTAAGAATCATGAGTAAATATTTAAATATTATATTGCTCTGTGTGACAGAGCAAAAAACATTCAATTGAATGCAAAAAAAATTGCAAATATTATATCTTTATTCAAACAATAACTTTCCAATCCATGTGTTTGTTTGCTTTTTAGCATTCAGCAGAACACAGTCTACTTTTTAAAGCATGTTAATTCTGTGCTTCTTGTTTTAGCTTCAACCTGAAGTACAAAAAGCAGAGGTGTACATTTCTCATTTGCTAACTAGACCAACAGAAGCAGAATGCATTAGTCATCTGCTGATATTCCAACATCCATCAGCATGTCTGAAAGGCTTTGATAAACTTTGGCAGTGGGCTTCCCAGAGATGTAAATGAATATACACGACCTTTAGAAATTCAGCAATATCTCAAATACGCAACATTCATTACAGGTACTTGATAAATTAACAGTCAATTTGTAACAAGTATTTAGAGAAAGATAATAACATATGTGAGAGGAAAAACAACACATTTTGTTTGTAAACACAGAAATAACCTCTCTGGGGTGATATTCAGATAGCTGTTGTGACTTGCTTCCATACAGCGAGCCATGAAAGACGATGGACAAAAAACAATAATCAAGTACTATATTATTATCATGAGAGAAGAAGGTGGGGAAGGGGCATTAGTTGGTTGGGTTTGTTGGTTGTCGTTGTCGTTGATTTTCCCCAGAATTACCTCTTAAAACAAATGCTGAAAGTTCAAACTTCCACATTAATAATGTGTAGCATACCCTGCATTTCTCAAGGTCTTGACAGGAATTTCTTTAAATATGCAATAGATCGTTCATTTCTGGAATTATAAGTACACTGAAAAATCCTTATGGGAGAAAAAGAAAACAATGGTCCATAAAGCTACTCTTGCTATGTGAAAATAAAAGCATCTGGTAGTATAATGAGTGTGTTGTTGACTCAGTTCACTCAGTGCAGTCGATCATTTGTGTTTTCACAAGCACATGCACTCGAGTCAATGGAAGTCACTGCAGGAAGTACCTGGGGATGCAATGACAATTTGTCCACTCACAATGTGTACTTTATTCAGTAAAAGGAAGATGTTACAAGAAAATATTGGAACCCTAGTGTGCCTAAAAGAAACCCAGGTTTTAAATAACTTTGAAAGTGGGAATGCCTGATAATATCACTACTACTCCCCTTGATAGAAAACAGAGAAGCTGAGTTCTAAATGTCTTAAAAATAAGTAAACAAATGGAAAAGTAAAAGAATGAAGGACATAAGTCAGATGAGTCACCTTTAACCCAAAACTTCAAACTCTGTAAAGAAATTTGGAGCTATGGGATTAGAAGAACATTCTTACCAGTTGAGATGTAATTTACTTTTTTCTTCTAATGCAGTGTAACTAGGTAATAGCTGTTCATATTTGCAGTTTAAGGATATCTGTAGTCTAAAAAGTTATTAAAATGGTGCAATATAATTTTCTTACCAACTATTTTTGGGTCAAAAACTCTTAGATTTAAACTAGAAATAAGGCTTCTTGAATTGCCAGCCCTGACACATATATTCATGAATCTGTAAGTCAGCCTGTTCCTCTCCTCCTCATCTCTCTAATTTATTTTTTTCCTTTACTTATTTACTATGTTCTGCAGGTTTTTTAATAGTACCTTACCCAGAAGTTAATTTTTTTGGGGCCTAAAATAGAATCTTGTGGCTTTGCCTGAATTTTATTGAATCTTTAGTGCCAGCAGAATTGAAAAGTAGTCAAAATTATCTCAGTAAAGTCAGCAGAGGTGACACACATAAGCACAATGGTCAGGCCTGTTCTAGAAGATTCACTTTTCTGTACAGCACATATCTAAGGAAGATTAAAATACTTCCCTAGAAAAATGTCTCCTGCTCAAAGAGAAGCAAACCATCATTGCTCATATGTTCTCAGGGGAAAAAAAAATTAAACAAAAAAAAAAAATAGAGAGAGAGAGAGAACTTATTAGAAATTAAAAAAAAAATAATGCTACTGTCTTAATCCATATCAACATGGTATTTGTAGTACCAGATGACTGACTGATCTGGGGAGTAAGTGCATGTACATAGGAGATTTTAAGCTTGAAAAACAAGAACAGTTTGATGCAACATTTAAGAGAAAGACCAAACTAATTTGGCTTTAAAATTTCTGGAAAACCTGTACACTACACAAATTCTTTTGCTATGCAATCTTTCTTATACAGGAGGAGATCCAAGCCAGAGCAGTCAACAAGCAACAAAGATCAGTTTGATACATTTCCTGAGAATGAGCCTGGCTGAACATGAGGAAAAACTTCCTGAGGGTGCCTGAGCACTGGAACAGGTTTCCCAGAGATGTTGTGGAGTCTCCTTCTCTGAAGATATTAAAAACCCTCCTGGATGCGATCCTGTGCAACCTGCTGTAAGGGAATCTGCTTTAGCAAGAGCTTGGACTAGGTGACCTCCAGAGGTCCCTTCAAATCCCAACCATTCTCTGATTCTTGAAACAAAAGATACAAGGGGGCAACAATTTAAACCAAAACAGGATACATTTAGATTGGATGTAATGATGAAATTTTTATACAATGAGGGTTCTGAGACACTGACGGGTTGCCCAGAGAAGCGTTCAATGTGAGGTTGAATGTGCTTTGAACAACCTAGTTCAGTTAAAGATATCCCTGTCTAAGAAGTTGGCCTAGACAATCTTTCAAAATCCCTTACAACCCAAACCATTCTACAATTTTATGATTAAGTGGGGTTTATAAAGACTCTGCCTTTCCTCCAAATGTTATCTCTGTAAACACTATGTGTATATATCGATTTTTATATAATTTTAATTTTACCACCTATTCCTACATTTTTGCTCACATATATGCTAATGTTGACTCAGAATGCAAAGAAAGCTAAGCATAAACTTTTCTGTATCCTAGTCATAAAACTTCTAGATGACTACATGAAAATAAGCCTTTCTGACACAGAAACACTTTGATCAATGGAGATAAAAAAATTTCTCCTTGCCAGCTCTCAAAGTGGAGTTTTTACCTACAGTTGTAATAAAATGTTTTATGTTTATAGGTTCAAGCCTTAATGGCTATGAAGAAGCTGTGGGGATCCTCTCCTTGAAGAGCTGCCATTCTGTACAGAAGTGTGGGGTCCACTGGCTCTTCTGCACAAACAACAGTCAGGTCTGGTACTTTTATGAAGCTTACAAAGCTTATTCCTTAAAGCAAACTACAGAAATTGTACTGAAAGCCAAAATGAGCCATATGGTAGATAGAAAAATGTTAGCATATGCTGAAATAGAAGTTTTATCTGGTAGAAGATAGTCCAATATTTGCAATTGTCATGTTCTGAGATGGAAAGGTACATATTTTTTTCATAAGGGAAATAATTAGAAAACAAAATAAACAGCAAACTGATTAAAAAAGTGGTGAGAGAGGGAAACAAACAGCAAAAGCCCAGCACTACATGCACAACATGTAAGCAAATAATAAAAGCTGCACTATCTCCTGGAAAATCAGTCTATAAATGTTTGCATTTGGTTGAGGCTAATTAACACCCTACCTAAGCATCTCTTGAAAGTCATTGGTGCTCAGCACTGAGAAAAATATCTCAGTGTTTTATTTTGGTTTTGATGTGTAACCTAGAGCACTTGGAGAATCTACTTTCTTTTCTAAAATTCCTGAAACCTGGAAGAAAGTATTATTTTACTAATGTGAAGAACAAATCCCTGCTATTACTTGCACTATTTCTATGAAATTAATACCTATCAGTACCTAGGAGTACTATCTAGGAAAAGATTATCTAAGTTCTGATAAACACGTCATATGTTCCAGTTAAAGTACCACTCCAGAGCACAGGTCACTAACAAAAGACACATCACCCTCTTTCTTGACCTTTGCATCATCAATTTCATGATACTTTAGCTTAGTATATATGATTGCTTTACAGGAAAGCAAACTCAAGCCTGTAATATTTCATATAATCATTTAGGTTGGAAAAGACCTTTAAGCTCCATTGATTCCGATTGTTAACTCAGGCAAGTCCATCACTAAATCTTCTCCCTAAGTGTCACATCCAGACATCTCTTGAACACACTCTTGAAGTGACTCAACCACTTCCATGGGCAACCTGTTCCAATGCTTGATAATCCTTTCAGGGAAGAAATTTTTCCTATTATCCAATCTAAACTTCACCTAGTGCAGCTTGAGGCTGTTTCCTCTTGTCCTGTCACTAGTTACTTGGGAGAAGAGACCAACTCCTACCTCACTACAACCTCCTTCCAGGTAGTTGTAGATAGTGTAAGGCTTCCCTTGAGACTCCTTTTCTCCAAGCTAAACAACCCCAGCTCCCTCAGCTGCTCCTCATCAGACTTGTATTCCAGACCCCTCACCAGTGCTGCTGCCCTTCTCTGGACACGCTCCACCACCTCAGTGTCTTTCTTGTAGTGAGGGCCCAAAACTGAACACAGGATTCAAGGTGTGGCCTCACCAGTGCCAAGTAGGGGGAACAATCACTGCCCTAGTCCTACTGGCCACACTGTGCCTGGTACAAACCAGGATGCCATTGGTCTTCTTGGGCCACCTGGGCACATTGACAGCTCATGTTCAGCCATCTGTCAACCAGCAACCCCAGGTCCTTTTCCGCTGGGCAGCTTTCCATCCCCCAGCTACTCATCCCCCAGCCTGTAGCACTGCCTGGGGTTGTTGTGATCCAGGTGCAGGACCTGGTACTCAGCCTTTTTGAATCTCATGCAATTTGCCTCAGCCCTTTGATCCAGCCTGTGTAGATCCTTCTTTAGACCTTTCTTGCCCTCCAGCAGATCAACATTCATGTCCAATGTGGGGTTGTCTGCAAACTGACTGAGAGTGTTCTCCATCCCCACTGGTGACCTGACACCACCTGGATGTAAATCCATTCCCCACCACTCTCTGGGATTTGCCATCCAGCCATTTTCTTACCCAGTGAAGAGTGCATCTGTCCAAGCCATGAGAAGCCAACTTTTCCAGGAGAATGCTGTGGGAGACAGTGTCAAAAGCTTTACTAAAGTCCAGGTAGGCAACATCCACAGCCTTTTCCTCATCCATCGAGTGTCATCATGTCATAGAAGGACATGAGGTTAGTTAAGAAGCCCCTGCCTTTCATAAACTGTCACGAATTTCACACTGCATGATTTGAAAACACAAGTATCCAAGTATGGGAATAATGGAGAGATATATGTTAACATTAATAAACATTTAGGAAAACATTATGAGATAGTATACTTCAATATAATTTGTACGGTACCTTTTAAAAGTTACATGATTGCATGCCTTTTTAAGAAAGGTAAAGCTGAAGCCTCTTGTTGTCCATGAAACCCTGTGGGTGTTTTAAATCAGTTGCTAAATATTGATATTTTACTTGAACTTGTAGATAAGACAGGATAAATATGCATATTCCTGGACAGCAAAAACTACTAAGCAGATTTATAATAAATTTAGAACCAATGAAGCATCATGATTCGTTATTATTTTAGTGCATGTTACTATAATTTCTCTATTACAGCATAGATATCTTGACCTGTTCTGCTTTTTTGTTATACATGTTCATTAATAACTCAACTGTAAACATATGCTGTAGAATAAAAATACTATGGAAATAATTTTTGAGACCCCTTCCATTTTCATTGTTTGAAAATTTAAAGGAGCATATTTGAATGTTTGAGCATCTCAACTGTTTAATTGTTTAAAATATATTATTAAATATCAAATATATTTCCTATTTTAAAAAATACCAATAACAAAATATTAGTATAACAATATACGCAAAAACATCCTCTTGCTTCAAATATTGTTATTTGCATTGTTAGTCCATAAAAGTCTTCACCACCATGACAGGTTCTCTACAAACATTTTGTCCTCATCCTCAGATACCTTTCAGTCCAAGCATTACCAATTAAGGCCTAAATAAAAGCAACCTAACTTGAACTGAATTTCAATTAAGCTGTTTTGGGAACCCAGTCTATAAAAAAAAAAGAAACAAAACACAAAACAACAAAAACAAAACAAGAAAACACAACCAAACAAAACCCAACAACAACAACCAACCACCCAACCTGTAGAACTCTCTGCCATACTCTTGCACTGGTGCTTGCAGCCCAGCCAAATTACTGGGAAGAAGGAACAGCTATATCTTTTGTTCCTTGTCTTTTACCATTGATGAAAGCTAAACAGGAGCTCACTGAATATAAAACCTGAATATTGTACTCTTGGTGATTTGTATTGCATGAAAATAAAAGGCAATTTCTCATTTACTGTCACCAATTATCAAAT
Organism: Pipra filicauda; assembly: GCF_003945595.2. Lineage (NCBI taxonomy): Eukaryota > Metazoa > Chordata > Aves > Passeriformes > Pipridae > Pipra > Pipra filicauda. The sequence continues at coordinate 328,065 of NW_024104373.1, read as the reverse complement.
ATTATCAGCTACACCAGTAACTGTTAAAGCACTTAGACTGGAGGCACTATGTCTGTGAGTCATGCCATTAAACCTCTTTTTGGGAGGCCTTAGGTGTTTGTAAAGATACCAGGCCTTGGCCCTATAACCACTTATCCACATGAATAACCTCAGTTACAGGAGAGAACCTGATGAACTTGGCAGCGTCATTAAAAACTCATAAAACTGGCTCTGAGCCAACACACAAAAGCCAAGCTGATATTCATATGTTAATAGTAATGATCCTCACTGTTCTTCAAAGATGTCAAAGCAAAGATGAACATATTTACCTAATCTATAAATAGAAGACACGTAACAGACACTGCATTTTGTTTTAATTAAAACAGCACTGTCTGTCTCCAAAATCATCTGTCATGCTAAAAGCAAGCTCCAGCAAGTTCCTGGGGATGCTCCTGCATGGGTGGAAGGAGTGAACCTGGTCTCCTTCCAGTTTGGATCACGGCACTGTTTGCCCTTTACCCTTCCTCTGTCACACTGTCAAATGAGGTGAAGGAGTGCTCACTTCTTCATCTCTTGTTTTGCTTTCCAGTACCTTGTTTCACTGCTTCACTATCTTTCTGTAAAGAGGTATGTCTACATAGAAAATGCAATAGCAAATACAGATACATCTACTAGGCTTATATGTATGGCAAACAGTTGCAGCACAGAGATGCTAAAACCAGCATGAAGGACTAATTGCAGGTGCCCTTAAAGATTTTAATAACAGGATATACAAGTGAAAAAAAAAAAGAAAACTTCTACAGTAGTATGTAAATAAAAGTTTCAGTGCTATTTAAATAAAGGTATCCTGCTTAAGATATCTTAAAGGTCATAGATCAAAGCAGACTTTCTTAAGGGGCCAGAGGAAAAATAAAGTAATTTTCCCTATCTGTAAAGGTACCAGGGGTTATATAACTGGGATGCTTTCAAATACAAGAAAATTGGTTAAGTTTGGTAGTTGTTAATTGGCATTACTCTTCACTGCTGTTCAAGAGTGAGATACACTCAGACACTAAATGAGAGCAAGAGGCAAGGGCAGGCCCTCTTTCTCATCTAAAACACTACAGCTGCAGTTTGTGTGAAGGGAGATTATGTCACAAAGGGTATAATCTCACATTATCTTTTTACATAAAATTGACTGATCGAGACACTATATATTGCACTTTAATATTAAATGTTCTGTTTCTTTACCACCTGAACCTTCTCAATGTCCAACAAAATGAAACAGAAAATGAAACAAAAAAATAACACCCCCTCCCCCAAAAAAAAAAAATCAGCCTTCAATAAATTATCATAATCAAACGCAGGAAATACAAATATGTGGAACATGTGAACGTGTGGCCCATGAACCCATCAGCCACAAAAGTATCCATTTACTACATTTTCCAAAAGTAAATCTTGAAATGCATATTCTTCCCACTGCAAAAAGTATTTTAGTATTTATTTCTTTGGCCGTACTATTCAAAACTTACTTTCAATCTTAATTAATTTGAATTATATTTTTTTTTCAAATATGTTACTCTGTGGCAGCTATTCTCAGCATTGAGGAAAAAAGCCATAGCAGATTAAATGAGCAAAATTGTCACCTTTTGAGGTCTGGAAACAAAATTTAAAATAAACTCTGTAGTTCTACAGAACTTAAGTCTCCACCAATTTTCTTATGTATCATTAAGAGTGATGTAGTTTCATTCTCCATTAGCTACACAAACTAAAATAAAAATAAAACTTGTAAAATAATATATTTAAACATTTTTGAGAGCATAAACAGACTACCTTAAACATAAAATTTGTCTTCAATATAAAATATAAGAGCTAGTTAAGAAAGTCCTTTACAGCGTCTTTCCAATCTGGATACAGAAAAAAAATGTTCTCCAGGATTAGATATTGCAAGTCACCTGCTCTGTTTCGTGATGTAACAGGCAATATATCTGAATATATCCCCATCCTTGACTAATCAAAATCAAAGAAGCTAAAGTGGTTCTGTCAAATGGCTCACCCTAAGGCAGTAAAGTAAGTAAAACAATAAAAAAATATACTACTTAATCGAGTATACTAACTACAGAAAGAAATTAGTTAGGATTATGATTTTTTGGTAACTTTACTCATCTCCATCCAGCAAAAGTGTTCTTCACCGGCTTGATTCTAACCACAAAGAACGACTGAAGGCTTGAGTGAAGCCATTTAATGACTTGAGCATGTGCTTTGTTGCATGAAAGCTAGAGCACTTGGCAACCTGTAGAATCACCCTTTCACATGCAAGAACAACAACAAAATCCCTTGTTCCATTCAACAGTTACAATCGACCTCAGTTACAGTTAAAAATCTAAAAGAGTTAACTAGGAATTATTAACCAAGACAGGCTGGCTAAATTCAGACTGCTACAGTGTTATCTTTTGTTTCATGACTGTGATCTCTTCATCATCTCTTTCTAGATTGTCATTGTGAAACACAATGAATATCGATCAACCTTCTGCAAAAATATTGATCAAGTACAGATTTCTCTGAATGGCTATTAAATAGGCAAGCACAGATTCTACATTTTTCATTTGTGAACCAGACCAAAACAACTCTTCATGAGAACTATTTTGAATATTTTGTGTAATAGTCAAATATGCTTTCACTTTTATACTACAAGAATTTCAGGTAGTTCAATTTTGTTCCTTTTGTATGAAATATTCTTTAAAAAATATACTTTTCATTGCCATGATTAGTATTCTTTAATTCATTAAAAGGGTTGTCATGGTTAATATTCCTAGTTGGAAATACATCATCCTGGAGGTCCCAAGACCCTGAGAGTACTAAATAATATATCAAGGAAATAAAAAAAAAGCTCAAGAGTTTATGATCCAGGTTATTGACTAATGGAAATACAGTTTGGTTGGTGAAAAATCTTCCTTAGAAACCAAACAAAAAGAAATACACAGAGTCAGACTTGAAGATTTTTAGCTCCTGGAGCTATTCCACAGGTGAAAATTTCATTTCCAGCAAGAGGCTGTGGGGCATTAAACCCAGGCCAACTCACACAGGCTTCTGCCTGATTCCTCAACAGTGCCTGATCCCTTTCCTGCTGGACTGCATGGGAATTCGGGCTGCTCAGGAGCAGGCAGGAGCAGGATTCACCTTCTGCATGTTTTTATATTTTGAAAGAGTTTTTATATAGTTACTTAGGAATCTGTTTAGTGAGACTAGAGGATGGTTGGAAAGCCAGGAAAAATGGGCTGGAGAAATGAAGTGTAACTGAACAGACCACTTAACCGGAGAATCGGATGTTCCATGCACACTGGGTACGAGGTGCCAAGAAACTACTATGTACTCAGGGCTCAATAGCTTTTATTAAGGCAATAATAAAGTAAGCCTTGTTTGTCTATGCAGCTGGCAAAGTCTCCTCAAGTCTCCATCTTCCAGTTTCTAATTTAACATCCCTCCAGCAAAGGAACTACCGTCAACTAAGCTCATTAAGACAAATAACAGTTTAGAGTTAAGTAGTGAACAGAATTTATGTCAACAAATTCTGATGCATAGAATAGCATTAAATTATAGTCACTGCATCCGGACTCTACTTCTGACATTCTATAAGGTAATGACTACAGTTACAATAACAGGGAAAAGTGTCATTTTTAAAAAAAAAAAAAGCATGTATGTAATACATGTATATATGTTTACTGAAGAAAATGTAAAATTTAACACATGCTTTGTATTTTTACTATTAAGACATCATTTGCTATTAAGACACCATTGACTACTGAGTGGTTCTTAAATTCATGTGGACCTGATCTACAGACCAGTTCAGCACTCCAAATTTAAATCTGGATATGAAATGTATAACACAAATAAATACAAACTTATTATAGAATTGCATAGCATCTTCAAAAATTCTTAGGTCTTTGTAGATTCTAGTAAATGGTGCTACTTCAAAAACAGTCAGAAAGGAATACAAGCAGATGCAATTTTGTAAGTGACATATTAATTGCAAATATCATAGTTCAGCTGAAAACAATTTAAGGCTGCCAAAATCTGTTGTCTTTGTAGTGCTGTTACTCTAATGTTGCAGGTCAAAACCAGCAAACAGCTGTTCAAGATCTGAGGATTTCACTAAATAATGCAATACTACACAAACAATGGGATATGTATTGAATCAGCCTCAGAGGAGAACAGAACATGGGAAAACAATTACTTTTAATCTTGTTATGGATTAAAGGGACATATTATATAACGAATTTCTTAGAAAACATGACAAAATAGTGCTATGAAATGTGTAAATCTCCTTTTCCTATTTTGAATTTTTTTTTCTCTTTTCTTCTTAAGCCAAAGTGTGATTTCAGCTCTTTTAAAACTATTTGCAAAACTGGGTCAATTTGGAAGCAGATTCTGCTTCAGAAAATTTGGTAGTCAGATTTACAAACCATCTGAAGAAGCAGAAACCTCCTTTAACCTAGAAGGGCAGGACAGGGTGGCTGGAAAACGCATGCCCACAGCTGATGTTCCTGTTTTAACAGGAGCAATGGCAGCTCCAGAAAAAAACTTTAGTCTGAGCTAAAGTTAAAAATTAGCCCACATGGAAGTACTTCGTTGAAATTTTATTTAATTTGTTGACAGATGGTTTTACAGGATTATGTGAATGGCAAAACACTTAGTAATTATTACTCATTTTCATTTTTTACTAGGAATCTAATTTCTTCCATAAAGTTAAAGGTGTTTTTTCATTCCACTCAATTCACTTTATTTTACCAGTGCCAGTATGATACCCTTCATGCAGTTACCACTATCCACATAAATTGCCTTCACTTATTCTGGTTTTATATCACTGGGCTTTTTCCCCTTTTCACAACAATTAAAAAACCAAACAAAAACCCCAAACCAACCAACCAAACAAAACCAACAACAACAAATCCCCCAAAACCCAAACAAACAAAACAACAATAACAAAAAAACCTCTTCCATATTATCAGCTATTTCCTGGTAGAGAGTGAAACAATAATTAGATCAAATCATGTGGCTGTTGGGAAGTTCAGTCTGAGGGTTCGATCCATGCATGCTTGATGGGAATCTGACCTCTCCTGATGCAGAAGTGGAGGGAGCCACCAATGGTGCTTCTCTCTATAAGGTCACCTGTCTTGCATGATCCAAAAGCTGCCCTGGAAACTGAACTAGCATGTGAGAAGAGGGAACAACCAAGGGATTTGCTTCAAGATTGTGCTATTGCTTCAAACAAAAGGGCTAAGGTACACAGAGCCCAGTGCAACTAATGTAATTGAGAACTTTTTTTGACATTCAGATTAATTACCGTTCAACCCATAGCAACATTCACTCTGACCCACCTGTATTGGGTCGGTGTTGCAAAGTTTTGGTCATGGGGGGGCGGGTACAGGGGTGGCTTCTCTGAGAAGCTGCTAGAAGCTTCCCCTCGTCAGACAGAGCCAAAGTCAGCCAGCTACAAGACAGACAGACTCACTGCTGGCCCAGGCTGAGCCAGTCGGTGACAGTGGTCCCACCTCTGGGATAATATATTTAAGAAAAGACAAAAAAATTGCTGTGCAACAGCAGCCAGAGAAGAGAGGAATGAGAATATGTGAGAGCAACAGTCCTGCAGGCACCAAGGTCAGGGAAGGAGGGGAAGGAGGTAGTCCAGGTGCTGGAGCAGTGATTTCCCTGCAGCCTGTGGTGCAGACCATGGTGAGGCAGCTGTTCTCCTGCAGTCTGTGGAGGTCCATAGTGGAGCAGAAATCCATCTGCAGCCCATGGAGGAACCCACATCGGAGCAAGCAGATGCTCCAGGGAGATTGTGACCCTGTGGGAGGCCCACAGGCTCCTGGCAGGAACTGTGGACCCATGGAGAGAGAAGACCACACCAGACAAGTCTCTTCCTGAAGGAATGCCCCTCACGGAAGGGACCAACACTGGAGTAGTTTGTGAAGAACTGCAGCCCATGGAAAGGACTCACACTGGAGAAGTTCATGGAGGATTGTCTCTCATGGGAGGGACCCCACTCTAGAATAAGGTAAGAATGTGAGGAGAAAGGACCAGCAGAGACCACAGCTCCCAGTCCCTGTCCCCTGTGCCACTGGGAGGGAGGAAGCAGAGAAATCGGGAATTAAGTTAAACCCAAGAAGAAGGGAGTGGTGAGGGGAAGGTGTTATCTAAGATTTGGTTTTATTCCTCATCATTCTACTCTGATTCGACTAGTAATAAATTCAATTAATTTCCCCAAGCTGAGTCTGCTTTGCCTGTGACAGTAACTGGTGAGTGATCTCTCCCTGTCTTTATCTCAAGCCTTGTGCCTTTCATTTTATCTTCTCTTTCCCATGCAGCTCAGGAGGGGAGTGACAGAGGAGCTTTGGCATCCAGCCAGGGTCAACTTACCCACCCAGCACAAGAGCAGACAGGTTTGTTCGGTTTTGTTGTTTTTTCTTAGCTGATCTTCAGAGGACTCTGTTCTTAATTTTTATGAATTTTTAAGAAATTATTTCTGAGAGAGAAGTGCATTAATTATCTTTGGAATCTCATATACAGAGAATATTATATTTCATCTACAATATAATATTTCTCCTTTTTTTTGTATACAAGAGTGGTTTAAACTTTCCTTCATTGAGCAATATAAATCCTCTCTCATCTGTGCAAACTAGAAAAGAAATTACTACTTGGGGAAACATACTAATTTCCTGTGTTCTCTATGTAGTTTGTTTTCTTTAGTAATATGGAAATGTGGATGTTGTTTACCTTGAAAATATTCAAAATTATGTGTGAATGTTGTGAATATGATAACCTCACATTTATTAACTTGACTAAATGCACAATATTAATTTCTGCAGTGCAAAGTAAAATCAAAACAAAATAAAATTTAACAAACATCTTTTTCCTGTCATTTTTCTTCAGTTAGTGTCTGGGGAGACTCATTTGGCAGGGGTGTATTACTATTAGCAAGTGCAAAACAGTTTTAGCTAAGGGGAAGAGAAGCCATAAGCCTGAAAAATCAATGGCCTTCCTCTTCTGGAAATACTGTTTCACCCCTGGCTAGCTCTTCCACACTTCTGCAATAGCAGCCTTAAAGCAATCCTTCCTGCTGCTTCCTCAGGCAATTATTACATCTTGTGCCAGGATGAATACACCTTTGCCTAGCTGATTAAATATACCTGAGATTAGCGAGAAGAGCTATTTTTGCTATGTGCCCAGTGGTGAGACAGAAGGGCCTGTGAAGGTGCTTCCCATCTAGATGTGTCTCATTTGGCTCTCCTTGGTCTGATGTAGTTAACAACATATTACTTCTGGACTGCTTTTTCCTATCTGTCCTTTCCCATCTTACCCATTAATGAAGAAAAATTATACCATTTTTGTGCAACATGGGACTTGTTCCTATATTATAGCATTAGTAATTTCTTCTTTTAAACTTCTTAATTTACTTTAATAAAGATTTTTGTGTCAGTATTCTCACCGTTGCACCATCTATATACTAGGACAACCCTAATGCCCTTGATTTCTCCTGCTCTCTTTCTGTGGCACATCATAATTTCTGGGGATTTTTTTACTCTAATTAATTATAGTATGTTGGGAGTTATTAGCTTGGAACTTCTGATGTGTAAGTCGTGTGGGGTTGGTGTCCTGTCGTCCTTTTTAAACTAACTGTGTACTATATTTTTGCAAGCCAAGTAGACTGCCTGGCTGCACCAGTACTAAATGAAATAAAGCCAGGAAGAAAGCTCAAGTGCTGGATCTGCAGCCATTCCCCCTGCTTCCCTGCTGGCACACTCCCTGGCATAGCTGTGGGCTGGGGGAACTGAGGCAGGCAGGGTGCAGGGGGTAGCACCAGGCGAGCATCAGTCAGGACAAGAGTCCCTCTGCCCTACAGACTCCCCGACCAACACTCCACAAGGGCTTGCCCACAAACATCCCTGCGTGTCATCCCGTTACAACACACAGTTCTTCCAATTACGCTGTGGAAACACCGGTCTGGTGGGCTGCAACAGTGCCCAAGGTCTTCAACTGAAAAAGACAAACAAAAACCCTCCCAAAACCTAATAATGATGCAACAGGAGCCTTCCTCATAGGATTACTCCTTTAGGCCATAAATTACAGAGCATAAATATGGCCTGGCCTTGTCACTCGGCGTCAGGACCAGGAAGTGGTCCATGGCTCTGTTGTATTCACCGCTACAGGCACGGCTGCTTCTCCAGATGGTTTTTGGCATCTTAATTGCACTATTTACAATTATTTGATACCCCCTCCTAGCCTCACTCCTATACTTGAAGCCCATTCTGAAACACTAAGTGCATAACATAACTGCATTTTTTAACACTGGTTATGGAAATCTGAGACAATACTATCAAGACTGGGGGTTCCTAATGTAGTTTTATTCTTGAGTCTGACAGATGTCACTGCCATCTATTATCCTATTTCACGTTGGCTATGCTGTAATTTTACATCCTCAGTAAAGCTTAGTTGCATGTAAGATGGAGGGTTTTTTCATATAAATTTGGTTTATGATGAGGCTATTAGGTTGAGGAACCACAAATGAAATATTAGGATACCAAACACAGGGTTTTCCACAACTGCTCTATAAAAACTTATTTACATTACTCCTAGTTAAACTTAGCCAAACTCTGGGTTTTTTATATTTAAAATCATGCCGATGTTACACTTTACCATCACAGGACTTTCCAAGAATCCCTTTCTTTGGAAGCTAATACTCTTTCTATGCTAGGTGGATTGTTCTTCTATTTCTTGTCTTTTTAATAACGAAGTATCTGAGTATTGCCTTTCTACACATATGCCATGTGAAGTTTCTGTAAGTATGAAATTAAAGAATCAGAATTTTTCTTAGTTGTATTTGTGACTTGCATTAAAATGCCAGATTTGCTGGCATGGTTTTACAGCTGAGAGGAGGGGATTTTTAAATAGAATCTGATAACTATAGGAACCAATGAGAAATACAGCGTCTTGTTATGATAGGATAAGATATATTCAATGAGGTCTCAGCTTCACACATATCACTATTTCTGGTGATTCAGTGAATGTACTCATATTCTACGAGTAAAACTGACCTGTTCAGCCTTGCATACCTATATATTAGTAGTCATCATGATGTCCTGTGTAATATATGCTATGAAATAGTCTATCCTTCTGGTACCAGGATGAATTTTTAAGCTGGCTTAAGCTATGAACAGTTAATACCATTCCCCACATTGCCAGAAGAAAGACCACTGTTAAGGACACTTACAGGAGCAGAGAGGGCAATGCTTTTGGCTACTATTCAGATTCTAGGCAGATTCTCTGCATTAAATACATACATTAGTTAGAGTAGTAAAGCATTACAGATTGGCTGGGGCAGCCACAGACCCACAGTAAAACACTGCTACATGCTGGGTGTGAGAAAACTTGTATGCAATAAGTACAATATTTTAAGTGACAAATCAGAAGGGCACACCACTGAACAGCTGCAAATTTAGCATCTGCATTTTTAAACAGGTGCGTGGGAGAGCTGCTGCATGTGACACTAGCAAGACCTATTCTGGCTTAATGGAGAGGCTTCTGGCCAATATTCTCAAAAGGATGAATTCAGATCACAAGTGCAACGATAGCTTGTAAAACACATAAGGAGAATAGAAGTCTAACTAGAATAGAAGTTATGACTGTTTTCTGTGTACCATCAGAAAACAGACATGAGTCAGAAGAAAAGCCATTTCAATTAAAGGGCACTGAATCTGAGCTGTCCAGCAATTATTTTGGCCTTGAAAGAAGAAAACAGAGTAAAAGGACAAACTTAAAAGAAAACTGTTTTAAGAGGAAGTAGGGACTGCATAACAATAAGGCCCTGTCCTCTCTGCCTAAGAATCAGTTCATATATTAAGATAACTGGTTTCAGGAATCACTCATATGCTGAATAATTTTACTGCATTTGGGTAAAAATTAATGTGGCACCAGGAACATGCAGCTATAAATTGATGTAGTGGTTAGTATTATGTCCAAATAGTGTCCTGTCTTACATGGAAATAACTAGACAGACATAAAGAAATTAAATATATCTCCTGTGTGAATTATGTTAATTCATGCTAGAAATAGAAAACTGTACTTTTTTAAAAAAGATCTAACAAAAAATTTTAAAAGGTGCTTTGAACAGCTGCCTTCTTACTCAGCTTTACTGTGCAAACACCCATCATTTTGAAGACATTGTTCTACAAATTTCTTTTACAACTCCTGTCTAGTCTGGGCATGGCTACTGGAGGACAATTTATGCATTTTTCAGAAGCAGACATTATGATCTATGAGCAATACTCACAATTCAATTAATTATTTTTGATTGATAAAGGTAATAATGATATATTCAATTTAGATTGTCATAAGGTGTTTTATTTGGTACCATGTGACCTTCTGATTATTAAGAAAGTAAAATGACACAAAGCCTGCATTAAAAATTAAAAATCCTTTAAATTCAAGTAGACTAAAATTTTCTTAATAATATGAGGTCAAAAGTCCAAATTCAAACTAAGAGCCCAAATATTTTATTTAAATACTATCAATACTCTGTAATATGAAATTAAGTTTACTTCCTCCTTAGTGATAGTTTTCTATTTTCTAGATTTAAAATACTGGGATTTCACTGATGGAGGAAAGATTTATTATACGGAATTCCGAAAGGCTCATGGAAATTTTTGCAGAAATTTCTTCTTCCATAGCTAAAATCACCTTGTAGAATCAGGACGATTTCAAGCAAGTCATTTGTTTTGATAGTCCAAAGAAAACTGGGCTGTTTTTTCTTAAGTGACATCTGCAGGTGGCCTGGCATTGTAGAAGCTTTGCGTTCTTCCTAGAGACAGACAATTTGTGAGAATTGGCTGCTACGAAATTAAGCCTGGGGTGGTTTTTTATAGCCTTCTCAATCATTCAAGCAGACTAAAAAGATGAAGAACTCCATCCTCTGTTCCTTCAAAACCCTCCTCCACTGTGATGCCTATGAAAAATGGAGAAGGAAGCAGTAGCTGATGGCTATTGTCAAGTGTTTCCAATATGGTTTGGTTATCACCCTGTGTTCCCCAGCTACCTCTATACAATTTCTCTCTCTTGTAAGCTGTGTGGAGCAGGTTCTGAGCATTTACAACAGAGAGAAATGGCAACTGGGCGATTATGGGCAATCTTGTAATAGACAGAAATAACAATAATTCCTCCACCAACATTAAAATCCCTATTCCCATCCAAACCCTAACCTCAATGTCTCCTACCTCTCAAGCATACACTATTGCCCATTCAGACAGGGTAAGGTAAGAGAATTTCTTCCACAACTTAATCATAAAAGCTTTCTAAGGGTATAGGCAGATGCACATTTTGGCCGTACAAAGACATTTTATGGAGCTATGTACGGAGAGGAAAATAAAAAACCTGCTTTGGAAGAAGTCCAGCTTGGCCTTTAAAAGCACTAACACCTTTAATTGAAATCTGCTGAACAAACACGATCTGCTGAGTGTCGAATGCAGTGCAGTCCTACAAATGGGAAATACGGCTGTGTCAAATGGAATTATTTCACCAAACCTTTGCTTCACTGGCCCTTTTTTGGCAGGACAATTTGTGGAAAGGAGTGTACAAGAACAAAAAGCTTTGTAGCTTACTTCTGAGAAGCACCTGTGTTACAGGGTGATGCCCCAAATGGGACCTGCACTGGAGATCCATTTGCCTTCCCAATCCTGATTCAGAGAGCAGCAGGCACACACCTGCCCAGCCAGACAGGGAAAAACAGGCAGGGGGAGTGGTACAAAGCTCCACATGGACCTTTCTCAGCAGCATGTTAGTGATGGCAGTCACGTTTCTGAGGCTTTTCAAAGGGCAATAAATAAAAGAGGCATAGACATCTTATAAACTCAGATATAGCCAGACTGAGCTCAAATGTGTAAGGCTAAGAGTGAGCTTATTTACCTAAGCAAAAAAATATCTGCTTATAAATATGCTCTTCATATTCAGTTAGATTACCCCTCTCCATTTCACTCTTCCCTTTCATGTGTGCATGAGTCTTATAATGTGACAATCAGAAAGTACCATCTGCATAAAAAAATCCCTAGAAATAACTGCAGTCTGTGACTACTAGCTCACATTTCAGGAGTAGAATACAGCATGTATTAATGCTTTACTGAAGGAAACTCATCCATCTTCTCAGACAGAAGTCTGTCTTTTGCACTCTCATCACACCGCAAAACACCATATCTTACCGTATCTTAACATCTCACAGCCTCTAATGTGTCTGCTCCCTTAGTGTGCCAGCGAGGTGAGAAGTGCTATCACCCCATTCTGCTTGTGGGAATTGAAGTCAGACAATGTGTCTGCACTGCAAAGTAATGCAGTCCCTGAGTAAACTCCTCTCATGGATCATCTACCCTGCACTGTGTGAGTTCACTGTTGGTTTCTGCTTGGAGTCAACAGGTGAGGGAAGACAGTTCACTCCAATGACTGCCTCTGACACCAAGGTGACTTGGTTTGGTCTGTATTGAACACTCCTCTGATACCATTCTATCCCTTAGCTTATCCCTCACATAGCCTAGGACACACAATATCTACTACTAGTTTTATGCCTGAAAAAACTATCATGCAGGGGAGGCTGCACTTCACACAACTGAAAACAACACCAAAATGCTACAATAAAAAAACAACAGTAATAGTAATAACTAAGAGTAGGAGTCCACTGCAGGTGGTTGTGAAGGAACCCAAGGCCAAATGACAAATACTGTAGTCCTGGTTAACCTGTTTGAGAGGGTAAGGCATCAGGCAGTATGTCCATGAGCTGCTTTCCACCCCTTGGAGAAAATTTACTCTATCACAGCCAAAACCAGCACAAGTTTGCTGCCCCCCTTCTTGCCACCTAAGCCAGTGGATGGACAGCCTCCCAGCCAAGCCCTCTCCTTCACCTGGGAGCTGATGTTAAGCCAAGGTTTAACATTGGCCAAGGAGGCAAGGATCTCTGTTTAGGGATAATGTATGCCACAGAAAGGATTATGTGATCAACCCGAAGTCACACCAGAGGCCATTGACCAATACCAAGTATTATCAATTTTTTAATTAATAGCCTTTCTTTAACATCCATCTTAGAGTAGCCTTCCCCGTGCCTGTTAGCTGTTACACAGCACATGTGGTAACTACAGGGCTGCACAAGATGGGAAGGCAGTGCTCTGCTGACCACTGCCCATGGCTTTCCAAGCACCCTTCCACACTGCCTACACATCCTGTGCCTGCCCATCTGTGGCACTTGACATGCTCCCAGTCAGCCAGGCACTGCCAGCTCACAATGTGCCTCTACAAAGGAGTTGAACTTTGTCAAAACCTATCACAAAATCCAATTGGAGAGCTCCTGTTATTTTAACTGGCAGCCAATTGTCCAACTGGGGCATGAAATCTCGGGAACAATGAATTATGTAAATACAGAATTTTTGTATAAGGTAAGCAACGTGTGCAGAGGGGAGTCACAATCATTGTTTGTGACTGGTGACAGTTAGAATGCCTCAACTGATAAATAAATTCCATGTTTCTGAAGCTAATTCTTGTATCACATCATGTATTTATGTATCAAAGAACATAAAATACAGGACCATTTAAGGATATTTTCTCCCCTATGGATTTGTTTCCAAGTAAAATTTAATGTTCTTTAAAAAGAGAGGTGTGTACAGCCAGAGAAAGTGAAGTCTGCATTTGCTCTTAGAAACTGATAAAGTAGTTCTTGTTTCATGCATGTATTCACCATAAAAGCTATGCACAATACAGATCATGCAACAGTAAAAGTGGACTAAAATTCCTGACATCGCCAAAACAAAACCTCCTGCTGAAATCAGTCATTCCATACACCAAATCCCAACAACTTGGTTATAAAACTTTTGAGTTCCATAAACTAAATTTTATGGAATTCCCTAGAAGTATATATACTATTTTGATACTGAGATTAATGATAGTGCTCTCTGCTATATTTTAACTATTTCTGACCATCTGAAAGTGAGTGTTGCTGGACAGTGTATGTTTAATTTTACTCTTTGCTAAAGACTGAGCAAAAAGTGGGCCCTTTCATACTGAAGCTATTTTAAAAATAAGCTTTAAATAGTAAGAGGGACTCTCTGCCCTCTAAGATAACAAGAAAGACAATTTGCACTTTAAAAAAATTCTGGCCTTAAAGAGGTGTTCCTCTAAATTTAATTACAAAAATTTGTATTTTTTTCTGGTGTGACCCTTTCCATTGTCACCGGGGGAAGTTGTGTGGGTTTTTTTTTTCCTTTTTTTCGTAAAGCCTTAAGAGATAATCCTCAAAACAAAATCAAAAGGATTTGGGTGGCAAAAATTGGTATGATTGTCTTATTGTACTATTTTCCTCTATCCTGCAATAACCTTAAACTATAAATTTCCAGTAAAAGAATTAAAAAAAAGTAAAAACTTTCCTTTTTAAGCTAAGAATACTGTGCCAATTTTGATAGAAAAAATACAAGGTAATGTTATAGGCAACTGTCTCTAGTTGAACATTCAGTCACCTCCATTCATCAAAACAAAGCATAAAGCCAAAAGCTTATTTCAGAGCATTCAGAGGGGTTAAAATCACAGCATCAAAACAACAATAGAAGTGAGGATTGTAGAACCATAGTTCCTGCCAAATAAGCAATAAATTCACTTATTTCTGTATTTCAGGTGGCACTGATACAGCCTGATACACTTTAGACTAATTATGTTTGCATTTTCACATTCAGTTTTTTTTATTAGATAAACCACAGTCTGTCTAAATATATTGTGTTCAAGCAATGGTCTTCATCGTCTGCGTCAGTGTGGGATTAAACACACCAAAGTATATGCTAAAATCTTGACTCCTACATTAATCTAAAGCCATCTACACAGCTTTTACACAGCAAGCAGTTCCTGCCAACCTATGAGATGTACTGCCCATAGCTTCCCCTATTACAAAACACAGATTCCCTGTGAGTTATGAATTCAGGACTAACACAGAGACAGTTGCCTGTCTTGCACATGTCAAGATACTGTCCTTCATCTGACTGGTGGCTTCTTGACTCCTCGACTTGCAGAAACTTTAGAGCAAGCCATGTGGTAATGCATGAAGGAGTTTGGATGAAAAAGCACGTGTAGGTCTGAACCAGACACGCGGGTGAGACTTTGCGCAGTGGGTCTTGGTGGAGTAGACCAATGTTCAACACAATGCTCCTGAATTCCACAGGAACAAATTAAAGGAGCATTTTCTGTCTATCAGTGAGTTGAACCAGGCAGGAAAGTACAAGAAAAGCAAAACTCTAGTGGCTAAACAGCCCATAACTGTGCAAATAAAATTACAACAATAATGGTAAAAGTAACATATGAAAATTGACATAACAGTTGTATTTTCAATATTAACACCTATGATTTTATAACAAAAGTTATGTATATACACATATACCTCTGCTTATATTTATAAATATGCTTGTATATATACATCAGAATTATTTAAAACCCATCAAAACAAACACAAATTAAAACTAAAGGATTCATTTTGATACAAGGCATTTGAGATGGCTGGCAAGCCTTATACATATCCTGTATTTTATATATTTAAAGAAACATCAAAGCTTTTTAACAAGAAAATTATATTCTCATAGCCATAAAGAATACTCTTGTGATTGCATTAGAGAGGCTGCGCAATATAACTTCTTTGCTCACTGACAATGGGTTTTGCTATGTTAATTAAATAAGTAATACGTCTGTGATCTTTATTCATTAAAATTAATGCAATAATATGTATGTTGAAGGTTCATATTGGACTCAATCTGGCAAGCTGAATGAAACAGCTTCACTGGAGTTACTCTAAGATCGTTCTTGATGAAACACAGAGCTCTGACAGGAGATTCTGTGCAAAATCGGTTTACCCTTGCTTCACTTAGTATTATTCCAAATCAGCAAACACAAGTATCTTCCGAGCAGACAAAAATGTCTTCTATTAAGCAAAGCTATGGAAACCACGAGTCTCCAGGCGACAGGTTGTGCCGGGCACGGAGCCCACTGGCTGGAGCATTCCTGAGATGGGGAAATGCCGCCAGTGTCACCGTGGTGCTCTGCGGTCCAGCCGTGGTCGAAAGCCGTCAGCTGGAATTAGCCCAGCGGATGGCACTGAGCACGGCTTGTCAATTCCAGTAACAAGACCTGGAACAAACAGCAGAGATTTCATATACGAAACCCAAGATCCCCTCACCTCTGGGATTATCTCCCAGAGAAACAGGAGCTTCCTTGCTTCATCTTTCCCTTTGGGAAAGCTGCTCTTCCCAAAGGCAGTCAGTACCCGTGAGCGTGCAGCAGTTGATGGCTGTGTACCGACAGGGAATGCACTGCATGAAATAAGAGAACCTCACTGCTAAGATTTGAAGATTCCCAAATCTAATTCACTACACAATGAGACCAACAGCAGCCTTTCCCACAAATCCCTGGGCACTGGATTAAGATTTGATGAATAAAAGCAAACACAGGGTCAAAGTTCAGCAGCAAAATCTGAAAGACCTAGTATTATTAACATTTTTGTTCTGTTAACTACATGGGTTACACCTGAACCCTGACAAAAAGGAAAAACACGAGCTACCTTTGATTCATGCCCATCCATATTTAATATCCAATTAATTCAGACAACATGGAAAAAGAAGAAGATGAATAGTGAGGTAATCTTAAATTAAAAAGACTGATTAGTATTTAGGAAACAGGCAGCTGACCCAGCCACCCCCAGCAGTATGACTCACAGTACTATTTTCATATTTGTATTATTTAGCACCTAAAGACCTTAGCTGAGAGTCCTGTTCTGCTAAGAACTTGCATTAAATCCTCTGAAATTATCTTCCCTGATTAATTTTCTACTGAGAAGAAAATGTTTTCATTAAAGTTTTATGTCTAAAATGGCATCTTTTGATTCAATTCTCCCAAAATCTAAGTACTAAATAAATAGAAAATATTAAAAAAATCTACCCTCCAACCAAAATGGAAATCACTTCTTTTCTGGAGGCTTCAAGAAAGCAAACACTTTCTATGATTTTCAAGGGCTGACAAAAAACTGAATTTCCACTTAGGTAGGGGGAAGATATTAACTTTTTCTCTAACCCTACTTCATATATAATAACATAGAAATATTAAACAAAGAGTTTATATTATAAATAGATGAAACACGTAAAAAGACAAGAAGACAGAAGATGCTTACGTCTTTCAGAGTTTAGAGACAGGACACTGAAGCATTGACACATCTAGTAAAGTTTTACAGAGAAGGAATATTTGGAACTAGTGAAAGAGACTGATTTCAGACGCCAAAGAAATAAAAGACATACATTGCATTAGCTAATATGAAAGTTTTAAGCATTAAGTGATACTACCAATGGACACAATCAAGAAAAAAACACTAATTAAGGAAGATCCCTTGTAAGTGAACAGCCATAAGCAGAACTACAGTGTCTGTCCATTGAGCCATGTGATGGTCCTTTGACAGAATATACATTATTATATATAATATATATTATACGTTAATTTATATATAAAGCACTGAAGAAGAAATATGAAGGAGGATAAGTTAAACTAACTACAGATTGAAAAATATCTCTAATTTGATTAATGAGCTCAGGATGTACCCTAATATTGCGTATATTTTTAGTGAATGATTTTAAAGAGCTTTACAAGTTTCCCATCACAACAACTGAAAGCACCAGAGACCAAGGATGGTGTGGTAACCTTTTAAGAATCTAGACATTCCTTTCAATGAAGAAACAAAATATGAAGGTATCAATAGACTATGTACACCTTCTGCCCAGAGCAGCCTGACTCCTCAGGCTATAAACTAGGTGTTAAGAGGCCTGTGAGACAGGAGGGTGCTCCTCCTCACACTCTTTTGTGGAACTCCCCGCCCTGAGGGAAGTACTGAGCATTCCTGCCTGAACTGGAGAATATATAATCTTGGAGTCTTGGAACTTTTGGAACCACTCGTGGGATCCAGAGGAAGACTGCAGACCACCACTCTCAACCAAACTGCAGACCATCACTCTTGACTGGACTGCAACCACCACTCTTGACTGGACTGCAACCATCACTCTCGACTGGACTGCAATCACCACTCTTGACCAGACTGCAACAGCACTCTCACCAACAGGTTTTCCCCTCTCCTTTTACTTTGGACTCAGGGGGCCCAAAGAACACCACTGTTCATGCCTCAGGGTGCAGGGTTATATATTTGGGGTTTGTGGGTTAAAACCAATTGTTTGTCTGTATAATTGTACTTACTGTATTATTTTATTAAATTGTTATTCTGATTTATAATCTCTCTTTTGAGTTGAGTTCATTTCCCCTGCTGGTTTACCTTTAAACCAGCACAGATGTCAAGAACATAGTGAAGCTTTATTGAATTCTGTTAAAGTTTACAAGATTTTCTTTTTCTAATCAATCTAATCTATTCTTATTAAAGATAAGAAACAGCATGAATTTTTTTTCACAGAAATTGACAAAAATTAGGAAATTAGATGATAAAGCTGAAAATTGATCAATACCTACTGAGTGCAGTGGGTTTCTTTCCATTTTCCTCAGTGGGTTTTGGATCAAGACTTTAGCAATGAGGACTTAAACAGCAAAATTAGGCTGCCCAGTCAGCATTAATAAAATCTTTATTAAGCATTACCATAACTGCTGGGTTTGTAAAATGAACAGGTAATGAAGAACTATGGTTACAAGAACAAACAGTCCATCTAGTCAGACAGCAGACCTCCAAGGGAAGCCAGTAACAAATCCCTTGGAAGAAGCATTCTTTAACATTTCCAAAATCACAGACACATACATCCACTGATTACACTATAACTGGGGTACACAGGGTGATAACCTTCTAACTATCTGTTATACAGGCTGATAATCTTAACTAGGTATCCATTACAATGCAAAATTTTAAAATTTTGTTTTTAGCAAGCTATTATATTCTACTAGAGCTGTTTCTTCAATGTATCCTAGAGACAAAGGATTTAAATAAACTATGTAAAGGAGTGCTTTCCTTTACTTTTTTGCAATTAAATTTTATTGGTCATCAGGAAAACAATACTTAAGAGAACCAAAACTATTTTTCAATAGCCTTCAGTATTTCCTACTGCATCACCTGTTCTCACACATCATATCTTCCTCTTTTTTTCTGAATAAAACAAAGCCTTCATCTCTTTCCTCAGATAGGAATCTTTTCATGTGGAAAACTTTTCATTTTGCTGTCATTCTTCAGTCCTTTCTTCCTTCCTTAATAGCTTTCTGGATAAGAAGTGACCACAGGCAGACCCATTATTCATACTGAATATGAGAGTCAACAGTTGCTAAATGTTACACAAAAAATACTAAACAAAGCTTTACATTCCTTTTATAATATATATAGCTTTCTTCTGCTGTGAACTGAGCAAACACTCTATTTGAACTTTTCCATAGCAAGGGACAAGAGATTTTTGATAGTATCTCTTCTGTTGGAAAGGTATACAGGAAAGATTCAGATTGTATCTTCCAAAGTTTTATCATGTATACTTCTAAAGTTATAGATGATATCATACAGCCCGAGTGGTGATCTTTCATAGCCCTTTCAAAGCAGGTTTCTGCTTTGGCATTCCAAAATAAATTTGTGTTGTCTTCAAATCAGTTACATTTACAGATCATTAAAAAATATATTGATATTAAATCGACCCCCAAATCCAGCTACCATCTCATGGCATGTTTGAATGATGCTTTGTTTCCTACATTTAGAATAAGAAATAACTACTGTACTTCCTCTTTATGGCTTGGTCTCAGTCTTTCTCTGTGTATGCAAGCGAGTAAATGCATAGGTATGTAAGTAAACACATACGTAAGCAACACGCATAAGCAGTTATATGTATTTGTACATGTGTACACGTACATAACTCTCCTCTAGTGACAAACTACAAAAATGATCCCTGAAAGTACACATTAAGCTATTAGAGAGCATCCAAAAGAGGCCACAAGGATGGTGAAGGGCCTTGAGGGGAAGCCGTATGAGGAGCAGCTGAGAGCACTTGGTCTGTTCAGCCTGGAGGAGACTGAGGGGAGACCTCATTGCAGGTACAACTTCCTTGTGAGGTGAAGAGGAGAGACAGGTACCGATCTCTTCACTGTCATGACCATTGACAGGACTCAAGCAAATGGCATGAAGCTGAGTCAGGGGAGATTTAGATTGGACATCAGGAAAAAGTTTTTCACCCACAGGGTGGTTGGGCACTGGAACAGGCTCCCCAGGGAAGTGGTCACAGCACCAAGCGTGACGGACTTCAAGAAGTGTTTGGACAATGCCCTCAGGCACATGGAGTGATTCTTGGGGCTGTCCTGTGCAGGGCCAGGAGCTGAACTTGATAAAACTGATGAGTCCCTTCCAACTTACATATTCTATGATTCTGTGATACTGTGATAACTAAATATGTATGTATGTGCAGAGAGACAGTACCAATCAGCAAACCTGATTTTGCATTGGTGTTAAGCACAACACCTTCAGCTACAGGACCCCCCAAAGAAATGTCTAGTAGAAAGTTCACAGGCCTTGTCTCTTTTGTATGAGATATTAAACAAAATAAATTGTGTATACTGAACGTGCAGATAGATTGATACACAAACAGACACATTTCCATCACACACAGAGCTTGCTGAAAAGGAAATGCCATGCATTTCTAGGTAGGTTATTCTAAAATGAGCAAAGGTAAGATTTCCTGTGTGGGGAGAGAGGGAAGTTTTAATGTGGGAGGAGACAGTCAGAAAGCATTACAGAAAAGTCGAGGATGCAAAATGCCAAGGTGCTATATGGTAACAGCTGTGCTCTGCTGCCATCCTGAAATTCTGTGCACTGAACAGCAACCTGACAGACACAGGGCTAAAATTGTTGCCAGGGATCAGTGCCACACAAAAGCATCCTGGCCAAACACATTCCTGTGCAGACATTGTGGCTCCATCCCAAGGTTTCCACCATACCGACAGATCTTGGTGTAGGAATTATCCCTGAGGCGTATGATCTGAGCTCAGAGTCAAATCCAGTAAAGGTGCACTGTCAAATGGATGTAGACAGGGACAATGTACATACAGGTCCCTTACACCATTAAAGCACAGCAATTCTCAGTCTGAGGCAACTGGTCTGGGAACCCAGACAGGTCACAGCCAGTTAAGCTCCCTCCTAACCTCACCAGCAGAAGCCTTTCCCTGCACACTACAATGGATGCATGCTATGACTTCATTTTCCTTGAAACAGTCTAAGCTCTTGGTCGGGACTGAGTAGAAATTGCTACTGACACTCCAAGCACACACATTACTAAGTGGAATAACTTAATAGAGGAACTGAGATATTGAGGTTTTATGTGGCACTTGCACTAGCTTTTTAAGTGGCAGTCTTGTAAGAGCATTGTAATATTTTTGTTGAAAATTCTAAGGTTTATGCTTTGTCAGAGGAAAATTTGATTTGTGTAAATTATCAGTCTTTTCAGCTAACAGAAGACATTCTTTCTCTCATGTTCCTGCCACTGATTTATCATTTTATGGAGAAGCACCTCAAGTTACCTCAACTGAGAGATCACAGTCTCATTGTGTGACTGGAAACAGGCATGAAAACAAAAAGGTGATGGCCCTCATACTGAAGAGTTTAAGCATTCCCCAAAAAAAAAAAAATAGAGCAGTGGGAGTTGGGAACTGCAACAACTTTAGGCTTCTGGGTTTCCCTAGTGAAGAACAGACAAGAGGAATATAGAAATATATTCTATCTCTGAAGAGAGAGTAGGTACTTCACCATCGTCTGTATATTTTATACATTTTTCTGCCCCCTTTTTTAACCCATTCTGCTAGTCTCCATCTTCTTCCTTTTTTACAATGCTCTATTCAATGTGGAGAGCTGTGAAGGACCAAAGAACAGAAAACTTTCTGACGCCACTAGCCATCCAATCTCCAAGTAGCACTACCCATTGTCTGCCTGCTGATTGTATAGACTTGTATAGATTGTACAGATCTTGTCGACACACGAGTTAGGTTTCTGTATTTCTTTTCAGAAGCTGTGCTGAGAATTTCCTAAACTATTACCAAAAGTAAAAAAAAAATAAAATGGAAATAGTATCTCCTGCATTGGCAAAAATCTCAGTGTTTTCATTTTCTCCCTTTCTCTTACTTCGTTCTTTGTAATTGCTGCAGTTGATGCTACAACCATTGAAGGATTACTGTATGTTTGTGTGCTGTTCTTATAAACATGAAATTTCTAAGAACATGAAGCAATAAGACTGACACCCTTGGTTCGTTTGTTCAGACCTGGTTATTGAGGCATAAATAGTGTGCTGTATAACACCATGAAATGACCTAGGAATGCCTATAATACACAGTACAGTGAGACCTAGAAAAACGGAGTACTCAGTGTTAAAACAGAGAACCAGCACTACCTGATTTCCTTGCCCTGGTCTTACAGAGCTTTGGCAAATATCATAGGATTTTTCCTTTCTGCAGGATGGAGTTCCATATGTGACTACCTCAGGGGAGTATGCAAAGCTGGAATATTAACATTAAAAACCCACAAGCTTTCATCTTCATTTTTCCCCTCCTTCCTCCCCGCCCCTCAAAAGAGCTTTCACCTAACTGTGCATTAATTTTAAGCTGTCATGGGTAAAATTCATTGCTGCATTTTATCTGATTTTGTTTTAGGAGTATGAAAACAATATGAAAGTGCATAAAAAAAATGACACATTAAATGATCCCCTGAGTCACTGTGGTCCATCACCTCATATTTAATTACATTTTTAAAAAAAGAAGCAT
This sequence comes from Pipra filicauda, assembly GCF_003945595.2. Taxonomy (NCBI): domain Eukaryota; kingdom Metazoa; phylum Chordata; class Aves; order Passeriformes; family Pipridae; genus Pipra; species Pipra filicauda. The sequence continues at coordinate 305,292 of NW_024104373.1, read as the reverse complement.
ACACTTGAACTGATAGAGCACAATGGCTGCTTTGGTGCTGCTGTAGACATTCACATAAAGACTTAAAGAAACATGAATTACTAACCTGACAGGCCATGACTGTAACCTAAAATAGCCATTATGGTCTCTACTGTGGGTTCTTCTTATTTCATGAACCCCTGACACAATGGATGGAAACAAGACAGAGGTTTATAATAGAAATGCTGACACAACCTTACCTATAGCTGTGCAAATGGTGTCTCTATAATTAAACTTTACAACTTCAGCACCACTAGATAAGTTGCTAGCTTTTAATCATATTAATCAGAGCTTGGATGTTTCAATTGCCATATATTATCACACAGTGTGCACTATAAAAATAAAAAGGTTCCCAGCCGCTAAAGATCACAGCTGTTATGAAACACAGAAGTATATCCAAATGCTTCTCTGTAAGTGCAAATACACTGAAGAAAAACCTCAGCCGGTTATCCTTTTTTTTGTTTGTTTGTTTTCAAGTATATGGGTTCAACATAATAGCCACAGAAAGTACTCTGACTACATTACAAGAACAGCACCGAATAGTAAAAAAGCTTCATTAAGATCTGCCCTGTTTCAGATTTTCCTATCAGCAGTAAAACAAGTCTACTGTCTTCAGTGATAATGACAGTCAGAAGCCTGCTCTTTCAGAGGGAGGCACTGAGATTATTCTTCATGCACTGCTGTTTAAAAGCCAGCTCTCCAGCGACAGCAAGGAGTGGGTGGCAAAACTCTCACTGCTTTCAGTGGTCTGAGATTTGGAGCCTGGGAATGTTTTATGTAAATATTTCTCTTCACATTTTCTCTTCATTTGTCCGAGTGATTTACAGCTTTACTTCGGCAATGAAAGTTTCCTCTCAAAGAAGCTACACTGGTGCAAACTGAACAGATATTGGATAGGAGCTGAAACCCTCTATTTTTACCAAGCGGGTATTGCTAACAACAATACAATTAATCTATAAATAAAACATGGTTGCTTACTACTCTCTATTATCCTGAATTTGCAAATCTTTGTATGCTGCATGGCACTTTACATGTACCATGTGATACATTCCCACACTGTCAATGCCTACTCTTTTACACCACCAGTTTTATAACACCTTCTGTAGACAAATGAGCTTTCCTTTAAGATGGGTGGTACAGTTATGTAGCCTGTGTGCACAAGGGGTCTTTTAAGGAATCAATAGAAAGAGCATGCCTGTAATTATGTGTGGTAGAACAGAGTATGCCATGGACATGCCTAAAAATCAAAAGAGCTGTAGCGATGCATAGGAGTTGCCATAGTGTTATTCTGACCCCTGAAGGATGGAAACAGAGTTAACTTCACATTCTTTTTTTTCCAATTTACTCAGTATACTCTATGAATGTCAAACTCTAAACTACATTAGCAGGATTTATTAGTGCTTACCCAGACTTATCCTCCAGAAATATGAAAATAGTCATGAACTAATGGTGAACCAACTTTAAAATACTGATGTTTCCAGGGAAGCAGAGAAAATTATTTTTCAGGTTAGTTGTAGGGTGAAATTACCATGAGTTTGAAAGTGCATTAAATCTAGTAGCTATGTAAAGATCATGTTTATCAAGAGATGTAAAACTCACTCTGCTCTCACCTCTTCTTAACCGAGAAATATTTTAGTGGCATTTTGTTAGAATGGAGTCAGAGTGAAGTGGGGAAGGACATAGGTCAGTGATGATAAGATCACTCATTTCAGCTGAGTTAAGATTTCATCAGGTTTACATTTTTCAGAAAATGCATCTGTTAGAGGTATGGGGCCTCAGCAGTGCCTTTGTGAGCTTATCTGTCTTCAAGGAGTGCTCTTCCTCCTCCTCCCCCTGAACAGATAGGAAAAGTGATTCAGGATTCTAAAATGGGTATTAAGGCATATCTTGATACTACTATCTTTGTGGACAATTTGCTAAAAAAGTCCATCAGAGTTAAACAGATGGGGCTCCTGTTACACCTTTGCTCTTCACCTCCCTACTTCTGAGACGCTTGAGATGTGCTAATGGACCACCTTTTAGTTTCCTGTAAATCTAACAGGTATATTAGACTGTTGTATCTGACAATACTTTTTTCTAAAGTCAGTCACGCTGTATCCTAACACGCTGAAGCAGCACCCTGCCAAAGCTGTGAGGCAGTCACTGCACACCCGGAGAGAGAGACAACGCTGTCTATGCTGGGCGCTCACACTCAGGGCAAAGTGGCACCAGCGCTGCCTGCCTTGAGCATTGGAAGAGGGGTGAGCAGAATGACGTGCTTGGAGGTAGGTGACGGCGAGGGGGGAGGAGGAGAATCAATTTTAATTTCGGCTTTGTTCCTCCTTCGCTTAGCTGTTGCCATGCACCGAAGTTCCAGGTTGCGGTGTGACCTTGCCGAGGAGCGCGCAGCCCGGGCTGCTCAATGGGACCATTGTGCAGCCTTGCAGGGGCTCTTCGGGAGCCCTCTCCCCGGGTGTGGCTGAACCAGCGCCTCGGCAGCCTCCTCCTCCTCCTCCGTGAACTCCCTGTCCCGGGGAAACTCCGCCAGCAGCACGCTGATGCAAAAGGCAGCCTGCAAGAGGCAAACCCCTTGTCAGGAGCTGAGAAAGGATCTCCCCTCCTCTGCCCAGGTCTCCATCCCCCGCTGCCAGGAGCGCCACAAAGTTAACCCAAGTGATCGATACGCTATAGGAGCATATTATTCCACTATCGGCGACTGATGCCACTGATGTAATCAAGTTACATAATCGCCGTCTTTGCACAAACACATCCATCTTCCTACAGACAGATCTGCATATCTTCTTCCATCCATTATGCATGAACCCACCAGCAGTACATAAGGGTACATATTTTCACACACACCATGTAACTTTAGCATTGCAGTGCATTGCACTGCACAACGTCATCACTATCGATTCCTTAACCTTCCCCCATTCCTTCTTATCAGAACTGATTTAGCGGAGAAAGATTACCTATGTGCATTGCTCGGATTCCTTTAAAGTGGTTCCCTTGCTCACTTCTGTTCCTAAGAAGATGATCTTTTCTTTCCTTTTTTTCCCTGTCTCGCTTGACACCACAAGTAACAGGAATGAATTCCCACACAGTCCCTCAGCGAGATGCATGTATGTACGAAATATCGAAGAGAGCATCTCTGTTTGCACATCTTCCAACTCCCATACACGTGGTCTGAGCTTTCAGTAGGTAAGTTATTGGGTGAAAAAAATATTTTGTAAGAGCAGTTGGATGAGAGATTTTCAGGCTAGTGACATTTACGGTATTTCTCTACTATCGGGCTGAGGGGTTTTTTGTCCTTACTGTCCCTCAGTTAATAATTTCCTTGCAGGAACAGTTGCAATCCCAAATTACCAGTGGCATTTAACCCGTTTAGCACCAGTGCACTGTACCACGATCAATAAGGATCACCACCTTAAAGTTTAACAACTTGAAGAACAGGATTTCTCTACCTCCATTGCAGCTATGAAATGCAGCAGAACGCTGCACAGAGTTGAAAACATTTATTTAACCAGCGGATGGGCTCCGAGCTCATATTAATTAGATTCCATCACGGAGAGCTTCTTCATTAGCACATACCCTTTTCAGCCAAATACATAACAACAGGGAAGATTAAAAAAAATAAATAATAGGGAAAATTAAAGACTCCTTGCTTTTACAGTACTCCCTCAAACCCAGAGGGTGCATGAAGAAGGGAGGAGATTTTTAATTAATTTTTTTATTTATTTATCGCAAAAAGCACTCACCAGAAGAACTACTGCAGTTATTCCACTTAACTACCAATAGCGACTGGAGCCCCCTCGCATCAGGGTAATGCAGCAATCCCGAAAGTGCCCATTTCAGTCACCCGCCACCAAGTTTAGCAATGCCGGGCTTTTGCCTGGATAAAATGACCTTACCCACAGGAGTCTCCCGAAATATCCCTCCGGTGCGATCAGTCAGCGAGGCGAGTGCCGGTCACCACACTGCGCACTCGGCCGGAGAAGCCCCGTGTTTACTCCTGGGGCTGAGCTGGCCGCGAGTGCCGCGGACGCGGTGCCCATCCATCCACCGCTGCCAGCTCCGCCGCGGGCGCAGGTAATTCCATACAGACTTCGGCGGCCCCCCCCGCCCCCCCCCGAGTCGCCCCTTCCTTCCTAGTTCAGAAAGTGCCCGCGTCGCCGGCGGGAGGTACCATCCAGGTGCGGCTGGGGGGGGGAGGGGGGAAGGGGGCGGCCGGCCTGGGGGCCCCCGCGCCGCCCGCGGGCAGCTCCGCGCCCAGCGCGCCGCCGAGGGCCAGATCCCGGCTTCCCGCACAAGTATCCGGCGAGCGACGGTCCGGAGGGGTTTCCTGGCGCTGGGAAAGCGCTGCGGGGGGGGCGGGGGGAGTGTGCTTGCCGGGTCCTAGCACCCGCACCGCAGCGCAAAAAAAAAAAAAAAAAAAAACAAAAAAAAAAACCACACCACCAAAAAAAGATGGTGGGGGAGAGGGAGGTTTGGGGGGGGTAAATTCTCCAGACGCGGAAAAGAAGAAAGGAAAAAAAAATTTTTTAGTTGTCCGCTTGCCCCGAACGATACTAATCCCCGGTGAAAATGACAAGTGATCAGCAAAGAAGAGGAGGTCTTGATTGATAACCACAATCCACCCAAAATATCCTCGGGAGCAGAGGAAGAGAGGGAGGGAGGGAGAGGGAGAGAGAGAGAGAGAGAGAGAGAGAGAGGCGAGAGAAACTGCAGTGCATAGACGATCCCTGTGTTCCTACGAGCCGGGCTGGCTCGCTCGGCGGAACGCGCCCTCCGCCGGGCCGGCAGGAAGGGGCCGGCACTGCCCCCCGATGGACAGCGCCGCACTCGCCGCTCCGCGACGGCTCCGGAGGAGGGATCGTGCTGGGGGGAGCCGGGGGGGGAGGGCCCTTCGGAAGGGATCCTGGAGAAACTCCTGGGTGGTGGGGCCTCCTTCCCTCCGCCCCGGCGTCGCCCGCCTCCCGCGCCGCCTCTGCCCGCAGCGCTCCGCGCCCGCCCGGGACGGGGCTGGGGCAGGGCAGGGGCACGGGAGGATGAACGCGACACGCGCGGGGGTCACCCTTCTTCTCTTCTCCTCTTGTGCTTTATTTTATTTTTCTCCCCACCTTCCCCTCCGGTTTCCGAAGCAAAGTGCTTTAGGAGAGATGATACATTATCTATTCTTGGATTTTTATAAGGCAAACTGTGGGCCTCGCTGTTGCCATGGGATCTTCTTTGTGCGAACTCTCTGAACTGTGTGGGAACAGTTTTATTTCCTTCCCTTCAGATTTTTGTCGGGTTTTTTTCCCTCCTTGTCTTCTGTAACTCTTCCGAAGATATGTATCAAAATGTAACTGCATTATTGCCAATTAAGATTAACAGCAGCTGCAAGGTGCATCTAATTAGGAATGTTAATTACTTCATGAAATAAATAGTCATTTGCAGATGTTTATTACACTAAACAAATGTTCTATAAAACATAACTCTCAAATTCTGACGCTCCCCCCAATAAATTTGATCCCATTTCTGCACAAAGTTGCAAGGGAGTAGGCACCCCTCTTCCATAGCATTAGTCCTGCAGGTGCACACTCACAGGGAAGAGAGACACAGAGTTGCCTGTTAGTAGGTACGTGGTTGGGTCAGAGGCATTTTGTACTCTTACAACCTGTTGTATGGGGTGGGAGTGTGGAGAAGCAGGAAATATCTATGCAATGTGAGATAAACAGATAAGTAACTGTACATATTTATGTCTACGTAAATGGCATTCTCCAAAACAGGGAAACAAAACAACCAGGCAACATTCAGTTACCTCTTAATCCATCGTGGCTTCCTTTTAGGGCCACAGAGAAAAATTCAAACTGCACCAGTTGTTAAACCCCCAATATCTTAACAAGAGAAGAGAGAAAAGAAAAAGCAGCACGTGGGAGAGCGTGATTTTATTACGGAACATGATAAAGGATTATCGATAGGCAGATAAAGTGCCATGCAGAGTTAGTGGGTTGCAGGAGAGGTAGGAGCTGTTGCAGAATTTGTGAAACTTGCTCACACCCCACCCCACCTCTCCCTATGATAATATAATGACATTCTTCATGTTGGACAAAAATTAGAAGAAACTAGAAATGAATGCAGCAACCAGTAGTCAAAATTCAGTGTTAAAACACGAAAATTAATGTGACTAGTTAAACCAGCCATTCAGATACTACTATGATGAGTGATCCACATGCGTAGGCAGGTAAAAGTGGCATGAAAAACTTCATGGGATTCTCTTTGTGGATCAGTACAGGGCATTTTAAGTTAACTAAATGACTCATACCATCTACTTTAGAGAGCTGGTTTGGGTGCTTGATTTAGACACCCAACCATCCTAGCTGTTTGACAGAGTGAGAGGAAGGGAAAGAGAGAGGGGCTCCCAACTTTGATTCTCATTATCCTTTGAGAGAGCTGCTTTCTCCCCATGGAGGTGCTACAACAGACTTCCAGCACAGGCACCTCCACTATGGAACTTCAAGAGTGTTCTTCGTGCCTGGACAGAGCATCAAATGCTTGAGGCTGTTCGTGCTCTACGAGCAGAGAGTAGTAAGGAGGTACTTGGGGCTATTGTTAAGGCGTATTTGCCTTCAGTTCCTGGTGCTTTACAGATTTCTCTTCCACTGATAACCAAGTTATTTAATCTCTCTGTCCTTTTGTTCCTTCACTGTATAATGTGAATTAACACTGTTCTTATGAATAAAGGTGCAGTGAAGATAAAAAGGCATTAATGTTTTTTAGGTGTTCTTATACAGCAGTCATGGGAGCTATATAAATTCCCAGAGAAGCTGATTAAGGGTCTGGCAGGAGAAAGGGAAAATGAAAAAGGGTGGAAGCCAAAAGCTGTGAACAAAATACAGTGGAATTGCTAAAATGGCTGAAACTAGACTAATAACACAGAAAAGCTGTAGACCATTCACACGTGCAGAATACAAAGCACCTGCGTTCTTGAGTTAAATTTGTCCCTGGGTTAAAGAAACTGGATTCAGTTCATTTCTCAGTTATGGAATTGTTATGAATAGCAATGCAGTTGTATGAATGCAAGTGTAAGAGGTTTTAGATTTAATTTTTTTCTCAGCCATATACCTAATCTCTAATTGGTTTCATCCTCACATTAATAACTAGGGTTTGTATAATACAGAAGGAGATCTCCTTTGTCCTCATCATGACTTGAGTGTTTTCAAGATATTTCACCAAAGAGAAAAGCAAAATCTTGTGGTTTTCTAAACATTGTTTTAATTCCATGACATTCAATGCATGCTGAATGGTTTAATATGAATGAGTAGTGTATCTTGTGTGTACTATGTGTGTGATCTTGAGGCATTATATCCCTTGAGATAAGGAAGAGGCACAAACCACATCTTCATCTATACTTCAGTAAGTGTCTTTAAAAGGATCATTGCATTTAATGTGTTTTAAGGAAAGTGAAACAGTGCAGTCAAAGTAAACTTCCCTTTCTAAAACTAATACATATTTAAAATGAAAGGGCTGACAGAGCATGTGGCTCTGAAGAATGCTAACATCGTGCACAGTACTTTTTGTTAGTAAATCCATTCTGCTCGGAGGGGCACCAGCCAAGAGCTGATACCACCCCTTAGCTGCAAGGTGTCCTTCAAAACCTCATAGCCTCATGCTTACCCTGCTGGGAAGTCTGTCCAGAGGGTCTGAAGACTGGTAGGTCTTTCACCATCTACCTGTGGATTTAGGTAGTAAATAGTTTTCCATTTCTGTATTTATTCCCCACTTTTTAACAAATGCTATGGGAGAAACAGACTAAGTACCACAGTAAAACATCAGCACTCGCACATTCTCATCCTGAGTGTGCATATAGAATAGAACTATGACACGATATAAATCTAACAGCATGCAAAACAAGCAGAATTTTTTGGATTAAAAATGTAATGAAATTAAAACTCCAAAATATGCTTACACTCCCCCACTAAAAATACCAAACAGAAGCCCTGCTCCTGTAAAAATCTACATCTGAACCTTGTAACCCTGTAAACTGCATTCTCAATCCAATTACTAAACAGTTTCAGTAAAGAAAAAGGTCAGCATTTTATCTATTTCTTTCTTTTCTTTTCCCCTTTTCAAAACAAAATTTCATTGATTTTATTACAAAATGCTTCCCTTTTTGTCCACTTCTGACATGACTAGGTGGTCTGGAATGCTTCAGAGAGAACAAGGTAAAACCTGAAATCTGCTATGTGATTAACTTTTCTGTTCTCCTTGAATTCTTTTGTATATTTTATGTTTGTATATTTTATATTTTTAATTTATACATCTTAATTTATATGTACTTACATTTCATTTATTTTATGTGCTTTATATAATGTACATTACATATTACATATTTTTATTCAGTCATGACAAAAGTGTTCAAGAAAGCATATATTTTAAAAAGAATAATCCCTAATTCCATGTCATGTGAAAATTTCAAAAGCAATTTCCTTTACAGAGGAGCCTGATTCTAAAGAGTACATATCTAGTCATGGAATAATACTCATCTCATAATGAAGAGACTTAATCACAGAAAGTCTTGTTTATAGTCTTAATTGCAATTCTGTTTTTCTTTTCCTGAACCTCATGTACCTTTTCATGAGTATAAGCATGCTGTATTCATTGCTGAGCTGTATTGTCCCAAATGCCACAGTTTTACCATGCTTTTCTTGTTGGTGCCATTCTTGTGTGACTAATTCAGCAGCTTTGTGCAGAGCATGTCAGACAGCTCAGGCTATTTGGTGCACAGCTCTGCCAGGGCCTTGCTGTCTCTCTGTGCAGCCCAGACAAGCCTTCTGCATCGGGTAGTCATCAGTTGTAGGTGGCCTGAGCAAAGCACTATGGCACCTGTGGATGAAAAGTGACACTGCATGAAAGCTAAATGTCTTGTTACTACTTGAGTGGGAGGGTACTTTCATTCAGAAAGGCATTCCTTCAACACATACATTTCATTGATTCTTAATGTTTAAAGAAGATGGAATTATATATATAATATATAATATATATATATATACACACAGATATAAAAAATTGTCTTTGTTGTCCTGCAACTTACTGCTTTAACCTAATTTAGCAAAGGATAATCTCAAGGTAATTAAATGCTCATCTCTTGCCCATTTTTAATTTTGTAGAATAAATGGTTACTTGCTGTTCCCCTAGTCTCTCATTAGAGTATCTCAAATAAAGATAATACCCATCCATAAGCTGCTTAGAACATAAACCTCATCTATTTAGTTAAACAGTTATCTATCACAAGGTAGGATAGATAAAATGGTGGGGTGCATTCGTGCATTAAAAAAAATCTATATGTTTCAGTTAAGAGTTGCCTTTTTTCTTTCTTTCTTTCTTTTTCTCTAAAAGACTAACAGAAGGCAGTAATAACAAATTATTTTCCTTTGAGGGTCTGTTTACTTTTAGAGTCTTCAGCAATATAAATCTCATCCGATTCCTATAAAGTCAATAGAAAGGCTCCTATTACTTCAAAAGGTGTTACAGCAGATCTTGCACTACTCTTGTCCAATCGAAGATAATAAATTGGAGATTTAAATATAAGCATTATTTGGAAAAAAAGTTACATAAGAATGATTGACCCAAGTTATCAGAGTAATCCCTCTCAGCCAGTGATGTTCTCCAACAGTGGCCAGAGCTGGACAGCAGTAGGTGAAAAGGGCAGGGCTGGTGACAAGCAAAAACAATACTCATGCAATGCACCTCCTGAATTCTGACAGCTGGCAGTTCAGGGGTTTTCACTTTTCATCACGAGAAAATGCCAATCATGAATATGAAACGTGGTAGAAATTAAGAGACAAATGTGATCTGAATTGCAAAAAACCCTCAACCAACCAACCAACCAAAAAAAAAAAAAAAAAAACAAAAAAACCCAAACCTTAATGGAAAAAGCAAGAGGACAAGCAAAACTTTGTTGAGTCATCCAGCTGCTTTGTGCAAAATTGGCTTTTAGTTTTTCTATTAATGTTTTGGGTTTTTTTCATTCTAAAAATTACCAGAAGCTAGAAAATATGCCAGGAGAGCAACTCCCGTGGGCTGCTGCTCCCTTCCCCCTGTGCTGCTCCCCTGCCTGGAATGCTACCCAGCACCCCCTTCCCAGCCCATTCTGGCCACTGAACCCTTCTGTCACTGAAAGGTTTTCTCAGGAGGAAAGGGATTTTTCCAAGGCCTCCTGCCCACCTGTGGGCAGGCCATGGCTGGCAGGGCACGGCTGGGTGGCAGGGACCTTCCCCAGCAGCCCCATCCAATCCATCCAATGTGGATATTATACACAATTTTATAAATATCATTATTAGGCAGTCCTGGACATCTATCAGCACCTGCCCATCCTCACTCTGAGATGTGATATTGGGATTACTTGCATGAATGGGGTTCAGGTGGTCATCATATAATTTAATGGGTGTGTAACACAAATTTTGTTCCTTTGACTACAGGGTCGTCTTTTGAAGTGCTCCCTTGCTACTGAAATGACTTCTGCAGCCTTGGTAGAGGTAGACAAAATGTGAAGTCATGCAGGTCAGTGTAGCAATGGGACTACCAGAAGCATGGCAGTAAGGTGTTCACTCGGATGCAGCTTCATATGAGAGAGTTCCTAAAGAAGTACAGCTACTTTCACCCTGAAGTACATGAAGTACTAAACTTTCATACATCAAAGAGTGTGACTGACAAGACCAAAATCAAATCCAGAAACTGCCTGTGTAGATGTAAACCACTTTGGCAGGAACAAACTAAAATTTAACTGGTCTAATGTTCCTGAGTAAAAATATCCCTTGGAAAGTTATGAAGCAGAATAAGAGATTGCTAAAATCAAAGCTCTGTGAATTTTCTACCTCACAGACCTCGTGAGTCAATTACAATATAGCTATAAATGTCAGAATTCATTAACCTAGGAAATGTTTGCTTTTCAGTGTTGCTTATTTTGTCTCCCTCCTATACACATACATGTGCATACAGAGGCACTTGATTTTGTGCTTACCAATGCACCCAATTTAGCAGCAGCAAAGGTTTGTCCTAGTTATTAATATAAGTTGCTGGAATTATCTACAGCCAGTATGTTTCGAAGCTTCAATTTGCTATTTGGATGACATGGGGAAATCTAAACTTCTACATGCATGTGAGCAGAGAACTCACAAGAAGAGAAGCAGCTCTTTACTTTTGAACAGTGCACAAAACCAAGTTCAAGAGCCAATTATTTAAGTACGACTGTACGATAATCACTATGAAGTATTCAAATTCCTGAAGCCAATCTCCCCAGATCCCTCCAAAAAGATATCAAAACAACCTCACTTTCTCTTACAGAAGTATTATTTTGCTGTAAAGAGGGGCAATACCTAAAACCCATGGAAGTTAATTAAAAAGAATTTAAAAAAAAATACACCTAAAAGGGTAAAAATGTTTGGTGATGCAAGGGATGCTGTTTAAAAACATAATGTTACATTCTTGGTGAAAGAACCCATCAGATCTCTAAAAAAGGGCTAGCTTGATTCTGAGATAAAAAAGCCTTCTTTCAAATAAGAAAATCATAGCCCAATAATTGGAAATTATATATAGTACATTAAATGTAAAGCTATAGCAACTCAGCCCTGACAAAAATGTTCAGAATCAGCCCACTAACAGCATACAGCATAGAGAAAAAATATTTTCAAACTCGTTATGGTGAATCTTGTCATCATTGGTAACAACAGATGATTCAGTAGGATAACAATTAGTAGAAAAAGACATTTAACAGAGCAGTAACAAGTTGTAAAATATTCAATTTATAGTTAATATTTTTTGTTCTAGTATGTATGAGATGTTTTAACACATAAGGGTGTTAAAAAGTTATTGCTACCATTGTTTAAAATGTTTTTGGTTTCACAAAAATATACACATGATTAGGTTGCCCAGTCTCAAAAAAAGCCATAATTAGTAAGCAGTATTAAGCAAAGTAATTAGCAAGGGAATAGTCAAATAGAACGTGTTTGCTTAGAGAGGTGGAGGAATACTGAACAGAATAAGACTATTTGGTTTGCAAAAGGTGATACAAAGGGAAATACACATGAGATCTCAAAAGTTACAAGTAGTGTAAAGACCAATGTCTTCAGTACACAAGAATGAGGAGGCAGCCAGTAAATTATGATGTGACATGTTCAAAAGAGGTGCATAACAAATAAGTAAATTGTATAATTCATTCATTGCCTCAGGATGTTTTGAAGGCCAAAGTATAAATCAGTTATGAAAGAATAAGTACATTCTTGTTGGAGAGGCCTCTCTTTTGTATTAAACAATAATCTGATTATAACTTCCCAGATAGAAAATGCCTAAACTATGTGCAGCCAAGGCGGAAAGACACACCAGAGAAAGATCTAAGTCTGCTTCACTCGCTTCTTTCACTCTTTGCTTAAGTTTCTTCTACTAGTCATTCTTAGAGATGAAACTCTGGGCTAACTGGGTCTTTGTGCTGAATCTCCATGGAATTTGAAAGTTTTGCATTATTGAAAGAGTTAATGCACATTATGCACCGTGCACGGGGTTAATGCAACACAGAATCCAGAAAGAAATGCCAGGGAATGTCACTTGCCTGTATTTAGTGCACAGAAATTTCTTTTTGTATTGACGTTTACTTCTAGCCAAAAAGGGAGTTAAAAACTACTACCAGGTAAGAATTTCTGAATTTATTCAATGCTTATTTTTACAGGTGTAAGTAAGCAGGTATCATGAATGCAACAGAAAGAAAGATGAGAGATGCTGGGAAAATGTATTTGCATGTGATGGCAGCGTGGCAGGATCTCTGTGGTATCAGGAGCAAAAGAGTTAAAGGAAACGTTTTCTAACATGACTTTGGGGGGGGAGGTCCTGTTGCTGTCTAAATCTTTCTTTAAGTCTACACAGAAACATGAGAACCTTGATGGGAGAGTATTGTACCCTACTGAAATGCGATGTGACTACAGGACAACTTTACAGCGTAAACAAATTTGAGGTCTCACACAGCTTTTCCTTATGTCAGTCTATAAACAAGTCTGTCAAACTTTTGTTATCCATAGCCTGAAATTCCGATTTCCCACATCCACCATTTTTTGTTCTTCTGTCTTTATTTCTTGCATTAAGTATTCTCTTGAAATAAGAAAAAACAAACGTAAATGGTATCAGTTTAGCATGATTGTTACAGAATGTCTGTGACAGCACAGAAAGCAAGCTGCAGACAATGAAAAATGAAGGATCAGCAATTACTAAGATTTACAAGAACACTCCTGTATAGCTTTGTTCTGTGGGCCTGGAAAAATGTAACTTCTATTTCAATGTGTCTTTTTGCCTTGTTTTATCTTAAACTGCCAATTTTTTTTCAAAGGCCAGGATTCTTTCTTCTAACAGGAGACAACAAGCTGTTCCTTATGAGATCAACAGTGACGGTGTAGCATTTCCTGAAAGAAGAGAGACAACTCTCAGTGCAAAGGAGAAAGTTTCATTTTCAGCAGTGAAGATAGATGAATCAGAATAAGAAAAAAGAATGAAGGCAGAGGAGAGTGGCAGGGTCTGAAATGAAGGCAATGTGATCTGAATGCTGATGAAGAGGCATTGACAAGATGAAAGATCTCTCTCTGTCGCGCTCTCACCCTCTCATTTCCAGTGTGTAAAATCTGTCCTGTTGACATACTCTTGAGCTCTTTTTATATCACAAAACTGGAACAAACAGGATTCACAATCAGTGGTGGTGACACAGCCCCTGTGAAATATAGTTGCTAAGGGAAGAGCTTAGCACCTACCTCCCATTCTCTCCCACTTTTTGAGACCCTTCAGTCCATGTAACTGGACTTCATCAGGATTTGAGAATGCTTCTCTGAGTAATTCAGGCTGATTACAAATAAAAGAGGTCTGTGAGGTACTGACAATTCACATTGACTCTCCAGGGAAAGGTACCATATAGTTAAATATGTAAGTATTTTACCTATATGTAATTTAAGTGTATTCATAATGTAGCGTAACATTACCTCTGTTGGATGTCAGTTCTCAGAGGAAATCCTGTTTTGGAAAACTAACAAGATGACAAAACCAAGCAGATATGTCATGTTTGAAGATAAAAGGTAGCCAAACTTTAAAAATCAAAGCCCCACCTTTATAGTATGTACACTGAGAACTCCTGAAGTTTTTGCTTCAATACATGCATCGGGGAAAATTTCACTTTCCAGCCATCAAAGCCATTGGTTTTGATGGCAGTTTCTTTCAAAGAATCAGGGTCTTCAGACAAGCAAGGCTGTTGCTCAGAACAGTGTGTATTCTGCCAGTAAATATTTTTTCACAATGTAGGACAAAATATAGTGACATATATGTATACAACATGGACCTAAATGTGTTGTCATATTGTGAAGTATGCAATACACAGGCCACAACATTGTACGTTGAGATAAAAAAATTAACTTTCTAAAGTTTATGTGCTATCTGAGGTAGTACTGTTTTAATTCTCCTTCTGTATAATGACTTTTTAAAAGTAGTGCATAAGAAGCCGTTTAGTTTTTTCCGCCTCTGTGGTACAGCTGAAGGGAAACCGTGATTTCACTGGAATTAATCAAGAAAAACAAGGCGTTATTTCAAATCCTTCACTCTTTAGTAAAAGGCTTGTTCACTTTTGTGGCTAATTTGCCTGACTAATAAGTAAAGAGTAAAAATATAAATTATACATTTATCTGCATTGTATATAGGAGTCATGAGGTTAATTAGGAAATTCCAGTCTTTGTTGCTAACCATGTTTTGAAGACAGGGAAAATACAGAGAAAAACCAACCAAAATTGTAAACCAAACCAGGTTGCTTTGGGTTAATTCCTGTTCATATTTTCAATTCTAAACTGAATACCTGTCAGGTGGAAGAATAAATTCAAATATTAGTGTTCAAAAGCAGAATGTCATCAAATTGTCTGCTGTTATGTTTTCTACATCAAGTTAATTTATGGAAAATTAAAACTCCTACCAGGCTGAAAAAGTTAATACCAATATTCGATTTACAAAAAACAAACAAAAAAAATCACAAAAGGAAAAATATATATCTCTTTTATAACTGCATTTACTATTAGGGTTTGGTACTACAAGCAGTTAACAAGCAATGCATTTTCCCAGGATGCAAGGTTTTGGAATTCATGTGTTGATGAACACTTTATAAATCTGCAATAATACTGTTTCTGGTCAGTACGTTCACACTACATCACACACATTTTCACCCTGTGTAGTAGAGGTTTCTTCTTGTTGATCCAGGGAGATACAATGAAGAAGTGTTTAGAATTAATGATAAATTGAAGGATTATAGATTAAGAGGTTTTTTTCAGGTAATTTATCTCCTCTCTCCTGTTTTGTTTCCCTGTGGCTCTTCCCCACAATGCCCTATCTCTCATATATTTATTTTGTGTGGTTTGACATTACATTTAAAAAATTCCACTGAAATAAATGACCAATTTATTACTACCAGGTTTTTCTGAATCTGTGACTTATGCCTGACCACATATTTATGAATTTTTAAAATGGAAATACTTATATTCAAACAAAGTTCAGAAAAAAAAAATCTGAAAACCAAACACCAAACTAAAACAAACCCCAAATTCTCCACAAAACAAAATATGATTTAGGGATATCAGCAATGATGGGAACAGTTTCAGTTGTTTCCACAAGGGCATATATATATATATGTGTATATATGTATATATATATAGTGTGTGTACATATATATGTGTGTATATATATATGTATACACACAAGATATATATATATGGTATATTTATACAGTGTGTGAATATCCATATTTATATATAAGGTATATACATAAGGCAGTTTCTTAAGAGAAAAAGTAAAACATTCTTAAGCTAGTCTTTGATTTTAAATAGAGGCCTGACCATCATTAATGACTATGAAAACATTAATCTTTGTCAGAGGATCACAGATTGAATAGTTACTTACATTGGATTTAAAAGACTCAATACTGAGAAAACTTTGTCTCATCTTGTAACAAATTAAAACAAATTTTCTACCACTGCAATTTATGGTGCTAACTCTGGTAATTAGGGCAGAACTAATCGTCCATAACTTTAGGCTCTCAGAGTGTTGTCATCATCCAGAGCTCATCATCCAGACTACCTATACAGGCATGGGGGAGAAACAGAAGCTGTTTTAGAATGATTCAGCTCATTCTAGTATAGACATCTTAAGTGAATCTCACCTTTGAAGGATCTATTTTGCTCTCTCAACTAGACAGAAAAGTAGATTAAAAGCTTGGAAATAGAAGGTATATGACAGATGCCTAAGTCTGTGTGAGGTTATTTCTGTCATTAATATGTAAAGAGGATATAAAATAATAAGCAGAAGTGAATTTGTAAATTTAGAAAGTACAATATTGCATAAAAAAGAATAGTGATTTTTCAAATTTTTACTATAACATTAGCAAGTAATACTAGTAAAATTTATGGAAATTATGTTAAAAAAATACCCTATCATTATGCCCTTGCATGCAACACAAGGATCCAAGGGATTACAAAAAAGAAGCTGATCACTTGCAGAAATAGCTTCTTATTTGCCTAGGAATGTAGGAAAAGAGAAACATTCTTTTGTGGTGTTTTTGTGATGTTTTATAATAGCATACTTATACAGACATTCCACAACTTTTGCAAAATAGCAACGGAATACTAATATCCTGAAATATCTCAGGACCTGAAAAGCAACTAGGGAATTGTGACTAAAGGCCATCAGCTCTAAAAATAAACCTAAAGGCACTTTTCTTAGCCTACAAATAGATCCCTTGTTATACAGTCTGTTTACATCTCACATAATGATCAAAGCCTATTTGAAGGAGAAACCTATTTATTTCTTTAAAAAGGAGAGTCAAGTGAAGATAATTATAAACTTTCTAAGGAAACTGGCTGTTGAAATGCGCTTCAGCATCTACTGTGCTGTGCCAAAGTGCGTCAATGAAACTCAGGTAAAGGTTTTCACTTTTTTTCAGTGATTACTGTATCTCCAAATGGGAAACAGCTGAAGCCACTTTCTTTTCAGGAACAAGCTGTTTGAAACAGTTTCCTTGGTTTTTTTTAGTTACTCCTGGCCAAGGAATGTCATTAATTCTGCCCTCAGCTCCTATACTGAGATTCCATTCACAGGAACTCACTTAACAGCTCGTTTACATGGAGCATGCATGACAGGGGAAACCAGCCTAAGATATCTATTTCAAATTATATTTATGATAAAGCACATAATGAATGATTTACATCAGAAAACAGGCATTAAATATTATATACTTCTAGTTTTGCATGGGAGTATTCCTTGGGGATTTAAACTAATTTCCTTCAACTTTAAAATTTAAGTTGTTTTAACTTTTATGAATTATTCTAAACACTTATCTAAACTATGTCAGAGCCATAGAAAATAGACCCAGAAATGCAGAAAGACTCACACATCTTTTCCTTATGCCTAAGTCCCAGCACATAGTCGTATAATCAACAGCTGTTACTTTTCCTCGGGGTTATGTCATTTTTACTCATATATTTTGATGACACATAAACAGCTTAAAGTTCTTTCTCTTTTTTAAGTGGCAGGGTGCTGCACTTTTCAGTTGCACAAGAGAACAAAATTGGAAAGTTTCAACAATAGGGAATATTTCTTAAGTCACTTTTTCCTCTTTTCCAGACTGAACTGGTGTTTGTGCTCAGAACATTTATCTGGCTTCAGAGATGAATACTGCTTGATCTTATCATGCAATATTAAAAGTGTGGTGGGCTGCTAAGAATCTACACATATAAACAAGGAATGATACTGAAGATTATACTTCCATATGATAAAATACTGGTATCTAATGACATCTATTGTTTAATAGTGAAAAAATTAGCAATCTTTGAAGCTGTTTTATTACTTGAGATTATGAATTTTAACATTTATAACTGTAATTTTCCCCTGCAGCCATATTTTCAGATGTTATCACAGGGAATTATAAGAGAAAAGTACTCACTTTTTAGGGGGAATGTCTCCTTTATCCATAAGAGCCTAGGGGAAAAAAAACACTGTTAAAAATCTTTCCCCAAATTTCCCTCCTTGCCAGAAGGACAGCGTGACGTAGCATGAATAAATTCTTAACTAAGCTATAGTATGTCAATAAAATTCCAATTTAATAGATACCGAAGCAAAAAGGCATTGAAGCTAAGGTTGTAACTCATTTTGCCAAGAAGTGGTTGAAAGAGCTTAAGATATCTTTGAATTGTAATCAATGTCCTTTTGTCTAACAACTGCACTTCCTTTTTTCTCGTGGTTACAACTATTTGGTCATTCACTGATTTTTTTAAAGCCTGGTTAATTACAATGTGTTTGTGAAAGTAGCAAGTTTAGGCTAAGGTAGAGAGAGGCTCTTATATTAAACAGGAGAAAGCAGAGAAAAAATTATTTTTTGAAAAGGAATGTATGCTTATGATCAAGAGAAGAGGTCTGGAAGGAGAAAAAGAAATTAAAGGAAATTCCTAGTTCACATTTGGAATTTTTATAAGTCAGGACTTTCTCCTTACTGTTTGAAATCTGAACAAACACAAACACACACATGCACACACACTCTCTCTCTTTATTAAACTAATCTGATTTTTCACGTAATTATTGATGGAAAGTGGTGGAAAGGACATTTTGGAGGAAATCTACTATTTTTGTGGGAGAAGCTGATAGAAAATAAGAAGTGAAACATGACTATGAGACAGAGGTATTGTGAGAGTACAGGTCATCTGCCTGCAATGTCTATCAATTATTTCTTAGATCACCTGGTCGAAAAGAAAGTTGGCAGGAAACATGGAGAATAATGTAGAAGGCCTTATTTCAAAAAATGGTTTGTAAGATGTTGTTCCAAGTTATTGAAAGCTGAAGGGACATGATAATGAAGAAAAAGTGGCAAAAATTTTGCAGTTTGGTCTTCCACATATTGTATGTAGAGCAGATATATTTGCATCCATTCCCTTCTCAGGCTGCTGAACCTTCAAATTTCTCTGGTATCTAAATTTCCAGCTGAGAGTGCTGACACTTTCCTTTCACATCCTTAAGGACCCATCATATGATTTGCATCTATCCTGCCCTAGTGTTTTTTCATACTGTGTGCTGTTCACAAACTCTGAGTGCAGGCAGGATGTGCAGTGCTGCCATACCATCACAGTGAGTACTGAGTCTGTTTCTGACAATATTGAATCTATTACAAAGTGCTGAACACTTTTTCAGTCTTCTCTATATGAAAGAATTTAGGACTTCAGTTTTGCAAACACCACCCTCAATAGGCTCATGAGAGTTTATTAACTATCCAGTTTTAGGCTAAATGAGCTTGGGGAAAACGGGAAGCCACACTTAAGCCAATGTGATAGAATAAGTGTAAGACTGCTTTTCTGTGAGCATGAGACGTGTCAGAAGGTACTTGTCAGGGAGTCCAGCATATAGTCTGTGGCAGTGCATCAGTCCACCTGAGTGGATGAGCAGAAAGCACACCTGTTAGAAGAGAAGGAAGACAAACAGTGGCTGCTAGCCACTTGGCCCATCTCGGAGTTCAAAAGTGGTTGCTCCGTGGGTGTTGTTCAGGATTGTAGCACTATACCTGATGAGCCACGTGGGTGGTGGGGGGAGGGGAGAGCACCTCTCCCCTCCAGGCTCGGGGCCTGAAAAACCCTGTGTCTGGAGTCCCCCTTCCCCGTCCCACAAGACGTCGGAAATGGTTCTTCAGACGGAGAAGGAACTAGAGCTGGGCTCCCCCACGTCGAGGATGGGGAAAGGGAAACCCATTCAGGATGGTGTCCCTGAACACCTCTCTCATCTCAAAAGGGAGCAGAATACGCTATGGCAATGTTGCTTCTTCACCCACAACAGGAATTACAAGCTCTGCCTGGCCAAGTCCATAGGGGTCCAAGAGGTCTCTTCTCCCTGTTTGTCCTTTTGCAGCTTCCCAAATGACTGTTTGTCACAGAAATAGTGTGCTGCAAGTTTAGTGAAGAGACTGATATGCAAATGCTTTCTACCCAGTGCAAGGCATGGGACTAGGTATGGACCTAAGTGGAGTACAGTCTAGGCACTTGCTGGATCTGCTGGTGGAGCCATAAAGGCCTGTGCAGTGTGTATTGCACCAAGAGGGGCTGGATGTGCCTTCAATGTTTCAGAACTACTCCGAGGACCTATGGTGTTAATGCAAATGGAAAGGTCCAGACTGAGGCAACTACTACTGTCTTTGGGAATGTTTTCATTCCTTTGTACAACTCTATATTTAAAATGGGGCTGAAATTTGTTTATAGACCTCTTATGGTTCACTGCATTTGCTTACCACTCCTTTGAAAGTTTCTGAATAGGCAAGGGGTTAGGGGATGACATCAGTATCTTTGTTGGTACACCCAAAAGAATAAGAGAATTTGATGGAACCAAGTATTCCCCATGTCAGCTAAACACTTAGTAGGTAATCTCTGCTTACAAGTAAAGGTTTCAGCCAAATCATTATCACTCTTTAGAAAGCACAGTGTAACTCAGGATGTTCTTGGCCCAGTTAAGCAGTCGTGCCTGCCCCAGCTCAGTGGGAAGGTTGAAGCCAGAATGGGTCTTCTCATCCTTGTAATATTTAAAATAAACTACATCTTGAAAAGAGGTGTTTTAGCATTTGTTAAGAGGCTGTATTTGAACTGCTGAGCAACAAAGGTCTTTTAATACTTTTTCTCCTCATCTTTCCCTTGGAATTGTTAGCTAAGAACACACAACAAAGAGAAGATATAAAAAAATGCTTCAACTTTTCTGTGAAGCAGCAGGGTTGCCAAAAATTCATGCTCAATCCACCTCCCAATAATTCTTAGTAGAGCAGTTTTATTATCACCGATCCCTGAGGACAATGGAGTTGAGACTAAGGTAGTTACATAGAAGCTGTCCCTCCCTCAAGGTGTCTTCAGAAATTTCTCACTCAAGAGAAGTAGGACTGTGTGACCAGAGGATCAAGACAAAATGTACAGCTTCATTTGGCTCCATGCTATGGATCTTCCTAGCCCCAGGATTTGTTCCTCAGACATTTAAATTAACGTAGCATTAAAAGATGACAGGATTATGTTCTACAGACTCATTAACACATTCCTCTGGTGCAATGGGAGGCAAGGGATGCTTGAATATTCAACCACCTGAGGCACCTACTAATGTGACTGACACTCCCTGCAATGTCTCAATACATTAAAATATTACTTCTATTGAATACAAGTTTGCAATTTACATGCAATTTTTCAAATGGGAAAGTATTTATCTTTTCATTCCACCAAGTAATTCTCAGGTTTGTGATGGAAGAGGAAGCACTTTTCTCTATGAAGCTGCTGTTAAATTGTAGTAGTTTCCTCATTCATGTGCCTGTCCCTTCTGTCATAATTTTCTTGCCTACCTCCCATGAATTTAGCAAAGCAAACTATGATACTTCAGGATTTTCATTTTTTTTCCCTTGATGACTTTGCCTGGCTGCTGCACTCAACAGCCCTTTAAAGGCATTGAGGGCCTGAGAGGCATTCAAACTTATTGTTAGAAAGCCCAATGGAAAGCTGATCGTTGTTCCTCATTCAGGTTTTGAATGCAAACAGCTCCATAGTTGTGTTTGTAAACACAACCAACTGTAAAAGCAACTGTCCACCTCTGAATCTTTTTATTAAGATTACTTAATAAATAATAATTAATAATTAATTAATTATTAAGCCTACAAGCAGTGGAGGATGCAAAAACTTGGAACCAAAAGATACCAGCTGTAACCTGCACTTACCTACAGATCATTAGGTCGCACTGTCCCCTCTGGCTGAGCACTAGAAGAGCAGAAAACGAAGTCTGTTTTTGGAGCAGCCATTGTTTTAAAAATTCTAAGATACAAAGTTGAGATGTGTAGTTATTAAAGATGTGCAACCATTTTCAAAAGAACAAGGTTGTTGGGCACAGTATCTTGACCACATTCAAATAGAAATGTTCTCTATGCCTGGACATACCACTCTGGCCTCGGGTCTTTTAGATTGTACCACTGGTCATCATGTAACAAACACATAATACAGGAAGTGTGAAAAAGCATGGCTGTAACTTAAAGCCTAAGTACCAATTGTTCAATATACCCACTATGAGATTCATGTTCAACTTCTAAAGATATAAACAGGCAAGAGTCTCCCTGCTCCACCCAAAAAAAAAAAAAGTTTCTTGTAAAGACCCAAAGACATTTGAAAACCAAAAAGTTGAATATCTCTCAGAGGACAGTTTAATACAGTTATGCATGCATTTTTCTCTATACACATATGTAGATACAGTGCAAATCAATTACCGTGAGTCACAATTTCCCTTCAGTATATCATATTTTAAAGCCTAAGGAATGCATGAAACTATCTTCTCTTAGTCCTTAGGAGATAAAATGAATTATCTCCATTTTGTAGAATGTTTAAACATTCTGCTACTGGTCAATCAGACAGTCTGTAGCGAGGCCAGGAGTTGAAGCAGAAGCAGTCTGGATATTCAAGTGTCTCCTTTCCTTATCTGTTATTCCTTACGAGAAGAGAGCCTGCAGTGCCCTCCCTAAGATGTTATCCAAGTAGAACTTGATATTCCTTGAACTTTTAAGTCTATGTTTGAGCCCCTAGGTATCTACTGGGCTGTTTTATCCAGGACTGAGAAGGAGAGTTCTCTTGCTGCCTTTTGCTGGAAATGCTGAAATTTACAAAGTGTCTACAATTTAAAATTCAATGGAAGCTTAGGAGTGTTGATTTTGTTGGACTAGAACTTGCACCTTTACCTATGACTGCAAAAGACAGGAGAACTTGAGTCTTCTAGTAAATTCTAGTCCTGTGTTTCTGTGAAAAAGTTTTTTGATAGGTTTTTCTTACATAATCAGCTTTTATCCTGCTCTGCAACACAATATGTTTGCATCTAGAAGACAGCATCATACTTTGGTCTTCCTTTGGGTTCACTTTGACTTTTTTAACCTTATGGGGCTGTAAATTACACTGGAAGATTCATGGGTTGTGACCTGATGGAAACAAGGTACCTGGAAGCTCTCTTTTCAACACAGACAGAAAGCTACGAGTTAAGCTTCACAGAGGAAAATTGGATAGGACAGCAAAAATGAATTGAGGCCAATAGTATGAGGGAATAAAAAGCAGAAGGACATCCTGAGTTTGTGATATTTTTGCACTTGGCTTCCCTCATCCTACATTATTGCCTGTGATACAAATACATAAAGAGGCATAAAACCTGTGATAAAATTAATGTCTCTGCTTTTGCATTTTTCGTTCTACCATGAGTCTGTGCATGAAGTCAAAAAGCTGTGGCATTGTTTGCAAGTTTTAGCCACATCTAGAGCTTAAAGATTTCTAGCCTTCATTACACACTGAAGATTTTTTGCCATGTTCCTCTTCATTTCAAAATAATGAAGGTGAGAACCTACTCTTGCCATCAACAGGTGCTCATTTTGCAAACAGCTGCTTCAGTTAAAGTCTTTAACACCATCCATATGTCTATCATCTGTGATGGCAGAAAGATCACATGAGCAGTCTGTAACCTCATTTACATGAATCCAGCCAGCTAAGCTTATATACCAAACAGCTAATTTGATTATTTTGCTTGACTTTGCCTGAACTACTCACAAAAGATTTTATGCTTCCAAAGGCGTAGAAGTACAGCATCCTGCAGCACATAGTTTATAAGTAATAGCTTTAATCAGCTCTATATCTTCAGTAAAATATTTGTTTGCTGAATTTTTTTATCCTTTGTTATTATTTATCTGACTGCAAATGGGGAAAGTAACAACTTGACTGAAAATTTGGAAGTTTTACTTCAGGCATAAGGTATTAAGAAATGTTAAGAAATGTGAATACATTGCTTTAATCCTCAGGAAATTGTAAGAGAACGCCTCACATTTTTATTTTATTTTTAATGGGGAAATGTTAACAATTTTTAAGCTGCAGTAAATAAGCCTTTATGTAACAGTGAAAGTTCAGCATGCTGAATTGTCTGCCCATTATCTCAGTGGTCTTTTCTTCCATAACACACCTTCCCCCCAAATTTATAAAAGTATGTATGATAAAGACTACTTTTCGAACCAAGCCTGTATAGACTTCTTTTAAAAGTTTTCTTGCTTCTGGTTTTGATTTGGTTTTGGTTTTATGGAGTTTTGTTGGATTGTGTGTTTGCTCGTTGTTTTGTTTGGTTTTTTTCATCAAACATTGGGTCCTTGCAGTTATAGTACATCCAATATCCAAGGGCAAAAACACTCCATTGGTTCTAATGCTTCTTGAAATTAAATTATATAGGCTTATGTTAGAAGGCTGAAAAAAAGTTTGAAGAGAGTAAAAAGAATACATATAATTAAATATTTTAATTATTTTAACTTTGTTAGTTTTAGGCTTTGAGCTGTTATTCAAAAATTCAATGGTTTATAGTTTTGAAAGTCAGTTATTCTTCTTGTCAGCAACATAAAACAATAAGGAGGAGACATATTTTTCTGACTGGTTAAATTAATTGGAATTATTCTGATTAAATTGTCTGTTCGGCACTACAGGTATATACACAGCTTGTACAATGCAGCATTGGGAACTGATGTGTGATCAAACATCATGGCTGTGGTCCTCTTTTGAATTCAGAACCATAAGACCTGGTTATTCAGTGTACAGCAGTGGTTTTAGTGGGGTTCCCTCTACAAGCAATCTGAGGGTTTTTTTGCTAGTAGGAGAAGCAAACAGTATTGAGGAAAAAAATGTTTGTGTTTGGGGACAAACCATTAAGTTCGTTCATATGTGGTAAATAATTTGCTTTTTTTTAAGAATATAGTAAAAGATATATTTTTGGATTTCTGCACCATCTTTTCACAAAGACACTTGAAGTTATATTCTAAATCAAATTATGCTTCAGGGTACCTTGAATATCCTCTACAATCTGACTGGAGACACTACAGTTGTGATGTTTAATGCATGAAGAGAACAGCTTTTCCCCATTCACATTAAGAAGGAAAATTTTTTGAAAATTACAGAATTTTACATAGACATATGCATATAGAAACATATATATATGTATGTATATATTATGTATGTAAATATGTATATGTATGTATATAAATATAAATATATTTAAAGAGATAGATATATGTGCCTTCAGTTTATATATATGCACAAGTTTATCCCCTCCTTTTGTAAGGAAGGAAAGGAAAAAAAATTAAGAAAAGGACAAGGGAGAAAAAAACAAAAGAAGAGAAAAGAAAAAACAAAAGTAATGCCTGCCTGCCATGTAATTTTTTTTCTCCCCACTGATGTAGCATGATACTTCCTGTATTTGCCATCCATTTCTTAAATATAATAAATAACGTTCTTACACTTGTAATAAGAGAAAAACCTGAATACTATTTTGTGAATTTAAGAGAAATAGTGTATAAGAGAATGGTAATTAAACCTTGCCCTGACTGACCTGGCTCTTTAATTAGCAGGTTTAACTATATTTAATAGAAGCGCTGTAGCACAAAGTATTAAGACTAGCAATATATCATTTAGACATCCCAGTGCTTTTATCAACTTTAAAACAATGCTTGTTTAATTCTGGAAAAAAAAAAGTGCTTCTCTGGTTCTTTATTCACCATATGACCATGTGTCCTTCAGGTTGTGTGAAATCGTACTGTTTCTTCAGGAATGGTGTAACATCCCTATTCTTTCAAAATTTCAATAAAACATTTATATTGTTAATGTTCAAAATAGCCTTTCAAATATGCTTGCTAAAAGCATATTTGCTTGCTAAAAGGCAAGATTTGGCTACTTTCAGATGACCAAATATTTACCTTATAAAGCATTCCTGTAAATTTGGTGAAACTGTAGAATGATCAACATTATTTTCTGGGAATAGAAAATAATAAGAGGTTGTAGAAGCTCAGAGTATAAAAGAGATGTTTGCAATTTTATATATAAAATATCACAGTGTTCACAAGTGGCCTTTTTCATCTTTCTTATTGAACTTGAAAGATGAAAAACATAAAATAATTCTATAGAAATATAGAAAGAAAATTTTTATTACTTAATTATACTCGTACAATGGAAAAAACCTCAAAGGCGTTTGTGATACATTTTTATTTATTAGAAATGCAATGCTGATTCCTGCCTGATACTCCACACCCTGGTCCTATAAAAGAGCATTCAGCTACCAGCTCAGAGTTAATTGTACTCCTGTGTTTTTATTTGTGTCCAGCCATAAAAAAGCAAGAGAAAAGAGTAAGATAGTTACTTCCTTATATACTGTTTAACAGAAGAATATGGTCATTCTGTTTTTCTGAAAATTTTCTTGGAGGAATTTTCAGATCTGTTATCACATGCTATTTCTCATTATGCGTAGTTAATCCTCAATGCTTCCTATTCCTAACTGCATCGTTTCTTAAAGCAATTATACTAAATTATGGACCTCTGCAATCTTCCACTAAAGAAAAAAAAAATTAGAAAGGAAAGATTATAATTCCTGCCGGGGCTCTAAGTCTCCAGCTTTTAGTACAGATGGAAAATTCTTTAAATCTTTGCATGGCAGTCCAAAGAATTGTGAATTTGTAGTCAACTTTTTCTATTTCCTTACTCAGTCACCCTTGAACAAAAAAATGAATAAGGGGAATAAAAGAAAAAAGAAGGATATTTGGTATTTTGTTTCCATACCATTGTGGCAGATGGAGAAGAATATTGAGAATTCTGATAAATCCTTTACTTTAAGATGTTCTTTTTTAACTAAAAAAAAAAAAAAGTAAGAAAGTTCATTTTGGGCTGTACATATAGCAAACAGGAATTTGTTAGTTTCTTCAGCTTTAAGTCATATGGATATTTTCCTGAGAAGAATATATTCCATTAGAAAGATTCCTGGTGTGATGCATCAACAATGTATTTCTAGTAACCATTTCTCCTAAAAAAGAGAAGAATTAACAGAAACATACCAGATAAAATAACAGAAAAATAAAACAGCTTCTACATTCCAACTCACTGTGAAATATTGGTTTTGTATCAGTTTGCAAGTCATATTGTATAAACATCCAACAATGCTTAGAATCTAACATCAGCTTCTGTTTATAGTTCTCATTCCATGTTCATTACACTAAAAAGACTGTTACTGACTTAGTAAAGCTGAAAATGAAAGAAAGAGAATTTATATTGCTGTCGAATAAAACGCAGAAACTCTTGCAGTTAGTGGATTGTGACGTGCCAGCAAGGAAAATGCTCTGTTGCTTTTCTGAGTATGTTTTTATTGGAACAGCATGATTTATGTGTTTTTTTGGTTTTGGATTTTTTTGATGAAAAAAGGAAAAAAATTCATGACTAGGAGTTTTTAAATAGAACAAGTATTTAAAATATTATATCTCTTTGTTATCTAAATGTGCTTTTGGTGTACGCTTCTGTAGGTATGAATGCTTTTTTCTGATCCTTTCACTCAAATATCTTATTGAGTAACCAGTTTCACTGGAAGTCTGTCTTGGACAAAGAAGGTTTGCTTTAAGACCATGTTTTTAGCCTAACCGGTAAACTTTTATGGCCTGAAGTTGTGTGTGGGGAGGTTTAGGTTGAATATTAGAAAAAAGTCTTCACTGAGTTGCCCTCACAGGGTGACTGACTTAATACTAATTGTCTAGAATGCTGAACTTTACATATACTTTAAATAAATCAAGAAGAAAATAATAATAATAGTAATAATATCAATAATGTTACTGCAATATCTTTTGATCTATGTCTCCAGAAAGTCTCTGCCTCACTGTCAGATTTAGTAGACTGTAATTCAAATAATATAATATGGAACTAAACTTATTTTCAAATATCAAATCTGAACATGTCACTACTGAAAAGTCTTTCTATCTGAAGTAAACTGAAAACCTATAATCCTTATATATTCTTATTTAACCTCAATTTATACATCCTTGAAGGTCTTATGCTGTTGAGTAAGTCACACAAAATATTGTCTTAAGATGATAAAGGAAAGAAAAGAATTAATTTCAAATTAAAATTTTACAATTTCTTTTCTTTCAGATGTACTTCATAAATCTTCTCCTTGATTGCAAAATATAAAGCAATCTGTTTGTTGAAACATTAAAATCTTCTTTATTAAACCACAGTGAGATTTCTGTATTTAATGAATTATTATAGAAAAGAAAAAAAAATCAATGTTATGGAAATGCACTGCAGCCTCATCTTAAACAACAAGATTGAAGTCCCAGCAATGCTCTGAAGCAGGAAGCTGCTTCCCCTTGATGTTGAAATATATCTGTTTTATTCTCTCTTCTTTTACCTTCCTTCTTGTTGTTTGCTGACCAGTGAATACAATAAGCTTTGATAAATGTTGTAGAATATAAAATAGGAGCAGAGTGAAGATTTCTTGTTGAATTCAGAGTTTTCATAGCCTCTTCCCAACCTGTTTGTCTTCTGTAGACAAGAAAGAAAGGTGCACCTGTGTCATACTAGACTTGCTGCAGGATTAGTTTTTTTCCCCTTTCTTATTAGTCCACTCCTTCTTAGGGTTAACACTTTTCCAGCAGCATGTGCACGCTTTGAGGAAACTCTAACTGTGGTGGAAGGATGCAAGAAGGGGGAAAAAATTTTCTTTAGTTCTAATAAAATCCCCAAAATGAAAGTATAGTTTGCTTAATGATGCTTTATTTGATATTTAATAGGCATTGTTCTTGAAGAAAGTTTTCGGAGTATCTCAAAAGTGAAAGAAATGAAAGAAAATAAACTCTTTATTAGCCATTTGTTACAAGACTTAAGTAGGAACTGGAAATCTAATTCCAATGATTCTGAACAATCTTACTTTTATATAGAATCCTTTATCATTGGAGAAAAAAGTCCTCCACAGTGCAGGAGAATACAAAACTTAAAATGTTTCTTTAAAGTATCTTTCTTCACATTATGTGGAGGTGAGTGAAATTTTTCTAGAGGAAATAAAATGCTGAAGTGCTGTCATTTTTTTTTTTATCATTAGGAAATAGTACTGTATTTTTCTACTTAAATGTCTCCATAAAACCACTTGTTGTGTTTGCATGTAAGTCTACATAAACCAATTCTTTTTTATCACAGATCATGAGAAAACTAATACTTATTCTACTTGAATATGTTTAATATAATTAATCCCTTTAGTCCTAGATGTAGCATTTGTAGGGATCTATTGTGTAGGCTGTTTAGCATAATTGAAATGGTACAGTGTTAGTATTTAAAAAAAACCCAAAACATATTGAGACCATATCTATTCCATTTCCCTTTGAAATAGTATGTTAAGAAATTGTGAAAGTGTCAAGGAGGAGAGCGAAACAATATTTAAAAGAAGACAGAAAAAGCACTGGGAACACAAATTAAGAACAAATCAAGAAATTTCTCTTGTCAGTGCTCAATATACCAAACAGTCTGAAATACTTGCCTAAATAGGAGAAGGAAATAAGTCTGAAGACAGTGCTTAGGTCAGAAACGGACTTGATTACTGTATACAGAAAAAGCTGTTCTATTGAAAACAGAGTGAGAATTGACTGAATGCCAAATAATTCTAATGCTGGAAAAGATTTGTAAACATATTCAGCAGCTCTGAACAAAGGGCTTTCTGCCCAAGAGGAGTTTTTTTTTTTTTTCTTTACAATTATTTAAGGTGAACTTACAAAAACCATTACTAACATTTCAATGTTTAGTTTAATGTTTTCTCTTGGCACGAGGTCCAGTTAATAAGGGTGAGGGCACTCAAATATTTTCTAGATTACAACCTACTATGCAATCAAAGGGTCAGCATAAAAAGTAGTTTCAAATGCATTTCAAAGAGCCATTTCAAATTCTCTTCAGTAAAACTGCAGAGACTAATACAAAGAAGCAAACAGTTGACAAAAAATATGTAAGCTATCGAATCCTTTAAAGGAATCACTTTTACTGTAGGTCTGTGACTATTAAACTATTTAGAAAATTGCTTTGGTTTTTAAGATTTTGGATTTGGGCAATAATGCTTCACTGCCCAGGGAGATCTTTGTAACTCCAATGTGCAGGTCTACTGTGGATAAAGATGTAGGACTACACTGGGAAAAGTTTTATGCAGTTCTCTGTAGCTCTATTCTTCACCTCTAGTACAGACTGGTATACAATAATGCAGACCATTATTTGACTTAGAAAACACATTCACTAGGAATGCTTTAGCCAGTCATGTGAAACCAAGTGGAAGTGAGCTGTATAAAGACATATTCACAGGTGAAGTTAGGAAGCACTGACTGTTCAACACTTTTGGGAAAATCCTTCAAAAGCTTGTAATTGAAAACATATTGGTAATTTGTGATCATGGTTAAGAAAAATGATAAATGCTCTTTTTAAATCCATGCCACAAAATGCCATGACAGGTTGCTATTACTAATATAAGTGTGTCTGTTGGAATTATTTCCACCATGTATCAATGCTACGAAAGACATACACAAAAATTGCAAGTAGTTTAATTGAAACAAATAATTTCAAGTATAAAACACTGATCTAATTGAAATGTTATATCCTCTCAAACTATGTCAAAATATGTTTGTACAGTCTGAGACTGCTGTGTCTCTGCTGAACCACGTACACAGGCACGAAGCAATACTAACCAAATGTGTTACACACTCACTAGGGAGAGGTATGTGGGCATTTACCATTGCCATTGGCTGACTTCAAAGTTAAAGGCAACTCAAGGAGCCACATTTATTCTATTTTGTGTGATCAGTCCTTCAGAACTTAAATTGTGCTTATTCCACAAGGACAAAGTGTTTAATTTAATAAGGACCATCTCAAAATTCAGGGTTCTTTTTATCCTCTCATAGGGAAGTCTGCCTTTATTTCTTAGCTTCTCTCACCCACCTTTGTATGGCTTAGGCAGCAAAGGATGCTTGTGGAAAGATATAGACATCCAAAGTGAATAACTTGAGACAGGGGACTTGAATTAATAATAAGTGTCTTACTGATGTCCAATCTTCAGATTTCCGATGAAGCCCAAGTTGTCATCTAGAAACAAATACAAGAACCAAACCCACAGAGATTCCTTCCTGTAGGTTAACAAGCAAACAAACAAACAAAAACCAACCAACTAAGCAAACAAACAAAAACCCAAACAACAACAAAAATTAATTTCATATCATGTTATATGGGGCCAAAAGTCTTGGTTAAACAGTTTTTAATGTAATTTATATGCAAATAAGCAAACCATCTGTGCCTTGATTTCCTAAACTAAGAAATAGTATTGACTATATTCCTTCTAAATGTCATTAACCTAAGCACTTTTGCAATACTGAAATATGTTTCTGACGTTTAGCTTTTACACAGCCATACTAAAAGCAGCAGATAAATATATTGCTCCACAATTTCCTATTTTTCAAGCCCAGATAATTCATACCTCAGAAACAGCTACTAAAAACTGCAGATGAAGACAAATTTTATCAACAGAGCGCCAGATCAGTTATCAGATCAGTTATCCTGTTCCAAAACATTCATTCGTTCCATGAAAAAAAATCTTGTCCTGGGCAGTTCTGGCCTTACCCACCCCCCACCCCTGAGGATTTATCTTAATAATCCTGCATTTATTGTCTTTTTAAGGGCTTTCACAGGTTTGTGTAGTAGTCCTCACTAATAGCTCTGGTTTTTGTTATAATCTTATTTACTTGCTTCTTAGAGAAGGTCTGAATCTTAGAACTGTTTCCTTTCCCAGAGTTGTACCCTGAATCACAAAGCTGCTGCTACACTTATAGGTTGTCTGTCCTCCTTTTACCACGAGCTTTGCTTAAAGAATCTGTGACCAGTAGCAAATTTTACAAATGGTAGTCATAATTGCACATCCCTTTCCTTACTTCTGTACTATAGCCTTTTATCTTGACATTTCCAAGGAAAATTGTAAGCCTCTTTCTTGTTTGTTCTTTCTATAGCAGAGAAAGTGGATCATTCTGTGCTGACTGCACATGTATTTCCTGATGCCTTAATTACTGTGTTTACATTTACATCCCTGAAAAAGAATTTAAGAAAAATAGCTACCCTGATCATTGTTTGGATGGTATTTAAAAATAACAGAAAAATAAAAAGCTGCCTTACAAGAGGATGTTCCAGGTTGTGAACCTGGCAACTACATTTGAGTCAACCTGGATTATGATGATGGAATGCAGCAGAGCATTCACTGGCAAATGAAAGACACAACAACATGATATTTTGAACAATCACTGCAGGCTTTGGGTATTAAGTCAGTGAAACAGGACCAATTTTGTTCTGAGAACACCTCCTTCCTGATTCCGAGAAAGGCATCCCTTGTCTGTAGTTTTTTTTAGAAAGCAGACATTTTCACTGTAAGAATTGCATTTAGCTGTTAATGTTTTCAAAACATTATTTTTACAATGTTTTTCCCACTCCAATATTTTAAGACAGAAAAGGTTTTAATTGGGATATTGAAAATAATAGTCTTGTTTTCAATTAAACAGAAAACTAAATTTTGAAGCCCTTACAATATCTGTTTTCAAGCAGGTAGTTTCTGAACAGAATTAGGCTTTGTTCCTGTTTGTTGAAATGCTGAACTCATAAACCATGAAACAATTAGTTGGACTACAAATTAAATAAGGATCTTTTTCCATTATTGTAGCTAATTCCTGAATGCCAGCTCAACATGAATGAAATTGGCTGGTAGCACACCTGTTGCAGACAGTGATAAACTATCTTTCAGCCTTTTGCCTAGCACAGTTAAGATTTAAGCAGCTGATTTGGCCAAGCTTGTTTAAAGTAATAACATCTTTTTTGCAGGTAAAACAGTACTTCATTCTGCATTAGCAATGGACTGTTTCACTGATTGTGAGGAGGTGAATACCAATGAGTATTAAAAATACATTAGAAATATTTTACTAGTCCTTAAAATAAGCACTGAAGCAAAGATTTGCAATCTGCTCCTTTTCCAGTGTTCATTTGGATAGATGTTAAGAGGCTATTTTTTGTGTAAAATGCAAATTAATGTGAATAGAGTTGATACTCACAGGGTCTTTGTACAATACGTCCCCTCCTAAACATTAATAACTTATGCAACATTTGGCAAGAGCAAGAGCCTATTCCCTCCATAAAGTGTTAACATTGCTATGTTTTTATAATTAGATAGCAAAATCCAGCAATAAATACAACTGTTGGGTGGTCTGATACTTACAATTACATGATAAAATATGTACTTGTAAATCCAAAATCATTCCCTCCAATCTCCCTGGTATTTTATCTCATATGACATTACTCACTTTGTATGATTCATTTAATAAAGTGCAATGGTTTGATTGATTATTAAGCACCTTTCCTCTTTGTAAAATAAATTTCTACAATATATGACAGACATAAAGACAAAGAAGACACATAATATTAGTATCTGAATTACTGTAAGCAATTTGTACCTGGAGCCCGCGAGGCTGGATGCAGAGGGAAGGATAGAAACTCTTTTTTTGTGGTAGCTCTTGGAGTCGTGTCATTTGTAAATTAAAAGCTTAGGTATGAATTGGATTTGTACCAAAAAGACAATACTGGGCATGGTTAGTGTACTGGATCTTGGAAATAAATATCAGACCTAATCTCATAAATGTGAGGGGACAGCTTCCACTTCATTTCAGGAGGAGATGTATCAGGCTCATGCTGCTAATTTCTTTTTAGCCTCTAGCAATATTGGCCTGAATGCTAGCCCTGAGCATTGCAGAGCTCCACTGAGTGGCTGTAGGAACTCAGAGATTTGGATGCACATACTTTTGTCACTTTTGACACAGGTAAATCTATGATTAGTCTCATACAGAAAACGGTTTATCTGTAGGCCTTAGAGACCTGAATTCTTTGCTATTCAGGGTTATACCCCTTGGCAAGAAAATTTGCTCCCCTTGTCTTTGGCATTTGTCACCTCTTGGTGACAAAAAATGAGTTTTACCTCATTTTTTTTTCTGTGATCTAGTGATTTTTAACTCCTCTACATCTATGTGTCTGACTTTGTCTCAGTCCAGATGTCATTTTTTGTGACTAGGAAATGAAAGCTCAGCTGCCAGCTTTTATGACAAGAACAGTGCTCTTTCGTATTTATCCTGCATCAAAGCAGACTTTTATTTGAGGATCACAGTAAGATGCACTTATTTTTATTCCATCTAAACCAAGGAAGTATCCTACACACCTTTCCGACAAAAAAAAAAAAAGGCCCAAACCGAATATACACACTTATGAGTAATGCTTGCTGCTTTTAGGAACTCTAAGCCAGTATTCTGAGACGGTAAATCATGGAAAGTTTTTGTTATTGAGCAGTTATTAGCACACCCCAGAGGTGCTACATCAAGGGAACTACCTCTTCAAAAACTATGTGATTAAGTCTCCTTTCACTCTAATCTGCACTCTTCTCACTAAGTTAAATCACCTGATTTAGCCTGCTGTGAACTGGGGAAAAATCAAGTATGCCTGTCAGCCCAAAAAGCTTTTGGTTGAAGATTAGAAATTTTATTCAAATTAAAAAAAGAAAAATAAAAAAACCCACAGAAAATATGTTTCCATCCTCATGCCCATCTCACACCACTAGCAGTTCTGCCATTAATATCAAACACGAAGTGTTTCCTTTCTCTGACAGAGAGGTGATCAAATGAAGCTAAACTGCTAGGTAAATAGACATACTTTCTGCCTTTTCTGGTGTTGTAAGAAAAACAGGTAGAAGAATCCTCCTAAACTGAGCTCTGAAGGGGCTGCAGAGAGAAAGCTTAATTTAGCAAACCCAAAATGAATTGAGAATGAATTAGACTGGAACATGTCATCATCTGTGAAGGCTGAATCATGTTTCCAGGCTCGTGCAGAAGTAGAAACTGAAGTGTCTAGAAGATTTGTAGAGAACTTGAAAGCATCAGGATGACTGGTCAGTCACTTCCTCCCTTGTGATATCAAACATCATGTGTCACATGTCATGCTGACGCTCGTTGGTGTCAGGGGTGGTGCATTTCCCTTCTCAGACTCAAAGTATCTGTAAAATCAACCTAACATGCAATAGCAACTTCCACACTTTTGCAACAGCTTCTACACCATGAGAACAATGGATTTCTGCTAGTGTAGTCTAGCAAATTTGGTCTTTTTGCCAGCAAAAGCAACAGTTAGGTGCAATATATGTCATGTTCTGGGTGATTAATTTGCTAATTTGAGTTGCTCAGTAGAGCTTGGATTAAGCCAATTCACCACTTAAAAGGAGGAGGACTCCTTGTCCCCTGCACTCAGGAGTAACTCTGACTGATTGGTACAGAGGAGAGGTTATAATCTATACTTAGCATACTCCAGTCTTGATGTCTAATGCTCTTGATTAATAAAAAAACCCAAAACATTTTCCATATTTGTTTTTGCTGTTGATTATTTGCTTTCTCATTTTTGCAAAACACAGTTAGATCTGATGAAAATCAATCTAAATAAGACTAAGTTCAGTTGCACAAGATACTGATGAAATTAGTTTAGTTTATGTCAAACCCAAAAATCTATTCTGGCTGGCTGACTCAACAAATGACAGAAGTACATACTCAGATTTCTAAAATATCCTTTGCAGTAGGCAGTGGTTACTACACGCCAACAAAAAGCATTAGAATGTTCAGCTAGAATACAGGAAGCCTAGATTCTCTTTTCATTTTTCCTAAATTATTCATGTGTGTTTTTCTAATGAGCAGGAGTAACCTCCAAACACTGTGTAAAAGACTATGGCACCACAGAGCTCTCGATTGCTATTCTACTTTGTACAGACTAAAAGTGTTTATTGAAAACATGCTTTTTGTGTTGTCAGCGTGCCTATTATAGTGTAATTAAACTGGGAATTCAAGAAGAGGACACCTTATGCTCCACAGTTTCAAAAATCTAATCCCAGTATAATTTTTCAGCTGAGCCTTTTTGGCCCATTGAAGTAAAATTTACTAATAATTGCAAGAAAACATAATTATTTTTAATAGCAGAAGTCTGGAAATGAGTTAGCTGACATATGTATAGATATCTGGTTCTTTTGCTTATAAATGCATGCATTCATATATGATCCTTGAATAATTCAAGCCAACGTGATGCAATTACATAACAAGGATCATGACAAAGCCATGAAAAAAATGGTATTCATGTTTTATCCCTAATTCTGCATTCACTTTGCCAAGCTTAACTTGACTACCACATCAGGCAGTAAAATCCTTATCCCTGTACCAGAGCCAGAGGCATCATAAATGTCCATAGCTCCTTTGAAGAGTCATGAGTTCACCCAAGAGAGAATTTATCCCTCCACTGCTCTCATGCCCTTTACTAATGGGAACCAAGTACTCTTTCGTTAATATGACAATGAAGAATTGATCCCTAGAAGTCAGAAACGTTAGATTTATGTAAAATGGATGGGGGTTTGTACTGTCTCCCTTTTCTTTCTTTTTATTACTCGTTATTTATTCCATTGATCACTTTGAATGGTGCTCAAAGTTACGTTTAGTAGTAATAGTAGAGCAGCAACTCCACTGCAGGCTCTGTGTTTTTACAGTTCCTTTTGCTTTTGTCAGCTGAGGTAGTAGCTGATACCAGAAAACCCTCCTTATTATGGACAGTTGCTTGAAAGAACAATCATACATAATGAGTTTCAAAGTTGAATTGATCTTCAACTATTTCTGACTAAAATTCCAGTAATTAATCTATTGTTTTTCAAGTGCATTGTGCTATATTTGCTAACACTGAACAACCTTTTGTCGGTGTAGGTTCATTTAAGAATTTCAGAACAGTGCAGCAGCAGAGAGGATAGGTTCCTTTTAGCAGCTTTTATTTGGGAGATGCATAACCTCTAAAGAGTGAACTTGGCAGCTTGCAAATAATGCAAACTGATTACATTTAACTATTACACTGAGGGTAAGAGAAGTCTTTGAAGATTTTTACTTCACATTGAACAAAAGTTGATTCCAGCCATGAAATATTGATCCATAGATATCCTGTGTTTATTTTTAAACCAAACATCTAAACCCTATGCCTTGTTGGGTTTCAAAGTAGAGATTTATGAGATGGGGGAATTACTCCTTAAAAAAAGAAAAGATATTATTCACTTTTAGTGGTAAATTTTCTTTTAAAAAACTATACAATGTAAGTATACAAACCCAGAGAAACTGTGCTAGTACCATTTATCAAAGTAATAATCAAAAAAACCTCAGGGTGGGCTAAACTTGAGCACATGCACACACACAGTACTGAAAAAACAGGCAATTTATCAGTTCAGGTAAATGTTCAGAACATATTTTTTTTTTTTCTGCTAACATACCAGTGCAAAAAAAGAATTTACTTCTAGGACAGGTTGCCACAACTTAAAGTAGGTGTCAGTAAGCCCTAGTCAGGCGTTTCCAGTGTTGTCTGTGAAGATTTGCAGGGTAAAGCAGCTGAAAACATAGCCCTTGTATGGATGAACACTTCAAATTTATAAAGGTAAGCTTGATCCTCTAATGCTAGCAGCTGCAAAGGAATATTACATGACAGAATACTTACTGCATAGCTTAATGCTGTACTATCAACTGTTCCTTGTCTCTGGAATTTGGTGGTGCTATTGTTGATGTTTTCTTGGTGGCTTTCACCTGCTCTCCGTATCACAGAAGCTTGTAGTGATTCTGTTGTCTTCATTTCTCAAATGACTTCCTGTTACATTAGTAGCCACAGAGGAAAAGAGTACTCAATAAGAGTCTAAAAAAAAATCAAAATTAAAGGAGTCTCATTTCTCTATAGAATTAAAATTGGAAGCTTTAAAATACTTCATCTTATCTAATGAAAAAGTCCTTTGCCTTTCTGTCACACAGTAGACATCTTCAGTTATTGCCCCTACATACTCTTGGAGAGTATTCTTTTACTGGTAGCAATGTGATCTGCTACTGTCTCAAAAGTAAAATTAAAGGTATGTTTTCTCTCCTTTGCTGGAGAGCATTAAACACATCCATGCACATGCAAAATCATTAAACCACATCTTAGGTTTTTATTCCCTATAGTTCTTTGTCTTAACAAGCAAACTTTTCCAAATACACTTGTCTTCACAATCTAGGGCAGTGAGAATCATTTTGGTTTGTTTTCTGTAGTAGTTACATCAGCCTAGTAGGTTGGTAGCTGACAAAAAACCCCTGTCATTACATGGGTTCTTTTCTCTAGAGCAAAATTTATTCCTTTTTCTTGGCTTCTTTAAATTATTCACAGACAATACTGCAAGGATTAACATATTTTCAGTAGACAATACTTCAAGGATTAACATAACTTTTTGTTCCAGAAGTACATTAATCTCTGACCTAAATCCTTTCCAAAGTTCAGAAGGGGTGCTCACAATGTGTATGCCCAGATTGAGAGTATTTAAGAAATATAACTGATGTCAGACAGAAGGTAAAATGCCTGACTATATGCAAGACAGTGACTCTTAAGTTATCAAAGTGCTACTATTTGTCTTTCTCATATTCTTATATCTTTTACTGAAAACTTTTATGGTGGTAGTTTACTGGTGTAGACTGGGAGTAAGTATACGTGCATTTCAATCTCTGTTGCCTAACACAGGCTCCTAAAACATCTCATATACACAGTGAACAAAGCAAAACATGCCCCCACCAACAAAAGGCAGAGAATGAAGATCAACGGACTTAAGCAGTATCTTCATGTTTAAGTAGTACAGAGGTATCTTCTGAGGTTACCTCCTTCTGCTGACCCCATGAGATGGCTTAGAAATTATAGTCCTAACTAAAAAGTCCTATCTTCATGGGTGAAGATAGGAAGTGCAGATGTTTACCTGTGGTAGAAGCATGCTTCCATCATTAGGTCCAGGGGTGAAGGAAACTGTAGGGAAGATCATGGCTCCTAGGTTTTCTAAGGAAAGCAGATCAGACACAGAGGCCCCACGAGAATCAGGGGAACAGTGACAAGCAGAGGACCTCTAGTAGCTTCATCAGTGAAAATTTAATCAGTGAAAATAACAGAACACTAAATCACCTGTCCCTAAAATTATCAAAGGAGGAGGATTGGACCACTGAACCTGGTTTATAACCCAGCAGTAAGAATCAGTGAAAGAAACTCTCTTTGCACTAGCATGTAAAATAAAGTGGACTCCTGCCTATAGGATGCAGTAGGGAAGAGCATTTTGGGGTCATGTAAAACCTTTTATAGGACATCTTAAGGATTGTTTATGGGGAGTAGCAAGGTAGGTTAGAGAGACACAAACATGAGAAAGTAAAAGGAGATTAAAAGGGACTGATGATGCACAACTAACTAATCTATCAACTTCAGCACAGTTTATCCTGTTCTCTTCACTGAATCCCATTTCTAACTGTTTTAAGTGTGTGTGCACTCTGTGTTAGGGGTCTGTGTGTATGAGCACAGATGAACAGCAAATCAGCTTAGCTGAGGGGTGGGAGGTTATGCCAAGTGCCAGTCAAAGAGAGAGGCATGGGACTGAGTGGACTGTGGGACCCATACCAGCAGCTGAAGACACACAACTCTAGGACCAGCAACTGGTTATAGTGCAGGTTGAAGATCATAGTGTCCTCTGTGTGTGTGCATGAAACATTCTTGATTCTATGTGAAGCAGAAAGTTTCAAAAACTTCAGCTACTCTCAGTGTAAGGTTACATTCAATCATTTAGTATCAGATCCAGTAGACAAGTTTACTCTTAGAGGCTATGAGTCTCTCAAGCAAAATCCATTAGAAGGAACATTTTTACTCAGCTACTGTACTCGTTTGAGAATCTTATATGAACAATCAGATGGGGATGGGAAACATCCCCTCTGTCCTGGGGTCTGCTGGGTCTGGGTACCTCTAGCAGTAACAAGCCTGTACAATTCCTTCAAGGGTAGCATTGGGGAAAACTGAACCCCACCCTGCCCTCAGGCTTCCAGCCGATACAGCTCAAATGCCACCCGTGTAATTATTCTAATTGAGGCGCTGATTCAGCAATGTACTTAAATATACTGCAAAAATTAAGCAAAGGTTAAACTGTGATGTGTATCGAGAGAGAATCTGGTTTTGTGAATCACAAAGAAAATATTATTCTTTTAATGGTTTGTGCATGTATTTGTACTTGGGATGGACATTCAGCTTGCCTCCAGCAAAGAGTCATCAGGTGGGTTATCTATCCTTTATGCTGGTAAATCTGGGATTTTGTTCACAGAGTAGGGATATCTCCTCATCATACAAAAATATGGTGAATGATTTTTAGGCACTATAGTTAACATGTCTGAGATTGTTCTCAGCTGCCAGGTCTATTTTCCTGTCTTACTACACTTTAGAATCTTGCTGACATTTTGTAACAACCATCTTGGGCTTATATTTTAAAGGCATTTTTTGCAGTTCTTACAACTGAAAAATACTATAATATAATGAAAGGTAAGACTTGAGAAAGCACCCAGCGATTTCAAATATAAGCCTGATAAGAGTACTTACTTTCATACTGTTTTGGAGTTTTGAATTTAAATGTGCAAGTCAGATTCTGGTGAACTCATTGAGACTATGTGTTTGCTTAAAGATGTGACACTGAATACTTTCCCAAAGGAAATATTCCTTTTCTCCAAGGACCTTTAAGTGAAAGGAGTCTCGATTCTGAGATATGATATGCTAATACAGAAAGATATTAAATATTGATATTGATCTGATGTGGTTTTTATCCATTTTTTGGGGAAAAAAAACCCTATCCAAAATTAGGAATAAGATCTCTGTCATTTTTCAGAGACCAGATAAAAAGTATAGGTATTACCCCTCTCCAAAACATAACATACTACCAGGGTGTAGTATGTACCACTACCAGGGTGGTATGTCCTTTCCTGAACAATAGATGTTAACTATGATGCTCTCACTCTCCTCCTCTCCACCTGCATTAATATACACACATATAGATATATACACAGACACATACAACCATAATGTCACTTAAAAAATAAAATCAGAGTATTATTAAATGTAACCAAATAATACCTCTGCTGGTTCTTCTGCAATATACTCACGCTAAACTTCTACACTTTATGTAGGGTCTGTTCCTATTCAAATAGGATGCTCTTTATCTTTACAAAAAGGTAACAAGTAGACACAGCTTGAAGTACATATCAATATAAAGAACAGCTCATACACTGATTACAAGATAAAATACCATCATTAAGAGGTAGGAGACCTGCATAGGAATCGACTTATTAAACAAAAAGACAAAACAGTTCTAAGACATAATTGCTTTCAATTAATTTCCCAAAATGAGCAGAAGTCAGTAGAGGTGGCTATTTAATGGAAACAATTCAGTAGCCTAGAGATTAGCCTTAATTAAATGTTTTTGTTCAATATTTTGTCCTAGGGGGCAGGAAGAAAAAGATATTACTTCTTACTCAACGTCAAATGATTTCCAAGCATCTAATCTGTGGTAACAGATTTTTTCAATTTGTGATTATGATATGGCCTTTTGCAATTACCAACTTTTTTCAGACACAGTGAATATTTGCCATTCACATTAATATAATATTTCAGAAAAGAAAAACAAAAATAGAAAAATTAAACTTGCTAAGGTATTTAATAGCATAACCTCTTGATTAAGCAATAAAATCTATTCATGGCCATTAGGTCAGATTAGAAACAGTTTACTGGTGCAGTTGCTATGATCAGCACTCAGGACACTTACCCAAGACAGTTCTTAGCTGATGGATTGTAGGAGTGCTAGAAGTCTGACAAACACATTACTATGAGAATCCATCAGCAGCACTGCAGCTCCTAAGAGAGTTATTGTAACAGTTTATGTTGTCACCTTCCACTCTCACTTTTAAAGCTGCTCAGGGCAGAGTGGAAACGCCCATATTCCTTTAGCTTAAAAACAGAGTGATTGCAAGGGCAGATCAAACTTTATTTATTCTCCTGGCCTTTCTAATTTAATACAATGTAACTGTTTACAGAGAAGAAACAGGGTAGAGAGATATAGATGTCCTATCATAGAAACAAATAAAATAAAAACTAAGGTGATAAGTTTATCTTTTCCTCTGAAACTGTAGAGTAACATATGCGTGATTCAATAACAATTTCCAAAGTGAAAACTTTCACACAGTATGGCTTATCTGCTTAAAAGAAATGAAACGTGCTGCCCGAGTGTTCTTTAAATTCTGCTCTGTTTTCAACTTTACCGCGAACACAGAACTAAGGAGTTCAAACTTTGTCTTGCTTAATTTTCTTCACAGAAAAGAAAGGTGACAAGGAATTTTCTTTCTCTAAATACAGGCTGTGCAGCTAACTTGTTTTCAGAGGGTAAGACAACAGGCTTTGTTTCTTACCAACCCACTTCTTATGTGAGACACCTCTTGCCCCTTATTACAATAGTAATATGTAGCATTTAAATGAGATCGTTATCTTTAATGATTTCATAGTTATTAATCTGTGACATTAATATTCATTGGTATATAGTATGGATGTAATGCAGTAATGAAGACCTAACAAAGAATTTTTTCTGATAGAAGCTGTGACACATCTTGATGGCATAGTTCAAATTAGATATTAAGGGATGCTGTAACTCAATATTAGGTATGATACCAGGTTGTATTTAGGTCAAGATATGTACTTCTTGACTTTACTGAAAAATTATCAATTAAAATTACAGATCTAGTCTCTGCAAATACAACTACACTTGACTACTCTTCAACACTTTGGGAATTTTTCTTCCACTTCCTCATTTTGTTTGGGACAATTTCAACATTGACCACCACTTTTACAGCCTAATTAAATTTCCAGGTTATTTTAAATTAGCTGTTTTAGTTTTGTTCTCTTAAATCTATGAAAAAGCTGATTTTTTTTACAATTTTCTACTCCTACAAATTAAGCTATATCCTGCAGTATCTATCTGTCCCCTAATATTGTAGAAGATCTTATTCTTTTGGGTTCAATTTCTTTTTTTTCCAATGACTCTCCCATAACTTGTTATTTGATTGTGATGTTTGAACTGACTCCATTCTATAACTTTTACCATCATATTGATGGTGCTTAAATTTCTTGTATGCCAAAATATTTCTGACATCATCTTTATCATCTCAGTTCTGAAAATGTTGGATGTTTCTAACACTATCCTTTCTGTCATTCAGGCCTGTAACTGACCTTGGTTTTACCTGAACTTTGCCTTTGCCATATATATCTATGTGATTTTTAAGTATTTTTGATCCATCTGCCTTAAGACT
This sequence comes from Pipra filicauda, assembly GCF_003945595.2. Classification (NCBI taxonomy): domain Eukaryota; kingdom Metazoa; phylum Chordata; class Aves; order Passeriformes; family Pipridae; genus Pipra; species Pipra filicauda. Next base: position 262,181 of record NW_024104373.1, on the reverse strand, counting down.
TCCAATATATGAAATTTCTTCTTTATGTGATACCTTTTGCTTATTAGAACTATTTTAAGTTAGTGTTTCTGGTATCACATGCACTCTTGACCTTAACTTGTCTTTATGAAGGTTTTTTTTGTAAGATGTGGAAAAAGCCACTCATCTCCATGAGCCACCTGTTGAACACCCATTTCTCTCCTCTCTAAGCACACATTACTCTGAAACTAGAGTTCCCATGACAGCTCTAGCAGATGTTTCCAGCTTCACTTGTATTCAGCTGAGATTGAATTTTGCCTGAATTACAGGCAAACAGGAACTTCTAGTACACTTTTTCCTAACATATTCTACTCCCATTATATCCCAAATAGCAGCCCAAAGCTGCAACATTCTTCAGGGCTGATATGTGCCACATCAGTCTTTGCCAAATGCACAGAGCATCTGCACTGTCATTTGCCTTACCTTGCTACAGACCTGACACTAATGATTTGCATCAAAAGGCATCTGAAAAGACAGGAATGTATTTTTCCATTAATGAATGCTAGGACCCATGAGATTAGGAAAGCAGAGGAGTTGTATCTTTGTAGTTTTTTGGTTGTTTTTTTTTTTTCTTCCTATTCTGTTGTGACCTTTAGTTCTGCCTTTCTTCTTTTAGAAGAACTCTGTAGATAATAAAATAAAATAAAAACCCAAACAAAAACCCAAACAAACTCCCACAAAAACAAAACCAACCAACCAAAACAAACAAACAAAAAACCACAAAAAAACCCTCAAAACAAACAAAATCCCAACCAAACAAAAAACCAAACACACACAAAAAACCCCCCACCCAACCAAAAACCAAACCAAAAACAAACCCAAACAAAAAAACCAAAACCAAACAGCAAACACTATACACTTGTCCTTAGATATAAAGTTAGGGATATAGAAGTCACTTTAGGGGCAGGACTGGAAGATTTACGTGTACCCAGATATTATTTTTATGGACAAATCACTGTATTGGTAGCAATGTTTTACTATTTTTATAAAATACTCACCACAAGTTCCTACTTCTTTGAATCAACTGAACAAGAAATCTTCAGAGCTGGAGAAACTGGTTTCCTCCCAGGCGGTAAGTGCTAGACATGTGCATACCACTAGAGGACTATCTGACAGGAGACTTCCCTTTCTGGCATCTTCATACTTAGTGGACACACACTCTCTGTCTTCTGTCTTTTTAGTGAGACACTGACAGTGGTGTAGAGTGGAAATACTGACCACTGGGGCATATATAAGGGCAAAGGATGTGCTGCAGTGTCTTTAGAAAAACTTGGGCACATCAGTTAATGCCAGGCCTGCTTTAGTCAGGTCCATGCCACCCAGAGGGGTAGAAAATTAGCCCCTCCAGCACATGCAGATTCCTCTGCCATAAGAGGTTGGTAGCATAAGTTGAAGCAGAGGCCAAGTACACAGTGTCAGACAGATGGTATGCATCACTGGAACAGTGACGATACAGCTGCTTTGAGGAGAAAAGTCAAGTCCTAATGTCATACTATAAAAGCAGACTATAGATAATTTTTGTCCTGAAAGAGATGTAATCTCTATTACATCTAACCAGATGAGGAATTAATTTGTACTTAAAAACATGAGCTCAAATCTTTGTTGTTACAGGATACTGTTGAACTGTTGTTACTGTCTCCAAATCTTCAGTGTGTTGTACTCCTTAGGTTCTTAAGGAGTTCTTAAAGATTCAGGTGTGTCTTCAAGCCCAGAAATATTTTTGAAAGTGAAGATAATGTTTGAGTTGAAGACAATCTTTGACCCATACTTCAAAGTGGACTTTAAATGGTCTCTTCTGCTATTCCTCAGCTTCTCTGTAAATGTTAATGTTAAATGTCATAACATGTTTTTTGAACTTAATGCATCAAGTGCCTTCTGATGCTTGCTTTGCGAAACATAGAACTCCTAAATTTCACTCAACTTTATTTCATAGCCATTTACATGGTAATTGGCATTGTATAATGCATGAAACACAGTTCACTGAGCTGGAATCTAGTTTTCAGTATGGTTCTGACATATATTTTATTATTAAAATGATTTTCAAATGCCCTTTGTGTATTTGTCTAACAGCTTTTCCACAGAGACAGTATGAGCTTCAGCACTGCAAGGGAAGATATGGCTTTGTGGTATCCTACATGATTTTTTTCCCCTTGACCTCATCTTTCCTCATGGTGGCACTTAATACAGCACAACAAAGGAGACATAGTCCAAAATTTTAACACTGCATAGCACAGATTGTTGCTCTCCTTACAGGCCTTTCTTTTCCCCTGAAGAACTGAATACAGAAGAACCATATAATGACTGACTTCAAGAAAAATCTCATAGCTTCTGAACATTGAATGTAGTACATGAATAACTGATTTTTTTTGCTGTATTGGGATTTGAAAGGTGGAGTGTACTTACACAGGTATAGTGTCAAGCTTGTGCAACTTTTTTTTATATTTTAAAATTAGTGAAACTGCTATAAATCAAGTAAGTGCTAAATATTTTTATCTTCCTTTTTCTGCAGTTAAAAAGTATGTATTGTAAAGTAAATTAATCTTTATTTTCCCAGGTTTCTGTCTTCTGAAAATGAGATTATTGCTATCTTTGCTAATAGCATGATTGCCATCTTTTCTGGAGAGCTATAATTTAGTAAGGAAAAGGAACCTGAGAATTTTGTGTATGTTAATGGAAATGGCCTCTCAGAGTTTTCCTTATTGCTCAGCCTTCATTGCCTACAAAACACTAAAGAAGATTGTATTTGACTATCAGACGGTGAGAGGAAAAAGCTTTTCTGCACCTTGCCCTGCTACTGCTAGTTCTGCTGGAGGGAAGAGGCAGTTGTACATCCCTTGTTCGTCTGCCTTTCTGAGCATGAAACTCTCTTAAGCAGAGGAGCTGCCTTACTGCCCTTCATTTGGAAAAGACTTTGAATTACATTTTTGGTATACGACATTACTGCCAGTTCAAGATTCCAGACTTAGGACAGAATTATCTGAAAGCAGCATGTATAAGATTTCCAGTGTTTTATTTATCTATCTATTTATTTATTATTTATATCTACTTCCCACTCTCCTCAAAGCCTATGCCAAGTTATTCAGGAGTGGAAATTGAACTGAAAGTTCTCAATCTGGCAAAAGCTGTTGGATTTTTATCAAGCTGATGTATTGGGTCCTCTAGTAGTGAATCTTAGTATGTTTGTCTAGATCAATAAACAGTTCTAGTTCCATTCCCAGGTATTAGCTTTATTTTTCTAATCCCTTTATGACAATGAGACTCTAGAGCTGACTCCTCAGACTTTTTTGGAGCACACCACCTCACTTTCCCCAGCTCACTCTAATTAATGCTGTTTAGGTAGATTCCATCCATGATGATGTTCTGCACTTACAGTTTAGAAACTGACTCAAAACCTAAAAGGAATACTCAATCATAATTACTTTCCCAGCTTTAACTCTGTGGACAGCTATAACAGACTTTATATCCAAATCATTGGTTGGAATTGTACTGCTAAAGAAATACATTATTCTCTTTTCTGAGCCCAAGTGACATGATGATACATGTCCACAGTACATAACATTCAACTGTAAGTCAGTGTCCCATGTGCTGCTCTATGGCCCTAATATATAAGTAATTTTTGTGAGTAGTTTTCAGTCCTGCAATAATGTGAGGATAACGTTACAGCTTAGCAGAATGTTGAAACAAAAGGGAGGGCATGCAGTGGTGTGCTAAGATAGCAGGATACTAATAAAATACACTAACTATAGAGCAAAGAGAAGCAAAGCTGGTGCACACTCTGTGCCTATTGGGTACAGAGGGTATCCCATTCATTGGCCCCTGTGGGTGCATTCTCTTGTGTGAGTAACGTCCAGGTGCTATCCAGCAGAAATCCAGCTTGCTTCAACCACACTTGTGCTTTGCGTTAGAAATTAGACTGTATGGGTGATCAGCCCCACAGAGTGATCAGCTTCACAGCATTCAGCTGGGTCCTGTTTGAAATATAAGCACTGAGCCTGTCACCTGTCTCAGTGCTGCAGTATCTTTTGATGGCTGCTGGCTCCTCAGGTGTCTGTGTGTGTGTCGCTGCTCAGCCTGGGATCCTGGGCTTCCCAGTGCCCTCCTGACAGCACATTATGGCCACTGCATGCCTGGAGGAAGAGAGGAGTTCCCTTGTGTGGAAACACAGAGTGTGGAGAGAGAAGTCAAGGTGCTAGACTTTCTCCCTGCCCTGGGAACAGACACAGATGGGGTATGCCCCCAGAACCAACAACCAAAAAACACATCCAAGCCCAGAAGGGGAGACACTGTCACAGTAAATCAGTGTGAGCTTGTGCAGATTTCTTCCTTGCCCAAAGCTTCCCATCTTACTCTCTAAGGCCCTTGGGTTTATGTCCTATCATGCACATTTTTTTCCTTGTTTTGCCTTAGTGCATTTTCTACTGCCATTTCCTTTCCCTGTAGAGAAACCAGGGGAGCAGCAACTCCTAGATTAAGCTGACTCATTACTCCAAGGTCTTTCTACTGAACAATGTTGCATTATTCATTTATTTCTATTCACACCTGTGACACACAAAAACTGAAAACCCTCAGAGATCTTCTGAGCTGTAGCACTATCTATAATATTAGTAAGTCCCTGTAAGTTACTTAAAGGTGTGTTATGAAAGGCATTCAAGTTTCAAAAATTATTAAAATTACTTCTCCACAGTTTGTGCTATGTGCTTAGTATAAGTACAAATGCCACAAGGGGCTACAGAAATGTTGGCAGAAAGGGTCACTCCTTTAATTTTCTCTAATAAAGTTAAAATACTGAAACTTTTCACTTTTAAATCCATTCCTATGCCTGTGTCTCATTTTCTTTCCTGTTTGTTGAAATAATTTTTTTGTTTACTAAAGATGACATGTGAGCATGGTTCAGTGTCCCTCCCCATCTCTGACACCAGCAACTCCTACACTACTGCCATGTGACTCTTCTCAGGGACTCAGGGACACATCCATGAGGGCAACCTTTCCTTGGCATCACATCATTTTTTTGGATGAATTGTTATCATTGCTTAACTGTGAGTGGATACTTCTTTGGAAAAAAGGGCTTTCAGAAGTTCTTATTTACTAAATTGTTGAACCTATCAATCTTTCCTTTATTTCCTTCCACCAAAAAGGCAGTTTATTCAGAATTTCTTACTCTACAACTGCTGAAAGGACATTATAAAAAACCCCAATATTTCGTCTTTTCTCATCACAATTTGTGCTGTTGTTGTACTATTCTTGCTCTCCAGACAAGGATTTGTCTTCGCTGCTTTGGGAATTTTTTCATGGATTGGCTGAGCACAGTCTTTGTTTCCTAAATTCCAGGATGGCTCTTGTTCTGTCCTAGCATAACCCTATGATGTACCTCTCTGAAGATAAAAGTTATAGTCATGCAATATGAGAAAAATCTAAAGATATGGAAAAGGTTCTTAGAATGTTTATTGATGACTAGCAAACAACATTTTCTGAGGTGCTGTAGTTTTCTTTCTTTATCAGATCATATAAGAAAATATTGCCCAGAGATAATTATCCACAACATGATCCTATCTCTACTGTGAAAAAAGGAGAGCAGCAGCAACAGCAGCAATAGCATGAAGTCTTGAAAGCAATTAGTATAGGATATTTACTGAATTATATTCTTGGTTGTAGAGTCCTCTTTTTCTTAATATCTTGGTGGGAAGGAAGAAAAAAAAGATAGTAAGGTGAGTAGGTCTGAGCATTCTTTATTTTTACTGGATTGTCTCACACGTCCATGTTAAATTTTATTGTACATTTAATAAACTAGAAATTATGTTTGACCATCTATATGTCCAACCAAACCAGTTCGCAATGGTTGATATACTTGCCTGAAAGAGGACAACATTTAGAGGTACATCTATTTGTTTACATTAATCTAAAAAATTGTTAGCTATTCAATTATCTGTGTAAAGAGAGAACCTGGGAGTAGTAACTCTATCCTAATGAAAAATTGTGATTTTGAGAAGTAAACTCTGGGTGTTATGGGTACTACTGGTAAATTAATTGCCCAGTACTTATATCCTGTAATCAGCAAATCCTTGTTAAAATCTTTAATGTGTCTGAGAGGCCAGATTAAGTAAGGTAGCAATAGACTTAGCAATTAAGTGAGTAAATCTTATCAAAGTTTTCTTTGACTGGAAATTAAATGCCCAGTAAGTTAATGGGAATGTATGATGAAGAGAATTCAGAAGGAAAACTGCATAAACAATTTGACTGTGCCTACACTTGTCATTCCAAACACATTTCTCAGCATAGTTTTAACAGTACTGGAGGTGTTTGAGAAAATGTTCAAATAAAACGAAAGATCCAGACACACCTGCAGAAAGATGCAAGTGTCTGAGAATTTGAAAGACTTTTATGCTTAAGGGTTTCATGAGAAGCAATTATTTTTTGTTTTAATTTGGAATGTTTGTACATGGAAAAAAAATATTTCTGAGCTTGCAGTCTTCTAGTTTTTGGGGAGAAAAAGAAAAGACAAATGTTAAAGTAATTGGATAAGAAAGTAGCAACTTCCAAAGCTGAAGGATTTTTGGAGTACAAAAAGATTATCTGTATTTTAGCCTTCTAATTCCTGTATGCTGGACTATATTCTTAGCTGTCATATTTCAGTTAGACAATGATCTTGGCTTGTAAAGGTCAGAGAATCCAATGTATTGAAAGATGAAAGTGCAAATAATTACAAAAAAAAGCTTTTGTTGGCTGTGGGGCATCTCAGGGGCAATGCTGAAGCTCATGATTCCAAACAGAACATGTTACAGCATCTGTTGAACAGCAGCTGCTTCAGCATCCATTTGATCTAGGCACCATGAACTTCTCCAGCTCAGAGGCAAGAACATTAGCTTTTCTTTGAGGTGAATTCCTTCATCTTCTGTCAGCAGAGCTGTGGGTGACAGCCCTGCATAGTAAATACAGTGAACTATCATCAACATTTCAGTCATTCCCAAGGCCAGAGGCACTTGTTCTCCACCAATTGTAGGAAGCTTCTGCACGGCATCTTTGGTTCTCTCCTCTGTTAATTTAATGGCCTGTTATCTGCTTTTTAATAACAACATTTTTGTGAGGTAGGCTAATTACCATAACAGTGTTATAACTGAATATAAATATGAGTTTTGTGTGTAAACCTGGCCTTTACTCTGTTTTCTGTATTGTTAATCTAATATTATATTTTACGTAGAAGAATGCATCGCATAGGTCTAAAATGCTGTTTGATGCTTCCAAAAAGTCTTCAGATGCTTCCACGCTGTTTCTTCCAACTTACCATATAATTGTTATTTATTCTCTTTACTCATATTTTCCTCATTGTAAACCATTTATTGATAGTATTTTTTTCTTTAGATTTTCAAATCTGAACTATGTTGGGTTCAAAGCTCAAAGTAAAGCTCTGGTGTAGAAAAGCAGAGTTAAAGAATCCTTTTAGGTCTTTTATCTATAAAGGGGAGATATCAGATAATCAGGATTAATGAATTTTTTAAATGCTCAGAAACTTTTCTAGTCTGAATCACACAGGCCTTGCTTGAGGCACCAGTCTTGCAAAAAAAAAAAAAAGAAAAAGGCTATGTTTATTGGGAGCACAGTTTAAATGTAATTTTCTCTTGTCACATTGAGATAAAATAATTGCTTGCACGTTCCCTGGTTACAAAAGGTTTAGTAACATTCTTGCCTGGCTTGTTGTTTGATTCTGTGCTAATTCTTTGGCAATGACAACAGCACCATATCCCCAGTTTGTACAGTGTGTAAAGCATTTTTCCATCCAACAGAAAATATATCAAGGGTGTTTTATTAGTCAGATTATAATTTTCTCTCTTTATCACTATCACTGATCCAGTGTAATTGCATCCAGTTATTCTGGATGTGGCTTGTTCCTTGCTCAATTTAATCAACTCTGTATAAGTCTGAACCTAGTGTTTCTAAAATCAGTGTAATTTAAATCTAATGTTTTCAGAGGGGGAATAAATGTTATTGTGGGAGAAATAATAATAATAATAAAAAAGCTTGATTTAAAAACTCATATATAAATGTCTTTGTTTTTGCAAGGTTCTTTTCCTATCCACTTGTATTTCACATTGTAAATATTTTGGAAAAGGGCCTTGATTTTTCAAATCAAGATTTTCTTTTCTCTTTTACCATCTATTCTACTTCTCACCTTTTATTGCAAGTGAAAAAAAGGAAAGAAAAAAGAAGCAACAAAAAAGGTTAAAAACTCATAAGCATTCAAAGCGTGGAAACTCATCTTTTTTCCTCACTTTAATGTTTAAGGAAACACTCTAAAAGAAGTGCAACAACAAAAAAGGGAACAAGAATGGATCTGTCCTGCTTAATACTTCTGTCAACAGCCTTGATGATAGCATAGAGTACACACTTATCAAGTTTACAGGTGACACCAAATGGGAGGGAGCAGGAGGAAGAGTGGATATATCGAAGGGCAGGGTTGCTGTTCAGAGAAAACTCAAAGTCAGAGGGATAGGTACACAAAGACCTTATGGAATTCAACAAGGACAGATGCAAAGTCCTGCTCCAGGGCTGGAAGACCCAGTGGTAGCTACAAACTGGGGACTGAGGAGCTGAGGAGCTGCTCTATGGAAAAGGCTCTGGCTGGCACCAAGGCCAGATCATGACCTGGCAGCACCCTGGGCTACATCAGCAACAGTGCCACCCTCAGACTGAGGGATGGGACCATCCCTCTTCAGACCCCACCTGCAGTTCTGCATCCAGTTGAGTCTCCTAGTAGAAAAGAGACTTTGACCAAACAAGGGAAGTCCAGGGGAACACTCAGGATGGTCAATGTGGAAGCAGTGGCCCTGTGAGGAGGTAACAGGGGAGCTGGGCTTGGTGCAGGGTCCCAGCAGCCACCTCTCCAGAGGACTCTCCAGAGGACTCTCCAAGGACTCAGCTTTTCTCAGGAGAATAAAGGACACTGTGCAGGAAAAGCAGGAGGTCCAAGTTGGTCCAAGTAGTCAAGAAGTGAAACAGTTGGTCTGGGGAGGTTGGGCAGTATCCATCCTTGAAGACCTTTCAAGAAGAAGCAGTGAGCAGCCTGGTCTGATCTCACACCTAACAAGGCTTTGAAGAGCCTGTACTCTGAAGTCTCTTCCCATCTGAGTTATACTTTAATTTTAAGATATGCAGAAAAAAAGACCACATTAAAAGTGAAAAAAAGAAAAAGAAGCACATTTAAAACATACATATGACCACATATGTTCCCACCCCTTAAAGGAAATAAAAATTAATTAATCTGAATCTTTTTTTGCAAGCAGTTGTATTTGTAAATCTCAGTGAGCTAAATATTTTTACTGAAGTGGAACAAGCCTCAGCTTACCAAAATAAATATACTGAATTTTTGAGTGAAAAGAGGTGATGTTTCTTTTAATAATTTTTTGTTTGCTTCTTTGTTTGAATGATAAATTAAGCTGCCCAGTGGAAATTGATGATATTTAAAATTACTTCATGGATTTTTTCGCAGTTGGAAAACATAAAAAAAAATCAAATTAAACAAAGAGTGCAGAAAATGCTCTCATTTTTTGAGTGATAAACCTTGAGCTCATTCCACTGTGGAGTGCATCAGGCATTGGAAAGTTAGACAGATGGTATTGAAATGATATCTTGATGATTACTTCTCACAAGTTTTTTAAATACTTCAAGTTTGTTGTTTTGGTTTTGTTTTGGTTGGTTTTTTTTAACAGAGTATGATTTTTATGGAAACCTTCCTTAATGAGTCATTTGCAAGCAAATATCTCATTCCTACAACAGAAGTGTGGTGCTTCTAAGACAATTATCTGAATACGTGTTAGTGCTTCTAGTTTATGCAAGGATTTCACACAGACTTCTACAGGCATATGAGTTCCTTCTTCTCTTCTTTCATATAAAAATATCTTCCAAGCATATCTCCTATTTTATGTCATTTGCAAACGAGACCCTTCTAAAATCACTACATACAGTCAAAAGCTAGAGAAAATGAAAAAATTAATTTCCCAGTGGAATTCTTTAGACAAATGATTTCATATTGTTACAATTTACCATACAAAGTCTTAGCATAAAATTCCATAGGATAATGGAAAATGACACTGGATTTCATTTAGTAAGGCCTAATTTAGAGTGACTGAAAGATGTCCCGAGACTTCTTGTAAACTCATGTATCCTCTTGTAAGTCTTATGATTTACACTTTTACTCTGCAAAAATCTGTAACAAAAATCTTGAAAGAAAATATCTAATTTTTTTCTGAGCACAGAGTTTAAATCCTTTTTCCAGCTCTGTCATTTGAGTTAGGGAGGAACTTGACTTAGTAAAAAAAATAGAATTTTTTAAAACAACATGCCTCATGTTGTGTCTGTGGGTAAACATGTATCTTTGCCAAAATCTGATGGATTAGTTTTGCCTTTGAAAAGTCAATATTGCCTATGAAAAATTCTCAAAAATACTTTAAAGTAAAAGTAATATAAAACTACCTAATATATCCTAACATCACTTTTTGAGGCTGTTTCATTTCAGTTGGAAAACACCTTTGAGATCATTGAGTCCAACCTTTGACTGATCACTACCTTGTCAACTAGACCATGACACAAAGAGCTGCTCTAGTTGTTTCACGAACAGCTCCAGAGATGGTGACTCTACCACCTCCCCGGCCAGTCCATTCCAATATTTAATAACCATTTTGATGAAGAAATCCCTCCCTATGTCCATGCTGAACCTTTCCCAGTGCAGCTTGAGGCTATGTCGTCTTGTCCTGTCACTAGTTACCTGGGAGAAGAAGCTGACCTCCTCATGGCTACACCCTCCTTTCAGGTAGTTATAGGGAATGATAAGGTTTCCCCTGAACCTCCTTTTGTTTGGGTCAAACAATGCCAGCTCCCTCAGCCGCTTCCATAGGACTTACCTTCTAGGCCCTTCACCAGCTCTGTTGCTCTTCTTTGGATACCCTCCAGCATCTCAATGACTTTCTTGAACTGAGGGGTCCAGAACTGGACACAGGATTTGAAGTGTGGCCTCACCAGTGCCAAGTACAGGGAGACAATCCCTGTCCTGATCCTGCTGGTCACACTATTGCTGATACAGATGAGGATGCCATTGGCCTTCTTTGGCCACCTGGGCACACAGTTCATGTTCAACCACTGTCAACCAGCACCCTCAGGTCCTTTTCCTCTGGGCAGTTTTCCAACCACTCTTCCCCCAGCATTTATTGCTGCATGGGATTGTTATGGTCAAAGTGTAGGACTCAGCACTTGGCCTTTTGAAACACATACCATTGGTCTCTGCCCATCAGTCCAGCCTGTCCAGATCCATCTGCAGAGCCTTATTACCCTACAGCAGATCAACACTCCCACCCAATTTGGCATCATCCGCAGATTTGCTGAGGGTATACTCTGTCCCCTCCTCTAAATCATCAGTAAAGATATTAAACATGACTGGGCCCAACACTGATCCCTGGGGGACACCACTAGTGACCGGCCGTCAACTGGATGCAGGTCCGTTCACCACCACTCTCTGGGCCCGGCCCTCCAGCCAGTTCCTAACCCAGAAGAGAGTGCCACTGTGCAAGCTGTGGGCTGCCAGCTTTTTCAGGAGAATGCTGTGGAAGAAAGTATCAAAAGCTTTACTTAAGTCCAGGTAGACTACAGCCACAGCCTTCCCCTCATCCACCAGGTGGGTCACCTGACCACAAAAGGAGATCAGGTTGGCCAAGCAGGACCTGCCCTTCCTAAACCCATGCAAGCTGGGCCTCATCTCTGGGTTGTCCTGCACGTGCTGTGTGATCGCACTCAAGATGATCTGATCCATAACCTTGCTGGGTACCAAGTCAGGCTGAAAGGCCTGTAGGTTCCCCAGATCCTCCTGCCAGGCTTTGCAGGTTTTTTTGTAGATTTTTCTTTGGCCAGTAGAAATTCTTTTAATGCTTTCTGATAGACACAGGATAAAAATACTCATTTCACAAAGTCTAAATTAAATCAAAGGATCAAAGCACTTTATTGATTTCTTAACAACATGTAAATAACTGTTGTCAATCAACAAATATGTTCAGGACTCATACTTAACACAGTAGATAATTTTCAGTATTAGACACTTCCCAAATAAATAACAAACAAATAATGATAATAATACTTATGATGATAATAAAAATAAGATCCTAAACATTCTTCTATAGCTAGTCCCAAAATTCATATCATATATGCACACACAAAATTATGTTCACACCTCCCCCAGGGCAGGGGGGTAACCAGTAACCCCCACCCTCTTGGGCATGAGGGTTGCCCTATTTGCATTCTGCTCCTGTGGAGATGTGGAAGTTCCATCAACCTGCTAACACATACACTGATGGGAAAAGATTCCTCGAGGTCGCTTACTTACACCTGCAGTGGGTCCCACCTGCTGTCTGTACTCCACAGGGAGCAGCTGCTTGCCAGGTCAGGACCCTCACAGAATAAGGATGGGAGGGTACTCCCTCTCGGCTGAGCAGGGGCTGTAATGCCCCAGGGTAACTTCTGTCACTGCCAAATCAGGTCTCATTCTTGTCTTTTCCACTGCAAAGTCTTTCCCTCTACTTAGGAATTTTCGTGCTTCTTTTATACTATTCCCAGTGACTCTGTATTTGTACCAAATCCTCTTTATAATTCCCCCGTTGCTATTTAATCCAGCTGACAATCATTTTCTTCTTGAACACGATCAGTTTTGGGTGAATATTGTAAAAGCCAGGTTTCTGTATTTAAAATACATACATCCCCACTGCTCACACTCTCACATTCTCAACAGAATGGGCCATTTGCCAAAAGTGAACTGTGCAGGCACCCCTGCACTGATCACCACAGCAACTGCGTGTGACTTCTCACTCTGTGCTGAGATTGTCAGCATGGACACTTGTGGCATTTGGCATGAAGTAGTCAAATAGCTAAATTTGTGAATTAGTTAAGATATTTAATTTGAAACTAGAATTTTCATCTTTTTTCTTCTTCTCAGGAGAAAAAAATATTTTTTACCTCCACCTATTTTACTTCATCAAGTTAATCAAAATTTCAGCAAAAAGGCTAAGAATATATTTTTTCACTTTCAAGAAAATGTGTAGAATAAATATTTCTTGACTGGATCTCTAGCCAGTTTTACTATGAAGCCAGAACAAGAGCTTGCAGAATGAGCAGCAACACCTTGTTGCAATCTGTCCAGTACGAGTTGCACAGGGAGGGAGCATGGAGGCAGCCTGGGCTCCCGAAGGGGCTGCAGAGACCTCTGTGGAGCCTCAATGCCTCAGCTGTGATTGGAACCTGCACTGGTTTGCTTTCACCCATAGCAGTTCTGGGCCAGGTGGATTATGGTTATTTAAATAAACAATGTGAGGAATTTAAGATATATATCTGACTTGCTGCTCTTTTCTTGTTTCCAGGACTGACATATCCGGGACAATTTCACTGCAGAAAAGAGGTCAAATGCAGTTGCAGGATGGTCTAATTTGTGCTGCCTGGTGGGCCCTTCAGGTAGCTGGTAGTGAATCTGTTCATCTGTCCACAACATTTTGTTTCTGATCCAAGTGGTAGCTCTGGCATCACATAAAAATCACTTCTGAAAATCCTTGTGATTATCTCCATATCAAGAACTGAGCAGTGAAGCATTTACCACACTTGACTGGAAGGCATAGATTTTTAAAAATCTTCTTCTTCAGGACTTCAAAGTACGTTGTAATGACTCACCAATTTCTTTCTAGCACAAATCAAACATCATTTAAAACTCTTTTGCATGTACATTGCTGAAGTGAGAGGCTTTCCATCACATTCCTAAGAGAACATTCCACTGTCTTAAAGGTCTTATTGTTAAGAAGATTATTTTCTTCATGTTTAGCTTAAATTTACCACTGCATTTTACCGTTAAATCCTAGTTCTATTTGCTCCATCTAATCTGTTCCCAAAATATGATAGTCCTTTTCCCTCTTTAGATTCTTAGTGATGCAGGAGGTATAACTGCAGGACTAGCACATTTACCTGTGGGATTTTCTAATTCAACTAGAATCAGGACCACTTGTGAACCAGTCTACCTTATTCCAGTTTAAGATATATCATGGCATCCTATATTTGATCTGACAGGGAGGCCAGTTTTCTCAGGATCATCTATGTTTCATTCTAGAAAATTCCCTGTTAATAATAATGGGTAACTATCCACCTCTAAATTAAAAGCTAGACTTGGTATCACAGAATCATAGAATGGTTTAGGTTGGAACAGACTCTAAAGGTCATTTATTCCAAACCCCCTGCCATGGGCAGGGACACCCTCTGCTAGACCACATCCAGCCTGGCCTTGAACATTTCCAGGGATGGGGCATCAAAAACTTCTCTGGATGACCTGTTTCTGTGCCTCATCTCCCTTACAGTAAAGAATTTCTTCCTTATACCCACCCTCTTATATCTTTCTTTCTACCCTCTTTTAGGCTACTCTGGTTATCCCTTGTCCAGCACTTCTCTACACCTTTCTTATAAGCCCTCTTTATATATTGAAAGCCACAATAAGATCTCCCTGAAGCCTTCTCCGTGCTAAACAATGACAACTCTCTCAACCTGTCTCCACAGGAGAGGTTCCAGCCCTCTGATCATCTTCATGGACCTCCTCTGGCCTTCCTCTAATAGATTAATGATGTTCTTGTACTGGGAACTCCTGAGCCAGACTCAATACTCTAGATGGGTCTTTTGAGAGCAAAGCGGGTAAATCATCTCTTTCGACCTGCTGGCCACACTTTTTATGCAGTCCAGGATGGGCTGCCAGCACACACTGCTAGTTCATAGCCAGTTTTTCATGCAGCACTATCCCCCAAGTCCCTCTCTGCAGGGCTGCTCTCAACCCATTTATTGCCCAATCTGTATACCAGGGATTGCCCCAACGCAAAAGCAGGACCTTGAGTTTGGCCTTGTTGACCTTCATATGATCCACATGGGCCCACACCTCAAGCCTGTCAAGGTTTGATCTAAAGGTTATCTTTCACCTGCTTTGACACTCCTATCTTTCTCATATTTTCCAGGATAGAAGGGAGTTTGACTGAGATGCAGGGAGAAGGTGGTTTGAGTCTTGATTCTGTACTTTACTCACCACTGTACTTGAAGTATGGAGCCTGACATTAAAATGAGGGAAACGTACCAAGAAAGCAGGGCATAAACAGTGGTGTCCATTTTACAGAGCTTGATTGTACATCTAAATCTGCTTTTATAACTAGTGATTAAAGATGAAAAGAATGAGTTAATTAGATAATATGTGCTGATTAAAGTGAAAGATACACAGCTACTTACTGTGTTTAATTTTTAGTAAATAACTATTCTCTAGAACCACATTTTTCATTAATTTTCATCACAGCAGTCAGATTCACAATATATTTAATTTCCTGAGCCCTAAATCACATAATATTCTGATGATTATGAAAGTATTACTGAAAGTTGACAAAGTATCGGAGCCACAATTCTCCACAAGAGCAAAGGACAAATGATTCCACAGAACAAATATCAGTTCAAACACTTTGCCCCAAAGAGCAAAACACTAATGTACAAATAAGATTTGTCTCGTTCTGCCAAATCTGAAGCCACAGGAGACTGGTTGAAATACCAGCTGATGTTTGCTGCACCTGGTAATTTCCATACATACTGTTGAATCTGTGTTGTTTCATCTGTAGTATCCAGCTTTATTCTCAGAGGGGATCAGGATGCCTCTAGATTTTCCTTGAACACAACTGTATCTCACAACAGACTGTGCCTCCCACCATACTTTGTTTAGCGTTTCCATTCATTATTTCCATTCAGTATTTCTATAACTTTAACGAACATGCAAACTGCTTTGGACATGCTGTTTTAGTTTCTCCACTTTGTTGGACCTGGGAAATGGGAACAGTGGAGGCAGAACCCAAGGGCTGGGGGTGAGAGGTGTATCAGGGTGGCCTTGCAGAGAGTGTCAGAGCTGTTGTGCTCATCTCATGGCCAGGGAGGCCGTCAGTCCTGGCAGTGCATCATCAGCAGTAGGCTGAGGAAGGTAGTCCTTCTCCTGTGCTCAGGTCTGGTGAGACACGTCTGGTGATCTGTACTCAGTGTTGGGCTTCCCAGTACAAGACATGGATGAACTGGAGTGAGTCCAGTAGAGGACCATAATGATTCAAGGCCTGGAGCATCTGTCATATGAGCAAAGACTGAGAGACGTGGGTGACCTGTCTGGAGAAGGTAAGGCTCAGTAGGAGTTATCCACATGCCTGAAGTGGGGAGTAAAGGCAATAGACCCTGCTCAGTGATGCTCAGTGACAGGATGAGAGGCGATGGGAATAAACACACACAGGAAATTCCACTTAAGCATGACGAAAATAAATTTTTACTGTGATGGTGACCAAACACTGAAAAAGACTGATGACACGAATTGTGGATTCTCCATCCTTGTAGACGTTCAGAGCCTGACTGGGCATGGTCCTGATCAATTTGCTCTTGCTGACCCTGCATTGAGCAGGGAGTTTGACCAGACTACCTCCAGAGGTGTCCCCAAGCTTCAGCTGTTCTAGAAGTTTTTAAAACACTTGTTTAAGATATAGGCAAGAACCTTGGCTAATATAAAAGAATACCATTCTATGGAAGTGAATGTCTCTGTGTCTTTTTATGCTCAAGGTGCATTCTGCTAGGAAAACCTCTGGTGAAAACTTATGTAAGCAAGACTTTGTAATAGATTAACATTGTGTCCATTGTTCTGAAGAAACATAAAAACCTTTTCTTTGAATTTCTCCCTCAATATCCCAGTCAAAAAGACACACTGAAACAAGATAATATTAGGTTTTTGGGATTTTTTAAAGCAACGAGTGCCCTTGGGTAAAATGCAAGCTAAAAAAAAAAGATTAAAGTTAATACAATACATTAAAAGTTGCAGTAAACATTTGATCACTCAATTGTGTTCAAGAAAAGAACATCCAGATGCATGAAAACTTATACACCTTATAGTTATTATATTTTTAAAGATATTTTATGATCCATATATATATATCTTTGTATCTTTGTTTTGATTTTCATTGTAGGTAATATCCACAAAAAAGATAAAGAATGCTATTTTTCCATGTAAAAGAAAGTGCAACTGTGTCAGTCCCAATTCAATTTATTTTATGCAAAGAAGTAAACTTTGATATCACACTAGCACAGCCAGATTAGAGAGCTAAATTTGTGGACTATAACCCACTCATTAAAACTCTGTTTTGAAACAATAATGCATTGCACATGTTGTTGTTATATTTCTTCTCTCTTATTCACGTTAACTTAATCAAAATATAAGAGCTATTTTGTCGGAATTATCAAAGAAAGTAAATAAGCCAAAGAAAGGTATGATATAAGTAGTTATGTGATAATAGGGGTTAATCCACTTGACTCGGTTTTACCTTGAAAACAGATGGGAAAAATAAAAAATGCAATTTACATACATTTTTTCAGAGAAGAAATGAATAGATGATGTGACATTCAATATGCATTATGCAATTAGAATTTTACAGGAAAGTCAGTCAAAAGTGGCTCTGGAGATAGCTGTCTCTATGACCCATGGTTGTATTTCCCATAGCACTATAGGGGACATTCCATTCTGTACATTCCATGTTTCTCATCTACTAGTCTCTTCACTGAAAGATTGTAACATCTATCATGGTGACCTGGTTTACAGGGAATGTCTGTTAATCTGTTCTTATGACCAGAAGTCGTTAGGAATTTATATTTTTTACCCCAGATGTGCTTTGATTTTAGCAGTAGATGCCTTCAACTTAATCAAATACAAATTTTTCTCAGAATGGGTCTGTAGAGGTGATTTAATGAACATCCTTCAGTGTTAGTCTAGGTTTTCCACAGTTACTGTTAGAAGGCTAAATATAGAAAAGGAATATATGGGTGCACATGGATTCCCAAGAACTGGTATGGAGGTCACACAACATTTAGTAACAAAGACTTAAAGTGGCATGAGAGTAGAGTCATGGAGTGTCTTGTGCTGAGTCACTAAGACTTAGATATAAGAGGTAGTTCAACAGTGTTGGGGAGTTAGTAGATCCAGGCATACATACACAGACAGCATGAAAATTAATGAATATAGCCTTAACATTTTCACCCACTCCTTCAAGAGTGTGTACTACTTTTTCTCTTAGTAGGAGAAATAGTTTCTGTGCCATAGGAAAGCACTCAAGGTGTCCTAGGAAATGTCATCTTCCTGTGAAGAAATGTTGGCCTTTCTCCTTTTCTCCCCTTCTGTCTCATCCCTTTTGTGTTCGCTCTCAAAAGGAATTGTATTGCTACATTGAATATGAAAGAGTAATGTAAAAAGAATGATTCCCCCACATGTAAGATAAAAGATCATATGACCTAGTATGTGCTTCCTATTTCTCTTACAGGAGGAGAAAAAAATATAAAGACATCTTCCACCATTTCTTCTTTAAAAAGACAGTGACATTCTTGACTGTCAGTACTGATTATATTTATTTAATATTTTACTGTTTTTTCCAGATTTTATGTATGAGTGAATATCCAGACAAACATTACATGTTTGTCTCTAGTCATTAACATGGATTAATCACCTTTCTTTTATGAACTCAACCTTCCATTTGATGATTTGCTTTTACTGTTTTCCAATTTGATTTCATATAGTGGAAAGATAGAAGAATAACAAAAATGAAAACAAGTAGTGTAATGCTGCATTTTTTCCCTACTCTTTTGCAATACACTAATACCTTGAAGGTTTAGGGAGCATGAGAAATTATGTATGACAACAATCTCTCGTGTAAAATGTTCATATTCATGTGCTCTGTGAATTCACCTCTAATGCTGCAAGCTCCAGTGTTATACACAGAAGGATTCAGCTTCCTGCAGCCAATATTGAGCTCATCACGTCTTTTTAAATTAGTCTGGAAAAATTCCCCAGTTGCACATATGCCTGCTTTTCTAACTCATACACCAGAGGGTTAGGCTGGCTCCACGTATTCCTTGAGAATTGCCTTCTCTACCTCTCTCTCTTTTTGCTGAAACATCTGCGTGTGATTTCTGTTTGTCAACTGGCAAAAGGAAGCTGAAATACCTCTGTGACACCTATTCACAGACACACAGTTTACACGATCCATCTGTAAAAAGTACCACGAGGCATCTGCTTTTCACTGCGCACCAAGGACCAGATTTGCAAAATTTTGTGGGTATCTAGCTCACACTGTAATCAACCATTTTTGGAGTTACAAATAACTGTCTCGAATCTCTTCAGTCTATACTTGATCATTATTTAGATTTCTACTGAAACTGCTGTGTAAATATTGCAGGTTGTGGATTTCTTCATATTAAAGAAGAAAACAGAGCAAGAAAGGGGGAGAGAATGTATCTGACAAGAAGTGACATTCATGACAACTAGAAAGTGTTGATGATCACAGAATATAAGTAGTTTTGAAGTAAATCCATTATTTTTAAAAACAAAGCTCAGGTTCTATATTTGTTTTGAACAATGTTAAGGTAAGCAAAGTTTTCATAAGGACTAAATTTTCTTGACAACAAACTTTGTTACAATTCCTATAACCTCATGCTTACAGGATACAGCGAATGCAAAACTTTTTCATGAAGTTCACTACATCATGGGTGAGGACAAAAATCTACCAAAAATCACAAGGAGTGGGATCTTTCCCACATAGGCTTTTTGAATGACATACAATTCCTGTTTCAAGAGCCTAGACTGGATTCAAAAGTTTTGTGTGATAAATAAGTGTGGATAGTAATTTTTAAAAAGGTAGAAGGAAGCAGAAGGATTGTAGAGTTATCCAACGTGAGAAGTTTGACTGTATTGAGATGAGGAAATTGAGAAATAGTTGAAGGATGCATGTTTGAAGGTCAGATCAAAGAAGTTAAAACAATGTGTGGAATGGAAATGTCCTTGGAGTTGATGAAGATGAAGCTGCTTACCTCAGTGACAAGGCTGCATAGCTGATCATTACTGGGTTCTGTTCTGCCTGGTATGTTAGTATAAATCTATAATAAAAGCAATAATATGTTGTCCTAAGGGATGTTGTCTCTGCAATAAATATTAAGCTGTCTTCTAACTTAGATGCAGGTTCATTAGTTCACCCAAACAGATTGCACTGAAGTCAATTCTCAGGGGACAGAGAAACAATCATGACTTTAATCCTTGACTCATGCTGGGGAAAGGCTTGTGAGTGGCAAAAATAACCAGAGTACTAAACACAGAACTGAACACTGCCCAAACTCATTTTCCAACTGGATGTTTCTAAACTTATAAAATTACCTAGCTAAAAGGAAACACTAGCAAAAGTGACTATGTGCAGTTTCAACTGTATTAATCTGGACTAGGTACTTGACCTTCAGTTGTTAAACATCCTTGATTTTATGTTAGCTGACAATCTAGGTGTATTAAACAATTGACCTATGTCTGATGTTTTATTTTTTTGTCTGTTAGTTTCTTTGCTTGAATGATGACCACAGTAGGTATTTTAGTTGCATCGAAAATATAAAAGAGAAAGGGCTGCTTCAAGCAAGACTCTCAGAAGTTAGTGTCTTCGGTGCAATAAAATTGAAAATTGTCACATTAAAAAACACTTTCTAAATATAATTTATTTTCCATGATTCATTAATATATAGTCAGAATTTTGATTTATGCACATTCACTTTCAGAATCAGTATATTGCTCTGATTTATGTATGCTGCATATAAAACTTTTTTAAAAATTTTAAACTTTGGAGTACTGATTTAGTATGTGAGTATATAAATCTTTCTGTCAAACTTTCAGTTCAGTTTCATGATTCATACACACAAAATTTCATGGATCATAATGTTAAAACTCTAATTTAATACTGTAGTTACTGTAAGAAGTATTAGTACAATAAAATATGCAATAATTAAGATGTTAGGATGAAAGTAATCAATGATTTTTGCAAATTGCACCTCTGGCCCAACATTAGCCGGTGTAAATCAAAATAACTTCTTCACTTCAGGAACTTTCTCTGTCTCACGGCATTTATGAATCTTGCTCTTTAGTCATAATATGCAAATATACTTAGAAGCATTACATTTGGAATGTAATGGTTTAATGAAAAGGGATGTTATATCATAGAAATAACTTTTCTTATTGATCTCAACTTTCTACAATCTTCATTTGCTAGTCATCAAGAAAAATATACCTAGTAGAGACGTGCTGTTACAGATGTTCTCATGAATGTTTTAGTACATTAGTATATACTTCATTTCAGATAAATGAGGTGTTTCGATATTCATCAACTTTTAAAAATAAAATCATAATACAGTTCAAGGTCATATTTCAATGTTATGTTCAGTTTTCCCATAAGTTCAACTGCTATCTTGCTAATGTTTCCTACATAATATTACACAGTATAATACAATAAACTATCGCATTTTGTTTCAAATAGGCATATGAATTAATCAAAAAAACAAACACAAAATCACACTTCTAGGTAAGGGGAGTTACTAAAAGAGTTTAGGTCAAAACACTAGTAAGATTTATTCCCAAAAAACAACTACTTCCTTTTACAAATCCATTTCCCAGCCTGAGAACCCAAATCGCTGACTGTGAGATGGGCAGT
This sequence comes from Pipra filicauda, assembly GCF_003945595.2. Taxonomy (NCBI): domain Eukaryota; kingdom Metazoa; phylum Chordata; class Aves; order Passeriformes; family Pipridae; genus Pipra; species Pipra filicauda. The sequence goes on along the minus strand of NW_024104373.1, from coordinate 240,603 downwards.
TGAGAGGTCCTAAGGCTAGAAAGACTCTCCTCTCTCTGGCAATAATATAGGAACAAAGTATTTTTCATTCCCAAACAACTACATCTTATATAGAATTAAGATGTATTAAGTCTGTACGGCAAGTTTTTGGGGTTTGGTAGTGGGAGAGGGACTACAGGGGTGGCTTCTGTGAGAAGCTGCCAGAAGCTTCCTCCATACCCAACAGAGCCAATGCCTGATGGCTCCAAGGTGGACCTGAGGCTGGCCAAGGCCAAGCCAATCAGCAGTGGTAGCAGTGACACTGGGATAATGTATTTAAGAAGGAGAAAACAATTACTGTGCAGAAGAAAATTGTGGCCAGAGGTGAGAGAAGTGAGGATATGTGAGAGCAACAGCTCTGCAAACACTCAGTGAAGAAGGAGCCAGAGGAGGTGCTCCAGGCACTGGTGCAGAGATTCATCTGCAGCCTGTGACAAAGACCATGGTGAGGCAGCTGTGCCCCTGCAGCCTGTGGAGCTCCACAGTGGAGTAGAGATCCACCTGCAGCCCTTGCAGGTTCCAGTGCCAGAGCAAGTGGATGCCTGAAGCCCATGTTGGAGCAGTGTCTTGGCAGGACCTGTGGACCCATGGAAAGAGGAACCCACGCTGGAACAGGTTTGCTGGCAGGACTCGTGACCCTGTGGGGGACTCATGCTGAAGCAGTTTGTGACGTACTGCAGCTCATAGGAAGGACCCACATTAAAGAAGTTCGTGGAGCAACTGTCTTCTGTGGGATGGATCCCTGGCTGGAGCAGCAGGAGAGTGAGAAGTCCTGCCACTGAGGAGGAAGGAGCAAGAGAGACAACATTTGATGAACTGACCATAACCTCCTTTCCCTGTAAGGAATGCAGGCAGAGAAATAGGAAATAAATTTAAGCCTGGAAAGGAGGAAGGGAGGAATGGGGGAAAGGTGTTTTTAAGGTTTTTTGTTTTATTTCTCATTATCCTACTCTGATTTGATTAATGATAAATTAAATTAATTTCCCCATGTCAGGTGTTTTGCCCATGACAGTAACTGGTGAGAGAGATCACTCACATAGGTCTTTATCTCGACCTATGAACTTTTCATTATATTTCTCTTTCCCATCCAGCTGAGATGACAGAGTGGCTTTGCTGGGCATCTGGCATCTGGCCAGGGTCAACCCACCAAAAATGGTCAAGGAAACTAAGCTATATTCCTGACCCATAAAGAGTCACATAACTCACTCCTTATGTTATTCTGTATGATGGGTTTTATTCTGTTGTATACCACTGAATAGAATTACAGAATAGTGGGAAACATGTTTCAACAAATTAGCACTTCAGAGACAAGCATAGCTGAAGTTATCCTATCTCAGTTAATTTCAATTGTCTAATTGAAAAAAAAAAAAGAACCAACAAGCCAAAACTGTGGCAAAGACATGCTCTTTAACTCCAATTTTCCATTGTAGTGTATTTTATGCTTAGGATCTTCTTCCTGATCCCATGTAAACTTCCTATATACTTATACATTTTTATATTTTCTGTAGGAATCTGAATTGCTTTGTCTATTTCTAACTCCTAGAACAGATCATCTGGCAGGGATATCCATATTGTTATGTTCCTTGCTGCATAAATAGACACTTCCACTGTGGGAGTTGAAGGCTTCTCCCAATGACCAAGTGTGACAGTTCCTCTCCTTCTTTCATGAGTGGAAGTGGCAGTGACAGAAAATCTTTATCAGCCCTTCACTACTCTGGCTGCAGGTGTACAACATGCTGCTCAGCTGGAAGAGATGAGCATCAGGAAGTCTTGTCTGTTAGACTAAATCTAAGGGCCTGGAAAAAATATTTTTGAAGCCAAAAAGAAATTAGCTGTCCAAATGAGTGTGTTTGTCTCATGCAGTTTTTATTAGCAGGCTATGATAAGGTGGTATTTTTTAGTGTTAAATCTTTGCTATAAACAGTCCACGAGTGATATGGGAGATGGCCATTATTAAGGGTGCACCTGTGAGTAAAAATACAACAGAGGTAGAGGTGCCAACTTCCTTGCATTTTTCCACTAAGCAGTGTTTAAATCCTCTTCTGTTTAATAGATTTAAATGCCTTCTGCATCAGATTTAGAACTTCATGTGACTCCAGAAAAATAAAAGTGATAGTCATAAGTTGCAGAATAATAGTGTTTTGCTATGGTTAGTAACACCTCAGAACAGCTATTTTATGCAGTCTTTTCACGCACGATTTCAGGACCAATAATTTTGCCGTCACCCACAAAACAATCCAAAGTATAATAAGTACATGTGTTTAAAACCGTTTCTTTGTAAGCGTGGCCTGATGATGCAAATAATGACTGGGCAGAGAGCATGATTTCTTGGAAACGTTTATCCATAATATAGAAGTAGAGTACTCCAGTAGAGAGTGCCCTGCCAATGTTTTATAGATTTACTCGTGCACAGGCATGCACACACATATACAAATGCTATCTGAGACCTAAGACCAGATTCCAGTGTTTCCTGCAAGGGTCAGTTTTAGAAAGCCAGCTCTGCCTTTTGTGTTAGAGCTCATTTTCAGCAGAAGTCTTTCCTGACTCAGAACTGCAGGTTTCAGGAACGTGTCAAAGCCTCAGCAACCTGACATGTGTGACCAGAGATCCTTCAATATCTGAAGGTGCTTGAGCCAGGAAGCTCCTTTCCTACTGCCCATCAGTCAGAGACAGTACTGGATTGTGTGATTCCAGGCACTGGTTTGGTCTGATCAATATCAATGATGAAACTTGGGAAGAAAAGTGAGAGTCTACTAAATGAGGAGAGTGAAGAACCTGGAAGGAGAAGAAAGTACTAAATTTTGGCCATAAAAAGGATAAACAACAGGAGAGCTTTCAGAAAAGGACAAACTGAAGGATAAGACCTTGCTTCATGAATGGACAGTAATGGATATGGGGGAGGGAAGGGGAGGGGGAGGGGGAGGGGGGGGAGGGAAGGGGAAGGGGAAGGGAATGGAAGGGGAAGGGGAACTGGAAGGGAAGGGAAGGGAAGGGAAGGGAAGGGAAGGGAAGGGAAGGGAAGGGAAGGGAAGGGAAGGGAAGGGAAGGGAAGGGAAGGGAGAAATTATTTGCTAATTTTCAAACTGAATTGGATTCTATAAAATGCGTGAACACTTTCAGCACTACAGAAAATTGAAGATTGAACTTTTGAATAATGCATCAAAGGAAGGAGATAATAATTTTCTCTGATTCTTAGCATATTTCAGATTATCACAAAGCAAATTAAGTAAAAACAAGCATATGTTGAATTTATGATTACCTTGAATTTCTTTCATGACAATGAAGTACAGAGTATCCGAATCACTATCAGGTTTTCTAATTTTTCCTTATTAAACACATCTAAGCATAAGATCAAACTTTCTCAAAAAAAAAAGAATTCACTAATTAGGATTAGACAAAACCAATATTTTCACCAAATTTGGAAATTTTTTTATTGAATTATTTTGATAAATTCTGAAGAATTCTTTTAATAAAAACGTCAGTCCAAAATCAACCCGACATTTTTTACTTATCTCCCTGCATGTACACACATGTGTACATTTGGGGGGGTAATGTCTGACCCTGTCAGATATCAGTATTTGAAATAATGATAGTATAAATTTTTCTGATTTCACTTACATGTCTTCTGTACAGGGTAATTCTAGATACTTAATTCCAGTTAACACACTGAGTAAATAACAAGCAGTTTAGTTAAACTGCATAAAATCCCTACGTGAAAGCTGTAATGAAAACTAAACAGGGTTTAATTCAATGAGTTTAAATCTCTTCCAAAGTAAATCAAGCTGAATCAAATTAAGGTCATTACAATTTTCTATGAGGCTGTCCAATCAGGGGTTCGACACATATTAGTCATATAACTTTAATAACTAATTCAGAATGATTTTTCTGATTGCCTTTCCCCTTACAGAGCAGCCCTTTGACTCAGTCAGTGACACCACATATGGAGCAGTCCTATGGGGGCTGCCCAAGCAGGCAACCAGTCTGCACTGGCAGGAACATCTTCTACCTTCCAGATCTCCTCCACAGAGGGGGACGCCACAGGAGGCAAAGCTGTTCTGACAACTGAGTAAAGTTCACTTAGAATATTGACAGATTATTTACATGAGTGTTGGCATCCCAAACTCACCTAGAGTTAGTTTCAAAGCTGGACATTGCCCGAATAAAAGCTTAAAAATTAATCTAAGGAGACAGAAATGCATTTATAATAGCAGTATTATTTAAAATTCAAGTGTTATATTGGGAGAACTTTTCTCTAAATGAAAAAAGAAATGAATTTAAAAGTTCTTTACCTACTCTAAGACACAAACATTTTATTAATTATTACTTATTCATTTCATGCTGGTTTATTCATGATAAATAACATTTTAGAGAAAAAAAAAAAAGGAGTTTGCTGCCCTGGGGAAAAAATCTAAGTTGCTTGTTTTTTTTAAATCACTGTCAGTTCCTCTGCCTCATATTTATTATAAAATATTAACTGAGGCACTAAAGGTCTTGCTGAAATGAAGGCTCTGGACTGCTTTCATCTACATCGAGCTCCAGAACTTATCCAGAGTAATTTGAACAGGATGACTTTACAGTGAGTTGCACTCAAGTCTGGCTTGTGTCTATCTTTAGCATATTTTTGTAGATGTATCCATAGAGAGTTATATTTAAATCTATTACGATTTGAATCAGACATCAGTTTCAGAACAAAACTATATTTGATAATTTCTGTTTCTACTGCAATACTGATCATAATCATGTTTGATTTTTAATGCAGTGGTCCTTATTAAGGTTCAGTTTTCCCTTTGCTATCCTTCATGTTGAGTACAAATGGTAGCCTAGCTCTGTGCAGTCAATGCTAGATATTTATAAGGAAATATGTGAATACTTTGTAAAGGAAATTGTTTTTTCTTTAGGGAAATCATGTTATTTCTTGAGCTATGGAACATACACTTTTTTTTTAATAAAGCATTTTTATATCTAAACATAAATATTATATTTTTAAATATTGGCCAATTTGATTATTTAATGAACTAATTAAATTTAATTTCAGTACAATTATAAGTAAAAAAAAGCCCAAGTGCACAGATTACTCAGCATATTCTAATTCCATGATTCCATTGCCTGAGATATTCAAACACCCATATCATATATATATTTTGACCTTGAGGATTTACCAGTCTAATTCTAATCTAGTTGAACAATTTGCTTTTGCAAGCAAAAAAAGGTCAGTTCCAATAATCTGTACTGAATTTGAATAGAATTTCAGTGAAGCTTAACTGCTTACTGTATTTGTACTGCTGTTTACTCACACTCTTTACTAGTCATAGAAATCATGTACAATTTTATTCCAGAAAGCCAGTATCAACTGTGCCTAAGCAAACAAAACAATATTGGATAAATGGAATTCTAACAGAAATTCAGAGCAAAATAAAATGTGTCATTGTGCAACATTTATTACAATCAATCATTTCTGCTTTTGCCAAAGCTGGTCATAAGTAACAATCACCAACATTGCAGATTATTAGAAACCATATATTTAGTATCAACACACGTCTACAGTGAAATATCTCAAGAGGAAACTCTTATAATACATAACAACTATACAGTAATCAAAGCTTATGTTACAGGACTGTGTCAAGGAATCGAGACATATGGATGGAGCTGGCACTTGCCTAATTTTCTCTTAGAAGCTTCAGAAAGAATATTATTCCTTGAATATTAACTGTTCTTACTCTTTGAAACATTTTATTATGTTATATTCAAAATTTTTCTTGGCTTAAGTCTGGTTGCTAATGTTTGTCCTGTTCAGAAGGGCTTGTGGTCAGTGGTTTCTTTCTTTTGTCTTTGCGCCTGTTGTTATTATATCCATGTTATATCTCCTCCAAACTAAACTACCAGTTTCTTCCCTCATAGATTTTATTTTGTTAGATCCTGCAGCAAGTAGAGCACACTGAATGATTAAGAGTTTCCAGCTTTGCAACTGTTTTTAGTTTACAAGATACTTATCCAGCAGCATATCCTAAACAAGAGTCATGTAGAAAGGCAGAGCCATATTTGAATACAGATGTGCATAGTTTAACTAGAATTCAGTCTTTATTTTATAGAAACTTAGACACTATGTTTGTTTGTTTGCTTGATATTCTCCAGCATGGCAGTGTTTTGATTTTACTCTAGTCCTTATCTTGACTCGATAACGGTATCATTATGATGGAGTCTCATCAAGTTGACACAAGACAACTACTCTTTGTATGATGCTCTATGACGCAATTTGACACATTCCTCTTCTTTGACCACTGAATTGGGGGAAAACATATCAGGATGTCAAATAGCATTGACCACTGAATTGGGGGAAAACATATCAGGATGTCAAATAGCATTGACTAAATAAAATATATATATCAATTTTTTATTTTTATGCTTCCTATAATAAATGGACGATATATACGACAACAGCTATATTCCAGATTTGAAAGAAGTCTTTGTCGATCATTAAAGACAGATAAATCAGAAACTAAGATCTGAATAATGTGTTTGCAAAACAGGCTGTGCTGTTTTTTGATTTTGAGCTTTCTATTCCCTAGCAACTGTAAGTCACAACATTACACTGAAGAGCAAAACAAGAAGTTCTGTATATTCAGTGCATGAAGACCTACATGAATGTATCGAAGACATGTTTTGAATTTAATTTTGAAAAGTTTTCCAGTATTTTTTTTTCCCCAAGGCAACTGGAGAAATAAAGATTAGTATTCTATTTTCATGTTTCAGCATAAAAGAGGTACAAATTAAGTGATGATAATGATTTATGCAATCACTGAAGGAATTCTTCAGGAAGTATATGTTTATTTATAACTAAATCATATTTTTCAGTAACATGCTTCCAAAGTTAATTGATATGTATTCTATTTCCTTTGAACATATTCTATAGAATATAAATAGAAATTGCAGTTATGCATTCAGAAATAATTTTATTGTTATTATTATCATAAGAATAACTCATAATGCTGGTTATATTTACTGATTGGCCTCTCTCTTAAATAAATTCTCAGCTAGAGGCCATACAGTGACCAGATTCTGACATCTCTGAGCTCTTTCCTCCTTGTACTGATTTATTCTGCATTGCTAATTTTTCCTGTTTTCCTGTTTTTGTGGTGTGCACTTCTTCCAAAAGATCTACATTGCACTAGGTATTGCAATTAAATAAGGATTGTGCTACAATAAGAACTGAAAAGGATCCCTGGATGATAGAAAGCAGTTTCCCAAAGCACTTACAGTGGAAGTCCCCAGTTTTGCAGTTAGATCCTGAGAAGCTTTCATAAAACAGGAACAAGCAGTTAAAGAGTCATAGTTAAAGAGTCAGTGGGTGCCATTAACTCTTCCCTTTGAACTCATTTTGTGCGTCTTTGACCAAACTAAACTCTAGTTAATGAAGTTGCTATTTTTGTTGATGGATTCATTTACTACTATGCTGTTTAGCAGTTTCTGTGCTTTTTTTCCCCAAGTGTGGTCAAAAACTACATCAGAGGGACAATTACATCAGTTCCATTTTTTGCAGCAACTATAACACAGAAATAATAATAATAATAATGATAATAATAAACACTAATACCGATTGACAGTGATGATGGTGGAAACACAGATTAGTATTTTGATTAAGAAGAGGTAACACCAAATATTCAGTAAGATTTATGATTAATTAAGTCCATTAACATTGTTTATGTTTCTTACACACTGCAATTTTATTTCCCTCACCACAAATTTTTCTTCAATAGTAAGAGTTGACATGTTTTACTCAGGATATTTAATCGTTATGATAGTATTTCCAGAGAGAGAAATGAGTAGATAAATGAAAATAAGATAGCATAAAATTCATGCCACAAGCACAACACATACAAAACTTTGCTTTTAGTCAACTAAATATCCAATATGTAATATTTAACTAAAAAACCACAAATAACTAAAGTCCCAAACCAAAACTTACCTGCTACCCCTATTTCCTAAGTCTAATTATGAATTTTAATCTTTCAGCCTACCTTTGACATCACACTTTTTTAATCAAGGTATTTGCTAAGCAAATTCACACACAGAAACTGGTATGAATTGGTAGTATATTTGTAGATAGTTGTCTATGGTGAGTAGGTTCCTGTTTTTCATCACATAGTAAAGTTTTGCTTTTTGACATTTTGGTGCAGATCCGTAGCAGATATCTCCAACCAACTTGTCACATTCTAAGATTAATGGAAAATTAAACAACAGTGGAATTTTCATCTGTGGATTTTCCTTTCCAACAAAGTATATTCATTTGCACTAAGTTAAAGTATACACTTATAATGAATTAAAGTGTTTTGCAGTGATGATAGAGTGTTAAGAAGGCAGAGTGACTTACCAGGTAAAAGTATAACAACAAAACTCACAGGACATCTGTTTTTTGTTTTATTCCTGAGTGCTCAAAGCCCAAGATTTCTCTCCCTATAGCCTTTACTTTTTAGTAAAGTAAATGTTTATAAATAGGTATAAATGTTTATACCTCACTCCTTTGATAGGTCATGATGAAACTCAATTCTATTATTTTTATGCTCTTCCTTTCATGAATAAAAAGCTAAAAATATTATACAAGGTATACACAAGAGATTGCACACTTGTAGAATACCATTGAATTAATTAGAATATGTCTAATATATCATTCTAAAAATCCCAAATTATGACTGATTTTAATACATTTAACTACATTAATTTGCTGTTCTGGGAGACTGTTTAACATTAAACTTCCAAATTTTTACTTATATCAAACCAATCTGTGAAAATAAAACTACCAGCAGTACAGTTCTTAGGGAGCTAACTTAAAAGTATCTAGAATTCTCAGGGTAGAGAACTCTGCACACAGAAATCGAGATATCAGATAAAAAGATGTATTTTTTAAGCTGCAGCAAAGCATTTGGTAGAAATTTATGCCCTGCTAATGTAATCTCTGCAGGATTAGAAACTGCAGCATTTTCATTCTTTTTTTATTTGTCCACAAGAGTAATTTATATGGTGTTTAGAGAGCTGGGGAAGAAGCGTGAGGAATCGTATACAAACTATTTCAGAATACTGAGAGCAAGGTTCACATTTTAGTCTGTATGTCTCAAAACTTATTTTCAGTTTGTAATCAAAATTTTTAGTATTGATAAAACTTGATACACTTATCTTGACACTGTGAAGTGCATATTAGAATATCAACTCTTTTACTACACTACATGTATAAAATGCATAACCAGTCAAAACCCGCATTCTGTCAGTCAGTCATAAAAGGAATATGTAAAAATAAACTCTGTAGCATCCAGGAATGAAATAATCTGCCAAGAGGTCAGGTGTCATAATCCCTATAAATTAATAAAATTTTTAAGGCTTAAAACCTGTCTAAAAAAAAGAAAATTATTCTATATGAAATAACAGTGAATGATTTTATTATCCACATATGTGCCTAATCCTTCATTAAATCATGCTAAGCTTTGGGCCACAATTATATCTCAAGACAATAAGTTTTCAATTTATTACCTTCCATTTACACTTAATTTGGGTTTTTTGTTGTATAATGAAAAATGTTAAAATAACTATACTAAGATTTACCTCTAATTTCTTCAACTCTATAGATTTAGAGACATCTCTACATTAACAATTTAGAATAAAGCAGTACCATGGTTTTGAAGAGAATCTCGCCCTTATCTACATTTTCTGCATTTGGTTTGCAGCAAGTGTTTGCAGAGCAGCTTTGCTCTATGGCACATATTCCCTTGTGAAGAAGCTAAACAGGAATCTTGGCACAGAAATCAAATGTTCAGTGGGGACGTCAGGCTGTGAACTGGGTCGTGGTCACACAGCCACTGGGTACCATGCCACAGATTTTGTTCACGTGCCAATAATGAGGCTCTTGAGCTACTCTGACAACTGGAAGTGGTTCCTGAGTGTTATAAAAGTGGCAAGTACTGCACTCAGCATCTTTCAGCTTTCAGCTCATAAAGCCTAGAACTGCTCTTTCAGTGGTCCTTCCAGAGACCACTTAGTGGTATCATGGCCTGTAAAATTCAGCTGGAGAACAGCTTCCACCTCACCTCCCCTTTAAAGAGAAATGTAGGCTCTGGAAATTGGAAAGGAGGATGGCAAAGGTCAGTTCACGGCAGGGGACCTGAACTGTTCCCTTGCTGCCGAAACATTTCTGCACAAACCAGGTCAGTACTTCAACTAAATCACTAGAAAGCCAGATCTAGCAACTATTGTTTTACTTTTCAAACTGGAAGTATAACAGAACTGGCAACTCAGTGTTCTGCATTAGTTGCTGCAATCAAAGGATGAACATTCCACTCTGATGCTTTTATCTGGACACAGAAAACTAAAAGAGGAGAGTTGGGTGGGGCAGCAGCCATCATACACTGTCATTTTGAAACACAAGCTAGCAGCAGTAAGACCACGAACAGAACCGAGGTTTTACTTCTATATAGATTATAAAGGTAATGGTGGTGGAAATACACAGATGCAATAACATGCTGGTCATCCATATGAAATGGATGAAATGATGATGCTGTTTCCCCAGCAGGTATGAGGAAGTGTGTGTAGCCAAGGAAACAAAAATTTACTAAATCAGTTTTCATCAGAGGACTTGAAACCATATGTATATAGTGACATTTGGCCCAAGTATCCAGCTTTATCTTGTGTGAATGCCATGAATCACATCCAATAGAAACATGAGGAACAGCAGAGCCATCATTACATCTGCTGCTGTTGAATCAGGAGTAACTGATTTCAATGAACAGCTAATATAAACATAGCCTGCATGAGCATCTCTCTTTGTGGTAAAAATTTCAATCCCCTCATTTCCTGGAGATCCTCTAGACCTTTATTCATGTCACACAATTCTAAAACATTTTCATTTCACCTACCACTTTTCTTTAAATAGAATGAGAACCAAGCAACCTATTTCAGACTCAGATGCCTCATAATGGACAAACTTGTACTATTATTACTGTTTATATTTTCTTCCACATCTCTCTTGTCTATTATGACAGCACTGTCATATTTTTTGCTAGATATACAGAATAATTTTACATCAACTTCTAGAATTCTGCCCAAGACTCTTGTATTTTTCCAGTTTATGTTAATTGACAGCTTACAATCAAGCATTCTTTCCAATATGAATTATCTGGCATGTCTAAGCACACACTTATGATGCTACTCATTCATTTAATTTGAATGGGTCACTTACCAAATACTGTGCTGATTATGACAAGGGTAGTGTTTTCTTCACATTGTCTAGTAAGGGGCTGTGGTTTAGATTTGTGCTGAAAACGATGATAATAGATGTTTTTGCTATTGCTGAGCATTGCTTGCACAGCAACTCTGTGCTTCTCCTCTGCTTCTCATACCACCCCACCACTGAGGAGGCTGGGGGTGCACAAGAAGCTGGGGGCTGACATAGCCAGGGCAGCTGACCCAAACTGACCTAAGGGGTATCCCAGACCACGTGGTGTCATGCTCATTGTGTAAAGTAGGGGGACAGAGGAGGAAGGGGGAACATTCAGAGTGATGGCATTTGTCTTTCCAAGCCACCACTATATGTGATGGAAACCTGCTTTCCTGGCAGTGGCTGAACACCTGCTTGCCTGTGGGAAGTGGTGAATGGACTCCTTGTTCTGCTCTGCTTGTGAGTGCAGCTTTTCCTTTACCTACTAAACTGTCTTTATCTCAATCCAAAAGTTTTCTCACTTTTACTCTTCCGATTGTCTCCCCCATCCCACTGGTGTGGTAGTTGGCAGCTGGGGTTAAAGCACGATGGTTATCCATCCAGTTTGTCTTTTCCTCTTTTTTCATGGACTGTGCCAATGGTCACCTATTTTTGCAGACTGCTGACAAATGACAAACAACTTTACTGCTACAGAGCCAAGGAATATGTTTCATTTTCCATAGCTAGAATGATTATTTACTCTTTGTTTTCTATCTGTTACAATTGCATCTAATACTTCATATTATACTCCACTACATTTTATTTCCCTTCATATACTATTTTGCTCTACATCAAATTACAGAAAAAAATAAAAATGAACTGTCATCTTTTCTTACCACACACAAATGGTTTATCAAATACTACTGGTTCAGAATTTTATTTTACTTCTGTAAAAGACTTAATTTTTACCCTACTGCATTTTTTTCTTTTTTGATCAGTGGATGGCTTCAGTTAAATTCACACCTTTTCACAGAAACTGGACTGACTTGACCTCTGAGGAGCCCTTTCAAGTCCTTTCAGATGCAATGACAATATTTCCCTCAGAGCCATTATCAGAAGTTCCAATTATTTTTTGGAAGTGTAAAGAATAATCTTTCTCATAGGCACAGTGTGTAGTCATGTACAAATCTGGATTCGTGTCTTTTCACATTTAATGTAAATGTCAAATTAACACATTTTAAAGTATCTATAATAGTGTGATTAAGGAGGTATCTAAGTATTTATTATACGTCCTTAACCCCTATGTAGTTATTGAAAGTAATATGTCTTCAATTACAGCAATTTTGTGCTGGCAATGAGGTCCTCTCTTACGGGACATTATATAAATTGTAAATGTCTTCCCAAAGCACGATCATCAATCAAAACTAGGGATGCTAATGTTGCCAGCAAAATTAGAAACAGGCTGTCAAGAAGCAAATACAAAAATCATTCTGAACGAAATTAAAATTTTTATTTAGCTCTAAAAATTACTTTTCTCCAGCAATGAAAATTAATAATTTTGTGTCTTTTTTTTGTCAGATTTAGGGACATTTTATAATGAAAATTGAATATTTACAAATTAATTTATTGATTAATGAAGTATTTACTACATAGATCTGTTATTACCCCATGGAAACCTGACTGAGAAAAGAGGCAGGAAGGAAAGGAATGACTAATGGTATCACTTTTCATCAAACTCCTGCAATAATTCTAAAAAAATAATAATAAGACCATTGCTTTTAGTGGGAAAAAAAAGAAACAAAAACAGGAAAAAAAAGAAAATAAACCAACACTGATTCATTATCTTCTCACACCAACTGTAAAATATAAGTTTTGATAAAAAAGGTCAAATTTTCAAAATTTGGGACAACAGTGAAGAGAAGACTTCAGACTGATTCTCTGCTACAGATAAGACAACAATAATTTTGGAGACTCAATCTTCTGTCTATCAAATGCCATTGAGAAATTGTTAAAGTTTATATATGAGACATGTGAGTAGACTTTTTTCTTGTTTCAAAATGTTTTTTGTCTTACAACTTTATTTCTACCTATACTATAGAATGTCTATAGAACTAAAACTAAAAGCATATAGAACTAAACTAAGAGAACAACTAAAAGAAAGGGAAAGAAAGAGGAAAAGATAAAAGAAAAAAAAAAAGGAAGGTTGATTATTATACTTGTTATACCTGCCACTTGAAACACTGTTTGTGAGGCGTGACATTTTCCATGGCCTTAAATAATTAACTCCAGGCTAAAAGGCTAAGCAAATATGACTAGTCAATTAATAAATGTTATTGACTTAAAAACATAACAACATTACACTGCTTTAGATCCATTTTACATGGTATATTTATGTACATTCTAAGTAATCATTGCTCCCTAAAACTCCTTTCTCTCTTAAAAAATTAAAATAAATTACAGCGATAGTTGCTTAATAAAGCATGTATAAATATTCAGTTTCTTTTTGTATTGCTAGCTAGCATATTCTGTGCCTACTGGGTCATTGTATTATAATAAAATCAATCTCATTTCTCAAATGTGATATGCAAAGTTATGATTTCTTTCTAAAATTGAGAACATTCTCTGTAGTGTTTTAAATAAACAGGTATTAAGAAACTGAAATATTTTGTAAGCTTGGACCTATACTTACAATAATCATTTATTCAGTCTGATAATTTTTGGAAAGCCTGTTAACGTCAGCTTTAAAAAGCATTGAAACAAAACCAAAAAACAATTCAAGGAAAAACAGAAGCAAAGACAGAATGCTCTGTTATCGTGGCTGCAGTTTATCTCAGTTGCATTGATGTAACTTTTGAACTCATGTCAGTTTTACATATTGAGAAAGATTAAATGTCTTATTACTCTTACCAAAAGCAAAAAGTGTAGTATTTATAAAGACAGTAGTGAACACTGCCAGTGAAAGATGAGAAGAATGATACCATCTGACTTTAGTTATAATGCTATCTTTGTGATAACAGCTCTTTACCAAACATTCAGTAACTGTATGTCTAGTAATCTAAAATGGAGTGGCTGTGCGGTGATGTTGCACACTAATAACAGCTCTAGCATGGTTCAGCTAACCAACATCAATTTCCTTCCTGCCCATAAAGCAAAATCCATCCAGCCATCTGTTGGAACATCTCCAAGCAGCAGCCCAAGATAATACAAAACCAATGAAAAAACTGCCCAATAACATTTTGTACAGAATCAATCAATCAATCAAATTAGCTAAAAAGGTGAAATCAAAGAAGAAACACTCCAATCACATCCTGAAAGATATTTTTTCCACCTGAATCTTCTTATTAACAATGCCATTATGTTTTGATGTCTGGAGTTGCGTTTGCATCATCAATACCTCTTTTCCATCAAGTTTTCTAAATATTAGCTTTCAAGAAGTATTGGCTGGTTCCAACCTTTTTGACCCACCAACTGCAGTTTAGAAATAGTTTAGACTGAGATTATTTGGTTTGGCATATTGTTTCATTTACTTGCACTGTAAGAATGATGTAGGCTTATATACATTATAAAATAGTATTTAGCTGAATTCTTGCCTCCTTCTTCTGAACAATTTGTACCCTTCCTGTAGTGTCTAGTCTTAGTTACTGTCAACATTCCAGAATGCACACAATGTTTACCCTGTCTTCTAGAGGACTGAATACAAACAAGATATATTCTTGAGAGAGCTGCTGAGTATTTTGGTGTTGAAGTTTTTTCACTTCCTTATACTCCTACAGCATTTCTTCACCTAATAAACTCTTTGTCATTTAACCTGATCTACAGCCAGCGCATGTGATTGTATTGTGTTTATCTACAGAACCAAGTGTGCACTGAGACTATTTGTAAGTGCATTAATTGCCAACACCATCATGATGGGCTATATCAATAACTATGGTATTTCAATTGGATAATTTTATTTCTTTTCTAATAAACAAATGTAAAAAACAGTATCACTTATTTGTTTATACAATGAAGTTATTTAATGTATGTAACCTAATGCTTTAAACACTGATTTCAGATCAAAGCACAGTAACTTTGGAAAATAAGTACTTGCAAAGGGTATCAATTACATTTTTAGTGTCTCTTTATGCAACTGTAATTCTTATTTTGTTCTCTAAGTTCTGAGACAAATGAACAGTCAGTGAGATCTGTAATGATTTGGATTCCACTCTGCCACATAGGGTTATTACTGTAATTTTGGTCTTCAAAGGACATGAAAAAGTGAGATAGGAGAATAAGACCTTCACCAGAGCTGTGAAACAGAAGGGACCACTGAAAGTTTATGTAATGACACAGGCAGTAAAAGGAAGTTGCAAAATTCAGGTACTGTGATTGTTCTATTTAAAAAATAGGGGTTGTGAGTTTTTGCACCTGGGGAAAACGGATTTTTCCGATTGCTCAAGAAATGATCACCTATAACTGAAAGACCGAATAATAGGTAATGGTTATTGCTACAACTCATGAGAAAAAAAGAAGTGGTTCTGTGAAGAGTAACAGCAGTTTAAACCTTACAACCTGCTGTGTAGCCACCTAGCAGCTCCTGATAAACCAGAAAACTATATTTTTTGGTGTGTAGAAATTTTTTGCAAAAAAATCTATTTTCACAGCCACTGGTGGCTGCAGAGTATTTCTACATTATTAAATGGAGTAAAAAGAAGGGAAATTACTTTTGAGCATATAGTGGAATTGAACAAATTGATGGAGCCCTGTCAGTTTTATACCAGGCTCTGGGTAGGTCAGCAATTTATACAACTCATGGTGGAATCTGTTTTTGGGCAGCAAACAGAAAGGAGCAATCCAAAATCAGTTGCCCAGTGAATATGGTCTGACCATAAAATACACTGCAGCATTATTGGTTTAGGGTGTGTTACTACTGAAGAGGCCAAGTAGTTACCCAGTATCCCATAAAAGATGAATTCAGGAGTTGGAGCAGAGATGATACCAATAGTAGCATTAATTGCATTTTAATTCCATGTTAATTCTACACCCTACTCCCACATTCTGAACCCCATCAAATATTTTGTTCTTGTTCCTTAGACATATATATTTAACACCATAAGACTCTCAGACTAGGGTGCTTTTTGACTTCCTACTGTCTCTTTATCTATCATCATCATCATTGTATTTCCCAGCACTTAATCTGCTTAGAAGTGTTCAGAATCTGATCATTCCTTCTTCTACTTCTGAGTTGCATTCTCTACGATAAAGAAAACAACCTGTCCTCAGACTTTGTCCAAAAGCTTTTCAACTTGCTGAGTGAATACACAATCACTTAATAAAAGGTAGAGAATAAGGAATCCAAAATATACCCACTGACAAATGCTACAAGCCGTAGAGTCCAAGTAACATTGAGCATTTGAGGGCCATAGGTCAACTGGCAGAAACCTCAACAATTTAGACAAAATTTCTGACAACAGTATTAAGTAGGAAAAAAAAAAACATACAGTGAAACAGAACCTTGTGATGAGTTTAGTGAAAAAAGAAGAGGTGAAGAAGAAACTGAACTTTTCTGATAAAAGCAGTTATATCAAGGAGAGGAGATACTCAGAATACCATCAAAGTCAAAGCAATGCCAAAAATCATTGAACAACATTTAACAAAATATCACCAGCAGAAAACCCCAAAGATTCAAGCAGAGCTGCTCTGCCCGTGAAGTCATGGTATCAAACAAAGCATAAGGACAACAAAGGAAAGACATCAATAGTAGGGAGCACTTATTAGATGAGATGCACAACCAGCCCACTGGAAGGTTACCACAGAGTTAAAGGAAATACCAGACAAAAAGTGAATATATTCACTCTGCTACTCATAGAACAACACTGTAAACTTCGCATAAGGCTAAAAGAATCAAAAATGGAATGAACTAAATGTGGAGTAACAAGAGGAAGAAGACAAGGAGGGGAAAAAAACAGAGAGAAACGAGACAGAAATGGGAAAAGGGGGGAAAGGGAGATTTTTTTTTTTAATAAAAAAAATAATGAAAATAAGTTCAGTTTGGTAACTTTAGAATTATTTCACATGGCAACAGAATTCATATTTTAATTAACATTGGTATTTATCCCAGGAATTAGGCAAATTCTTTCTAAACATGTCAGTGGTTTTGACCTAAAGATGTCATTTATTTCTTACCCTTTCTTTTCTTGAGGTTGACATTTCTGGCTGACTCAGGAAAAAATGGACATAGCCAGATGTTTACAGATGAGCGAAACTAGTGTGTTTACAGTGATATATCATGGTAAAATCTCATTCTTCTAATAATCTGTGAAATGATTGTCAAAAAAAGTCAAATTAAGTTCAGATATGGAGACTGATAAAAATGTGACGATGAAGAACTAAAAAAGTTGGCTGGAGAAGCAGAAAAGGAGAAGAAGCAAGAGAAGAAATAGAAATAGAAATGAGAAAAGGGGGACAATTTTGAAGTGGTCTACATGGTCTAAAGGAGGTCTTTTAAATCAAACATAAGACATTTTCAAAAATATGCTGTAGGAGTATGTTTTATATGCTTGCAGTGGGGACACTAAAATGGGAAAAGAAGATCTAATGTGCAATATCAGATCTTCAATAGCCAGTCCAGGAATCCATCAGCTAGCAGCAGTGTTTCCATGAGGGCAGCAGGAGCACTCCATCTGTACTTCTAGTGGGAACATTCCATTCTTTAAGGAACATGAATTGAATTCAGGTCATTTCTAGTTAATGAAAAAATACATGGTAGTTCATGGTATCGGTTAGATGATTTGCCTTGAGATTCTTATATCATGCTATTGACAACAGGAGGAGTAAAGACAAACCTTCTAATAAGTATCTCCTATAAATGCTGTGTTTCTAGGAAAATAATCTAGACACCAAAGTCCACAAATGTTATATTAGCATACTTCTGCACAGCCATAAATGTAATGCCAATATTTGCCTGCCCCCATCTAGATTATTGCAAACAAGAAACAATAGAAAGAAAAAAGAAAATATGAGAAGGGGAGAGAAACAAGTTTTTTGAAGTTCTTCAAATAAATAATGTAAAAGTGTAACAAAAAACTAAATGGAGGAAAAAAGGAAGAATTAGAGAGGGTGACATGAAAAAAATAGAATAGGCAAAGCAGTAAGAGGTGAAAATGATACTCTGAAGCATGATTAAGTATAAGACGGGATGTCAATAATTCATATAAAGAAGTGACTATTTAGAAGTGCAAACTTTACCTCAGATTATTTTGGAGATATAGTCAGTATACAGGTGTGATGGGGATCTGTGATCTGTCACTAATCAATCAGTATTTTATAATAAAAAAAAAAGAGCGTGGATAATTTATACTGAATTTCATTTTGCCTCTAAGAGGTGAATATAACACCTGGAAACAGCTGGGCCAATGAACCCATGACTAATAAGGGAGTTGCAGAACAGAATTATGTCAATCTGACTCATAAAGGTGGTTGTCTATAGCACAGGAACACATATGGCTGTGACTGTACCTGATTATGAGAAGATGGAAATAAATTTCCATATCTACCCTGGACTGAGCCTGAAGGTTATCAAAAGAAATGTTGACAGTGTGCTCTATCTGTATGGGGATATATTACCAGTTATGAATCCAGATTCTCTCTAAACTCTCAAAGTAGGACCAGTATCTTCACTTTACCTTTCTCTTCTCATCAGGTAAGGCAGTATCCTGTTCAGAGAGAAGCAAAGAGGGATATTGTTTTCATAAAGGTGATGGTGTAATCATTTGTCATTCTCTACTGAAGCTAAGAGAACACTGGGAGATCAGATGTAGAGAAATCTAAAAATGTTACCTAAAGCCTAAAAAAGATATTCTCATTTAACCTATTCTTGGAAAATACTTTCCTGCTCAGAAAGCTGCTTTTGTGTAATTTCCCTGAAAAAAAAAAAAAAAAAAAAAAAAAAAAAAAAAAAAAAAAGAAAAGAAAAGATAAACCTTTCCTGCCAAAGATTACCAGAGCATATATACCTCAGTCAGCTGAATATGAAGAGCTATCCTCCCACTGACACTGGGGTTGTGATGAGAGGACAGAAAGACACAGCACCTTACGATGAAGGATTAGAATAGCTGTATAGTGCAATATTTTACCTCTGCAAAAACATGCATAAAGTTTAAAACCACTTAAATTTGAGCAACAGGAAAAAAATTATAATGATCAAGTATTTCTACATATTAGGCTTACCTAGACAAGCAAGACAGAAGTAAAACCTTAAAATACCCCTCTTGCTTAGGGAGTAGATTTCATACTGTTTTCTCAACCATAATTTCCATTTCTGCGAAGTTAGGTGTGCATTTAAGTATCTTTCTAAATAAGAAAATCCCAATAAATTAAGTCTACATGTGTGCTGAGTAATGCATTTGGTTTGTCCATCTTAATTTGATTGTGAAAAATCAAGCCTGGGAAAAAACACGCTGTATAGTTGTCATGTCTCACCTACGAGAAGGGGAGAGCAATTCAAGATTCCCAAATCCCCTTGGTGCAAATTAGGGTGAGGTAACACTCAAGGTCCTCATGTAAACAACCACTTTAATGGCACAAATACTCGCAAATGTTAACCCACTCACAACTACCAGATATGCAGAAACACCAACTTTACTGGGACAAGTGTTCCGAAACATCAACCCTCTCACAATCACATCCACCTAAACTGTGTGGCTTTGTGAGAAGTCCAGGCAGACTGTTGTGTTAGGAAAAGGAAAAAAAGAGGGGGAAGGAGGAAGGAAGGAGACAGAGAGAGGGAGGAGGTCAGAGAGAAGGGGAGCCCGCACTCCCCACACACACCTCCACCTTCATGATTTTTTTTGTCCCACCTCTGGGACTCTCCTTTGGTGTGTTGTCCAGACTCAGTGCAATCACTTGGGCCTCATCATTTACAATAATTGCTTTAATTTTTATGGCTATAAATATCTTTCACACACCTAAGGTTGCTGTAAAGAAGAAAAGTGTAATCATTATAAATATGAGTATTAGCATGTGCTGTTGTCCTTTACCCAATTAAAGAGGGGGTTTTTAACAGTTTAATTTAGCTCACTATTTGTTTTGGTCTGAAGTGGCAACTGGGAGATGGAGTCTTAGAGAAAGTATTTTGTTGACACATTAAGTACATTTAATATTCTATTACATATCTTGTGAGAAAATATTTCTGATTTTTGGTGTTATATTAACCATTCCACAATACATCTCGGAGCAGCAGTTTTGTGGGTGTCTTGTTTTTTTTCTGTCCATTCTTTTGGTTATCACATGTGAAACAAATGAAAGAACCATGAAATTTGGTACTGGGATGTTTGCGCAATGCCCATCTTAGCTGTCCCTTGTTAATGCCCCCATTCTCCACCAAGCTAAGCAAAATATAAAAATATTCAATTTTCCATATTAAAGCCATGGTACAAAAGTCTTCAAAAATGAACCCTTTGAAAAAACTGTGTTCTACCAGCTTTTATAACTTTGCTGCGTGAGAGTAGTCATGACTATTTCCTAACTCTCCAAGTTGAACTCTGAATTCAGAAGTAGCAAGATTTTGCTTTGAATCCACTATCAGATTTCAAGCTAACCATCACTCTCAGACCACCTAATCACAACAGATACCTGGTCTATTTCCTTCTAAGTTGAGGCAGAATTTTAAATTTTATTTGGTATTTAAATTTATCATAGCATAAATCTCTTCCATCAGTGCTCTAAGGATTGTCAATGCCAGCCTGCTAGATCGAGTTTTAGCACCTACTGAGGCATGCTTGTTTCCTGAGACTTAACAATTACATTAAATAAAACAGGTGAGCAGCATGATGCAGATGATTCATAAACATGTGAATTATAGTTTCTGGGTTGTTTTTCTGTGGTAAGTTTGTTTGTTTGTTTATGGGGTTTTTATGTTCTCTATAACTGCATGCATCATTCCCTGAGATTAGGTTTGTCAACCACTTTCAGAAGAATTATGTCAATGTACATGTTTGGGAAAAGTCATCCTGGCATTTTGAAAGGGGCTTATTTTTTTTTCCAGCAAGGAAGGTGGGTTGGAATTAACTCTTTATAGGTAAATATTTATCCTCTAAATCATTAGAAAGACAAGCTTCTTTTTCTAAAGTGCAAGACACAAAACACCTACAGAATATATCTACATTTTTTTACATATCAGAAATAAGAATATAGTCAGAAATTTATTTAATAGAAAAATTATGGATTTGGTGACAGTTCATATAAATTACAGTTGCAATTTTAAAAGACTCAAAGTGTTATTTATTAAAACTCATAGCAAAAAGTATTCTGAATCAGCTGAGATGGGACATCAGTATCCAAAACTAGTCATTCTGCTAGTACAGTGGAAGAAATAAAATTTCCTTTCTGACAATTTATGACTGACCAGAGAAACTATGAGTATATATTAGGAAATAGGCTCCACTTATCAGTGTTATTTATCATCTTTTGAATGATTTTCTTGCTTGTCCTGAGCTGTAACATCTTCTTGTTAAGTAATGTGTCCTAGAAACGTGTGCAAAACCAAACTTCATTAAACTTCCCTAAAAAAAGCTTGTGGTTGCTCAGACACTGCTGACACAATGTCTAATGTCTTAACCTGATCTATGTTTTCATCTTATATACTGTTTTCATTAAAAAACTATTATTTATCTTCTATTAGTATTCATATCTCTGCAAATGCTTCCTGCTGTATTTCTTTCTTTCACTTCCTATCCTGTTGCCCCAAAATGTAGTTACACAGTTCGAGTTTAAAAAGGAAATACATTTATAATAGTCTAAAGACTTTAATTTAAATCATCATGCACAGCTATAATCAAAAGCTGTGTAACCATTATTCTAAGTTAAGTCCTTTATAACCAGCTCTCAGGGCAGTACCGGTAGCTAGGACTGATGGATTCTTATTTGATCATTATCATAAAAATGAAAATACACTTATCTATAAAGGAATTTAAATTTTTCCTCCTTTTAATCTTTGCATATTACTTATTGCCTTCATTACACCAATGGAAATTTTTTTTTGAAGCTTAACTTCTAAGACTGTGACTGATTCTACTGACTTCATGGTTAGCCATGTGCAGAAGTGTTAAGCATGATGTAAAAGTTTCAGTTCTTTTAAAAGCAGGAAATAGCTTTCCTTGTTTCTACAATATATATAGTGTTTTCCTTTTTTCCATGCACATTTTAACCCCTAACTGAAGGTCATAAAAATATGAAAGCTTTATAAACACCAGTCTATCCATTACCAGAATTTATTTAATTCATAAGAAAATCCTGCAGCACCACAGTTGCTATCTAGATGAACTAAAACCTGGAAAAAACAACAAATTGCCTTGTCACATGACTATTTTTTGTCAGTCAGAACACTACAATTCCTTTAGAGTTCAGGCTAACTTTTAAATTCCTAATATCTCTCTTCTTTTGAGGTGATACATTTTTTTTTTTGGAATGGGATCCAGAATATTGCTCAATTCTTGAGGGCCTCAAATAGTCATTGTATGCTAACTTCAGGCACTGACATGGAATGGTTTGGAAACCAAGATATGGGAAGAACTGTATTTTGTTGATGATCCCTTGAGTCATCCAAATGGCTTGGAACACCACTTTTCTAAGATAATAAATCCACTGGAGAATTATCTAAACTCACTCAATTTTCATTAGGATTTTTTATTCATTTTTTCTCTACTGCACTGATATTAACAGCAAATTAAATATTAAAGAAAATGTTCAAGGCATCCTATGGGACAATATATTTAACATAATATCTGAGGCTTATCCTTTCGACTGTCAAGTTTAATATCAATAAATAATATTCAAGCTTAATTATCAGTTGATAACATATTGCAGCACATTATTGATTTCCGACATTGACTACTAGGAGTGATAAGACTACAGCAAAAAGTAATATCAAAATGAAAAAGGTTTTGTGTCTGTTCTCTGATTTGTACACATTTAGGAACTAACAAGAGACTTTATGGCCTGTAGACTCAACTTCCTAGGTACAGGACATATAGAATTCCCATTGAAGTTACTGGGACTCTTGCTAATAAGTACATATGAGATCAGTCCCATGATATCACTTCAACAGAACTCAAACAAAAACTTGGGAAATATAGAGCCAAACTTATTTCAGTAGTTCTGGGAATTTATATCTTCCTATGTTTCTGATTGCCTATTAGACAGCAGTAGTCCTAATTTCCATTTAATTTTCATTCATGTAATTTTAAAATGCCATTTCTTTTAATCTAAGATGTTTGCTGGTAACTGACTTCTAATTGCTTAAAAAACAGGTTCCAGTGCAATTATTAAAGAAATCTTTGATTGCCTGAGGTAGATAGATATAATTTCCTAGACTGTACAAATTAGTTATCATTGATCTGCTTGACATTCCATGCCTATCTCTATATATGTGCATACATATGTGAGATATATATATATGTGAGATATATAAATATATATATATATAGCTTTAAATCTTGTTTAATAGCTGAGGGTTGTTAGAATATTTTCTGATCACGATGATTCGTGATACACAGTGGTAAGTTTTCTCAGTAGAAACTGACACTGATTAATAGATAAGCTAAAAACTTGCTGTTATAAATGTGCTATACAAGCACATTTTTAAAGGTAAAATAAAGTTGTGGAACTCAAGGTCCTGAAACAGAAGCAGACTGGATGACCGAGTCTTGTTTCCTGCTTCTCAACAGTATTTCTTTGGAAATGCCTTTAGCTTTTGTTATTTATAGTAACATGTTGACATAAAAACTGCTAACACCTGTGGTGGGTTGACCTTGGCTGGATGCCAGGTGCCCACCCAGCCACTCTATCGCTTCCCTTCTCAGATGGACAGGGAAGAGAGAATAACATGGAAAATGACTCATAGGTTTAGGCAGTTTACTGCCGTGGCCCGAGGTGGGGAGGGGAGAAGTCCGCAGCACTGCACAAAAGGGTCCTACGACGTCTGAGGTTGTGATGCAATGCCAAGTTTAACGGGGGTGCACAAGGGTTTTATAAACTCTGGCGTGGAATGCGCCAGAAAATAGGGTGGAGCATGAGACAGACAACCAGGGAATCGGGGTAGGGACACAGGCGAAAGGGGGAGGAATGTGGGAGGAACCGGGGAAGGAAAGGGCGAATGGTAACTGTCTCCTCTCTGCAGCTTCTTCAGCCTATCAGAGAGGGAAGCAGGCACGCCTGGGCATGCCCGGGAAACACAAATCCCGAGGAAACATACAATGTATATATTTATAAACACAAAAGAACTGTAAAGTCCGTATCATAAAGTCCTTTCAATTGCTGTGTGACTTTTTCCACTCCTGAAACCGCTCCCATCATGAGTCTTGCTCCTTCGCAGTTTACTAAACCAAAAGTGAAAGTTTACATGCGCACAAGCAAAGAGGAAAATAACAAGGTTTATTTTCTACTTCCCATTAGGAAGCAGTGGGAAGTAGAACGTCCGGCCATGTCCCGGGAAGCATGGCTTCAGCAACGCTAACAGGTTGCTCCAGAAGGCAAACTTTGTAAATAGTGAATGCCCCCCACTTCCTCCTCCTTTCCTTAGCTTTTGTATCTGAGCTGACATCATATGGTATGGAATATCCCTTTGGTTAGTTTGGGTCAGCTGGCTTACTTGTGTCCCCTCCCCTTGCCTGTCTGACCCCTCACCCCCTTGATGGGGACGCAGGGGGAGGAATGTTGAAAAACAGTGCTGATGCTGTGCCAGTACTGTTCAGCAGTAGCCAAAACACTGGTGTGTTATCAACATCTTTCTAGCTAACAATGCAAAGTATAGCACTGTGAAGACTGCTGTGGGGAAATGAGCTCCATCTCAGCCAGACCCAATACAACACCAGATTATTCTGTGCTGTATGTGAATATTCTAGTTGCCTTCAGAGTGAGAGCTTCCAGCATCTGCACCTTATTTATCTTTCTAGAGAATTATTAACTGTTTGATGCTATCACCCATACTGACTTCTGATGTTTGTCTACTGAATGAGTGACACAAGTAAAATGTTACATTGCAAATATGTGAATTTCATGTGACATAACCTTTGAACAACATACCTCTCCCATTAATATATTATTAACAATATCTCCCATATTGCATTATCACTGATTCCTAAAATTTCACAAGCCCCCTGTTTTGGTTTGTGTTTTCATCTTTAGCGTTGTATGATTCCAGCAGGAAATAAATTGCATGCTGTTCTGGCCACCGCTATATAAGAAAGATATTGAGCTATTGGAGAGTGTCAAAAGGAAGGCAATGAAGATGGTGAAGGGCCTTGAGGGGATGGTCCTGTGCAGGTCTAAGGGTTGGACTCGATGATCCTTCTGTGTCCCATCCAACTCAGCATATTCTGTGATTCTGTGAAATTAAGTACCTAAAATAGCTCAAATGTTCTCCAGGATGAGACACTCCTGGGTGTATGCAGAGGTAAAAGGAAAGAATTTTGATATTCAAGTTTTCTTTATGAATAATAAATTCTTTAGTCTTTGGTCATCAAGTAATGTGGGAGCCCAAACCCAGCTTTCAGCAAAGGAAAACAAGGGCTGACAAAAACCTCGTGATCTGAAGGAGCTGGACCCTTCTCACAAGACCTGTTAAAGTTCTACCTCATGGATCAAACTTGGCTCCAGCAGAAATCAGAAAGGACTTTTGAGATGATTGTATCAAACCATGTCTAAACCCCTGTAATCCCTCTATCCCCCATGTAATCCTACTAGAAGAAAAATTAACTATTTGGAAATTGCAGTAAAAATTTGTGTAACTCTCCAATTAACATAGGTTGTCCCCTTCATTAACATACAGCCCCAGATGCCTTTAAAATAGTGTTCTTGTGTTCAATAAACTATTCCAGTTTCCCCATACTGGGATCGTGTCTAGCTTTTATTTTTCAGACCGCCACTAAGTAAGAAGAATTTTTGAGCATTTAAGCTTTTGATGTTTCAGTTCTACACATAGCCTTGCATGGCTCGGGTCCAAGTTAATTTGGTAAGCTCACAAGAGGAAACCTAACATATCAGGAATTCTGACCACTGCTAGACCCAACCACAGAAAGGCTCTGATTCTCCTTACTTCAGCTGAGCTAGTTGTTTTTATAAACTCTGTTCTGAGCTTGCCAATCAGGGCTATTTGCAATGGTGAATCTGTTGATCACTGTGATAAAACATTTTTCTTTAAAACTCTCTGACAATCATCAAAACAATAAAAGCTTTTAGATGCTCTCAGTCTACAGTAGAATCAATGCAAATGGTTTCTAGTCCATTGAGAAAGTGACATTTCAGAATTCTGGTCTTATTTAATGTTCACTTGGAAGGCAGTAAAAGCGTTTCCCATTAGTTTTTGTCTAATGTCTTGTGCTAGCTGTCTTTTACAATGTGTCTAATTTGTGTCTGTTCTGTATGCTACATGTAATGATCTAAAAAGGTCTTCTGAAGAATCTCTGATACTGCTTGAGCTATACACATAGATGCTGGATAAGCTTTGTAAATTCTTTTTTCCCAGTGACAGTCCGGAACATAAACAAATGCATTTGAATGTTTCAGCTACTGAGTTTCCTGGTTCATTTATTGCTCTCTATGTCAAAAAAAGAAAAGACTTAAGAGATTTTCAGAGTCAATGATACCATATCTTTTCTAAGCTTGATTTCATGGAAGCTTTTAAATTGGCTTCTATATACAGATTATGATGTGCAGTCTTATTTGATATATACTATAATAAAATTTCGGTCTGACTATAACCTGATGGTTGTACTTTTTTTTTTTTTTTTTTTCAGATTTATTAGACAAGTTATTCTATTTATCTGTCCTGACTTTATTTGCTCTGATGAGATGTTGTGGAGGCCTTTTGCCGTTTCTAACATTTCATCTTTCTTAGGCTGTCACACACACAACTTTGGGTAAAATGTCACACTTTACTAACAGTTCTGATGACAGTATATTCTTTCTTGTCTTGAGTCAAGCTATTCAAACAATTTATGTCACGACATTTATTAGGTGGTTTATTGTAGAGTATTAATTTATTTTGCAATGAGAAACAATGCAAAGATGAGCTGTGTTATTTATGTCTACTCTCTATCATTAATATAACCACTGAAAACTCATTTTTTTGAAAAAATGTACAGATTTTGCCCCTATTTATTCTGGGCTCAGATCCAACCATTTTGTCTTTTTTTTTTGGGGGGGGGAGAACAAAACAATCTAAAGCTATGTGAGACAAATTCCTAACTGAGATAAACTGGCCTATTTCCATTTACCCAGGCTATTTAAATGAAAATGTATTTGCAGTAGTCCAAAGAGGGGCCCCAATTTGTTTAGAAATTGAAAGTTTCATTGACAATCTGAGTTAGACACAGTGAGCAATTAAATAATATTTAACAATGTGTCTGCTTCAGTTATGCTGTCAGTCATACAGTGTTAACTTGTACTAGCATTGTCATCAACATAAGCTCTATGACTTTCTTCTGTATTATTTGTTTCTTTTCTGTTTAATTTCCTCTTTCATTTTCTACTGACACAGTATTTTGTAGTAAGTGAAGCATGAACATTCATTTTCACTTGCAAAACAGACCATTTACCTACTTGGAGTGTAAAGGCGTTTAGTACACTTACCACTGAGTTTTTAATGTAGAAAACATAAAGTACAGTGTGATTACAGAGAAAAAATGTGGGCTATGCACTTAACACAATGTCTTGAACATTTTTAATGGAAATATATATATGACAAATATATATATTAAGAAAAGGATAGTGTAATGAATATCACAACATGGGCCTGTTCTCTATGTTTTCATGATTGTAGTGTTTCAGAATAGCCATAAAGTTGTTGTTTCTAACCCTTTGAGAATGTTTTTGACTGATGAAATTTCTAATGGCAAATTATCAACATATCATATTCTAGCTTTGAATCACTACTGGGAGAAA
The DNA here is from genome assembly GCF_003945595.2 of Pipra filicauda. Taxonomy (NCBI): domain Eukaryota; kingdom Metazoa; phylum Chordata; class Aves; order Passeriformes; family Pipridae; genus Pipra; species Pipra filicauda. Next base: position 212,486 of record NW_024104373.1, on the reverse strand, counting down.
AGTGTCATAATAAGGCTTCTGTTTTTGCTTTTTATACTCAAATATATTCTTGCTTAGACAGTAATTTGGGATAGCTATAAACTGGAGGTTCTTGTGAACTTTGTAATATCATTGTAAGTATTCTTATATGCATTTTCTATTTATTTTCCACACTGAAGCTGGTCCACCTACAGCACATATACATAACTTTATGAAGATTGATTCCAGTAAAGGACTGTCAGGGTCATGATTTTGTCGATAAGCTTTCACTCCACAGGTCCTGTCTGATGCTCTTGAAAACTCTGAACCAAAAAAGCCTTTAGCTAGGCCTTCAACACGGCCTTCAGTAGTATTCACACAGTCAACTCAGTGAAATACAAACTGATAACTTGTTGTAAAACTGGCTAAACTCTCAGGCTGAAAGTGGTCCAATGTCCAGCTGGCAGCCACCTCATGGGTAAGTATTGCAGCTAACAATGTTTATTAACAACCTGGATGGTGGAATGGTGTGCATCCTCAGCCAGCTCACAGCTGATATTAAAATGGAGGGAGTGGTGCATTGTTACCTATGGTGACCTCTACAATAATAATAATAAAAAAGAAATAAAAAGGTGTACAAAAAGTGCAAACGAAGGAGGATGCAAAACTCAATATCTAGGACAAATAACCTCATTCACCATTACAAGCTGAGGCAAAAAGACTAAAATACAGTTTTGCCAAAGAAAACCAGATAAACATCAAAGCTGAGCATGAGCTGACAGTGTGATTTTGTACCAAAGAGGGTCAACCATATTGTTGTGGTTTAACCACAGCAGGCAAACCACATAGCCGCTCAATCACTCCCTTTCCTGGTGGGATGGGGAGAAGAATTGGAAATAAAACTAAAAACTCATGGGTTGAGATAAGAGCAATTTAATAGTTGAAATAAAGTATAATAACAATGATAATAAAAATAATTGTAATTGTAATGAAAAGGACAAAGAAAGAGGAATTAATCCCAAGAAAAACTGGTGATACACAGTACATTTGTTCACCACCCACTGACTGATGCTCAGCCAGTCCCCATGCAACAATCACCCCTCCTGCCAACTTCACCCAGCTGAGGTACTACTGGTCATGATGTTTGACTGTGTGGAATATCCCTTTGGTCAGCTAATGTCAGCTGTCCTGCCCATGCTCCTCCCCCTCAGCTGCTTGTGCAACTCCTCATTGGCAGAGCATGTGACGCTAAAAGTCCTTGACTTAGGGTAGTCACTAAGCAACTATTAAATCATCGATAGCTCTTGAATGTCTCCAGTGAGGCAATCCTGTGGACCTGTCTGGCATAGATCTGTGCAAGCCAATTTATTCTGCTACTCAATGCCTTCTCATAAGGTGTTTATAGGTAGGTACATAAATGTTTTAGACACGGGAGTTTAAGAATTGTGATCATGAAAATAGCTATTCTGAGTTTTGCATTATGCAGTCATGGATTACCACGTCCATGGGGTTACAAGAACAAAGTAAGAATCTGACACAATCTTTAGCTTTCACCTGTACCCATCTGTAAGTGTCAAGAGCACAAAACTGGAGGGTATTTAAACTCCATCTGAAACAATGTGACTCTTGAATTTGTCTCTATATATTGACTATGTAAAGCTTTGTACAGAGCTTGTATGTACAAGAAGCCCAAACAGATTTTTAAAGGCTTTGTTAGATTTCTGCCCATCAACTGACAATCCTTTCTTACACACACTTTTTTACAGTTCTGTAAAAAAGTTCTGTACTTCAGGTGGTGTCTTTATTTCTGTGCTTTTTACTTAATGTTTCAAAGTGCTTTGAATATGAATAAATGGTAAATACACTTAGGCCTGTGTAAGTAACCCCTTTCATTATATAAACTCCTGTCTTAAGAAATTTCTAAGTATCTCCATAAATATAAAACAATTTTCTTCTAAGAAAAAAACATTTTATGTTAGTCCCTGGAACGCTGTAGTTGAATGTTACTTGTTATCTTAATTGTCTGCTTGTATACGTAGATTTTACTTCTCAATAATTCAAAATGAGATTAATTATATGAGCTAGAGCTAATAAACTTTAGAGATGCCTTCTTACTCCCATAAAGAAATAGACATCTGTGCACCAGAAGTTCTAAACAACTGGACAGAGAAAATACTTGCCAAAAAACACTAGGAAACATACTGTAAGAACTGATAGTTTTGATTATAGCACATTTTTCCCATAATAACACAGAAGTTTCCTGAGAAGTACTTCATGGTATTTATTGTGGTTTAACCCCTGCCAGCAACCGAGCACCATGCATCCACTTACTCACTTCCCCATCAGTGGGACTGGGGAGAGAATCAGGAGAGTTGTCATAATTTAGGAATGATACTCCCAAATTTAGTGCTCCCTCTGAGACTCTCCAAACCATACACTGCTTCCTCACTTCCCCCTCCCCTTCTCCCTTCCCCTGATGCAGGATGGAGAAGAGAACTGGAGACACAAAAGGCAAAAATCACAGGCTGAGATGAGAAAAATCAACTGGAAACAGCTCAGCTGGGGTCTGGGACAGTCCTGATCCGATGCGAAAGACACCTGCGGCTGAGGGCAAGGGGCTCCGAAGGTCAGTGGTGCTCCAGCAAGCAAAAACCCAGGTACCAAGGGGGAGAGTTCGGTGCATGCCTGCTTTTATCTCCTGTCTCCCGAGTTCCTGGGATGCTTCACTTCAGGGACTCACCTTTCTGTCAGGTCCTGAGACGCTGGGGACAGTCTCTTCATAATCCAGCTCGGAGAGGGGGTGGAGGGGTGTTCCCTACTCTCTGAATTACGGGGTGGTATGAAACAATTTGTTAAAAGTCTTCCCCGTTTAACTAAAACTACAACAAAATAAATGCCATTTAGAGAAAACTGCATGTCTGTTTCCAGAAAATTAAAATTACTAGCTTTTCCAAATGTAGACTCATGTTCACATAAATTATCAAATTTAGAACTTCTAAATTGTACATGAAACAGAAATTCTAAGACACATCACGCTTCCAAATTCAAGGAAAATAGTGAAAAATCTACTCTGATTATCCCCATGCAGAGTATACTACTGTTAAAAATTTACCATACTTACTTCTTAACTTTCTAGAGGCCCTGAAGCAAACCTGAACAAGATACTGGCCTATTTTTCACCTTCACTATTCAGAATGGTCTTTTCAACTTTCTAAAATTTAGTAATATTAGAATACAGCTGGAAAAAAAAATTTAGAAAAAGAACCTAATTCAAGAAAGAGTTTTTGTAACTGAAAGTTTCTAATTCTCTTAGGGCAACTGCATGTCTTGTCTTGGCTAAGAAGAGGCCTTAGAAAGAACAATATTTTCCTTCTCTATATGAAGATTCTATTACAATTTTAGAAAAAGAAAATAAAAGACACACTGGATAGTTGTATTGCTATTTTCAACAGCATGTCTTCTTAGAAGACATTCCTGGTACAAAATATGAGTGACGGTTTTCCCTCTTATAAACAGTCATTGGAATCAATCAGCTGATAAACTGAAGGTAAGTGATGGAATTAATTTGCTGGTTGTTCAGAATGTTGTTTTATATGCTATAACTCTTGCCATAAAAATGTCTGTATTTTACCTGCGTATTTAACTTGCAGATTTGACCAGCAAAGTACAGATTGTGGAGGTATTGCGTGTTAGTGATCTGAGTTTCATCCTGATGTCCTTAAGCTACTCACTGCTGAGGCTAGAGCTACCCAAAGCAGCTTCATTTGCTGATATTATCATCTGCACAGCATCTCAAGAGTTGTACTGGCAGTCTACTATGAACAACTTATTGATTATTTTAGTACCCAAAAAATTCTCATTACCATTGGAGAAGTTAACATTTTCTTGTCATCTAACTTTCACTCCCACGAGTATGCATATTTGCTGAAAGTAAACTTTATATGTAAACTTTCTTGTAACAATGTCTATCCCTAGATAGTGATGGAGCAAGGGTTTGGATTTAGCACTTTTATCATCTTCTGAATCATTCCCATCTGCAGTGCAAAGTCCCTCACCATCTGTACCATGCCTGATAACTTATGCAGGCAATACAAATACTTGTCTCTTATTTCCATCAAGGGCATTTTCTTAAACATGAGACATTTCTCTTGTAGGCTCTAATTCGGCAAAACACTGAATCTATACATAACAATCAACTATTCTTCTTCAAACTGAATGATTGATGAAGAGTTCTCTCAATTTCTTTAGGGGAAGGTTCCTCTCTAGGAATGAGGCTCGCTAGATCTCACACTCTCACACACTGCAGCAGTTGCCCATAGTGCACAGCCCTTCCGAGTTCTGGTACTAACTGCTCTGGCTTCTTTTACTCAGAAATTCCAGCAGCGTTGTACGCACAGGTAGAGAGACATTCACCCAGGCAAATGGTCAGAAATAGAGCTTAATGAGAAGAAACGACAGATTACTCTCATCAGGCACAGGGCATGGCCGTTCAAACACTGTAACCAGCACCTGCTTACATACAATAATCTCTTTCAGCCCCTTGTCCTTCTATTTTCCCCACTTGTTCCTTCTCTAGCCAAATCCCCTTCTCCAATTCTAAATCCCAAAAGTAACTGCAAGTCTTTCTCTCACCCCATGGTGATGGGTGTCCACCATGGACATGGGGCTGATCACCTCCTGTGGCTGAGGCAGGGTTCCCTCCTACTCTCAAACCTCTGGCCTCTGCATGTATGGCAATGAACTCTTTATCACTTAATGGTGCTATCCATGGTAATTTAGGGTAAATCGGAGCCTTTGAGAAGACAAAAATATCTTCTGAAGCACAGGAAGACTGAAGTTTTGCAAGCTTAGAGGGTGCCAGAGCATGAAAGGAAGCAATAAGTTGCACATGGGTTATTCCAGCTGGTGATCTGCACAGATCACGTCTGTGCTGCTCATGAAGGGACAGCCTTCCAATGTAGCCTACAACAAAACCGTTATCTTCTAATCCAAATAGCAGTTTTATTCTTATATTTTGTATTAGGTTTGTGTGGCAAGGTTTTGGTAGCAGCAGAGGGTCTACACGGGTGGCTTCTGTGAGAAGCTGCTGGAAGCTTCCTATATGTCTGACAGAGCCAATGCCAGATGGCTTCAAGATGGACTCGCTGCTGGGCAAGGCCAAGCCAATCAGCAATGGTAGCAAAACCTCTGTGATAACATATTTAAGAAGGAAAAAATGTTACTGTGCAGAAGTAATTGTGGCCAGAGGAAAGAAGACTGAGAATATGTGAGGAAATCAACTCTGCAGACCCCAAGGTCAGTGCAGAAGGAGGGGCAGGAGGTACTCCAGGCACCAGAGGGGAGATTCCCCTGCAGGCCATGGTGCAGAATAGGGTGAAGCAGGCTGTCCCTCTGCAGCCCATGCAGGTCCGCAGTGGAGCAGAGATCCACCTCCAGCCCATGGAGGAGCCCCACACCAGAGCACATGGATGCCTGAAAGAAGGCTGTGACCCTATGAGAAGCCCATGCTGTAGCTGGCTCCTGGCAGGGACCTGCAGACCTGTGGAGAAAGAAGCCCAGACTAGAGCAGATTTACTGGTAGGACTTGTGACATCATGGAAGTGACCCATGCTGGAGCAATCTGTTCTTGAAGGACTGCACTCCATGGAAGGGACACAAGCTGGAGCAGTTTGTGAAGAACTATATTCTGTGGGAAGAACTCACGCTGGAGAAATTCATGGAGGAATGTCTCCCATGGGAGGGACCTCAAGCTAGAGCAGGGGAAGGACTCCTCTCCCTGAAGAGGAAGAAGTGGCAGAAACTACCTGTGATGAACTGATTGTAACTCCCATTCCCTGTCTCTCTGGGTTGCCAGGGAAAGGAGGTGGAGCCCACAAAAGAGGGAGAAGCTGGGGGGAAGGTGATTTAAGATTAGTTTTACTTCCTATTATCCTGCTCTGATTTTGATTGGTAATAAATGAATTTCCCCAAGTTGAGTCTGTTTTGCCTGTGACACTAACTGAGTAATCTATCCCCATGCTTATTTCAACACATGAGGCTTTTCTCTTCCCCGTCCAGTTGAGGAAGGTAGTAAAAAAGTGGTTTGGTGGGTACCTGGTACGCAGCCAGGGTCAAGCCACCACACATTGAAAAAGGAAGAAAGATGTCCAAAAGGTGGGAAGAAAGATTTAATTTTCTACTCCAGAACATTGATTCACTGCGTTTCTTGGACAGCGGATAGCATTTCAAAAGTAAATATCATTTATTGCATGTAAGAATTATAAAAATAAGAAAATAAATAGGTATGCTACAGACAAAGGTATTGCTGTTGGTGAACTGAAGATATCTCACTGCTGGGCTACATCATATATATCACAGAATCACAGAATATGCTGAGTTGGAAGGGACCCACAAGGATCATCAGGTTCAACTCCTGGCCCTCCCTCCACAGGACCATCCTCACAAAATCACCCCAAAATTATAAATCAGATTCTTTATGAAGAATGGCCTTCTATGAAATAAGGCTTTTAAAAGTCCACAAATTTTCGTTGGTTTTCAAAATTAGATACTTTATTGTTTAGTCTATGTTTAAATTGAAACTAATTCCCATCATACTAAATATCTTAAATAATGGTAATATTAAGTCTTTACATTAAAAAGAATGGTAATAAATTTTGGAACAATATGGGCACAACTGGGACAGAACCCATTTATTAATCTGAATGGAGGATAGATGTTCAATACTTTCCTAAGTGGAACTTCCATCATTTGTACTCTGACCTTCTTATTTATTCATAACGTCATCTACAATGGATGTGCCCTCACATTTTCATCCAAGTACAAGGCATAATCTAGTGAATGATTTTTGCTTTACTGCTTTTATTTTTATGATCTTCAATTTGCTACTTCTCTAACAAGGCCAAATCTCTATTTGATTTTATTCCCTCTAAAAATGCTTCTTTATGTTCTTTAATTCCATTAAGTGTTGGTTTTCTCTCACTTTTTTTTTTCTCTTCTATCTCAGGATTTTTTATCTTATTTTTATTGATTTTTTTTTTGTATCTACTGAACAATGCTGAAATATCTTCAGCTTTTGATTGTTTCCTTAAATTTCGTGTCCCCATTTGTTTATGCCAACAGTTTCTTTAAACTTTTTTAGAATTTTCTGTTTAAAGTTCAAAAAAATATATATTCAATGAGTGTATATTCAGTGTTGGCCAAAGTACAGATAAGAAATTACAGGAGCTAAGATTAAAATATAGATTAGATCCCATTCCAAAATTTATACATCATAAGTTGTATTGTGTTTGCTAGTAGAGAAAAATAAATTGTGCAGACAGTAAATACATAGAAATTCACGTTCAAATCTAGTTAGACTCCTGAAAACTCTGTGCCCTTCTATTGCACCCTTGCTTATTATTTGGCTAATATGACTTGCAAGTAACCTTTTAAATGTAGATGTCTATGTAAAATCTAGTTTCTCCTGGACTAGAAAGATCATGCATATACTGTAGACTACTAGTATTATTTGCAATAATCAGCAAAGACCAGAGTTATAAAGTAGGGCAAATATAGCCTGTCCTTGAATAGTGTTTGTTATGTCTTATTTCCAGTCATGACAATTTTCTTTTGGCACTTTGTAAACACTGAAAATAATACATACTAACTACTGGAAATGTTATGGTAATGGCAATCAAAGTCTCTATTCTTCTGTGGTGAGGTCCCAGCTGGAGTGCAGCATTCAGCTCTGGAATCCCCAACATAAGAATGGTGTGGACTTATTGAACCTATTCCAGAAAAAGGTCATGAAGATGATCTGAGGGCTGGAGCACCTCTTTTATGAAGACAGACTGAGACAGTTGGAGCTGTTCAGTCTGGAGAAGAGGGACTTTTTGCAGGGGCGTGTGATAGGACAAGGGAGAATGGCTTTAAACTGAAAGAGGACAGATTTAGATTAGATGTTAGGAAGAAATTCTTTATTTATGAGGGTGATGAGTCACTGGAATAGGCTGCCCAGAGAAGTTGTGAATACCCCATCCCTGGAAGTGTTGAAGGCCAGGTTAGATGGGGCTTTGAGCAACCTGGTCTACTGGAAGGTGTCCCTGTCCATGTCAGGGGAGGTTGGAACTAAATGATCTTTAAGGTGCTTTCCAGCCCAAACCATTCTATTATTCTGTGATTCTGTGATTATTCAATCATGCAAAGTGGATTGAGATTGTTTTTCTGCAAGTCTTTGTGCGAATGTATGAAGTGTTGTAATTTCTCAGCTCAAGATGCGTTGTTTTCATAAATTACACTTACTCTTGAAAACATATAACATTTGAAATAGTCATATACCTTTTTATCAGGTTTTGGAAATACTGCTTGAACAAATACTGAATATCTGATGTCTTTTTAACACTATTTGGAATCTCATGATTTTTAATTGTTTGGAAAAGTCAATTTCAGTCTCTGACACCTTCAAGAATTCATGTAGGAAGTGTCAAGATGTTTATTAAACTAATGAATAAATAGCATATAAAAATGTCACTGGCATTTTATCTTAAATAAAGTTTTGATTTAATTTCAATTGTTTGTTCCAGAATAGTTTGTTCATCCAGAATTTACAGTTGTCAGCTGTTTTGTCAATTCTGACTTTGTCAGGTCTAACTTTCCTGTGTCATTAAAAAAAAATAAATAAAAAAGGTACATAGAATAGGCATGTTACCCTGAGTAGTCAGATATACCCATGTTTCTTGGAACCAGATATCAGCTTCTTTTTACCTCTCTCATGCAGAGTGCATTGGTTTCCTTCTTACGGGAAATACTTTGTGAAGAAGCATTTGATCGTTAATCTGTGTACACGCAGAAAAGAGGAAGACTCATTCCTGCATAATCCTCATTTCCAAAGAGGATTACTCTCATATGCAAAGATCAATGAAAGTATTATTAAATCTCCCAGCCCTTTTGCCTTCCTGTGCAAAACTCATATTGCCAATTATTTTAAATATGTCTGACTCTAATTTTAGTGGAATATTTTTGTCATGAAGTGGAGGGATGTTGAATATTTTATATCAACCTGATCTCAGAAGGAGTTCTAAACTATTTAGTACCTTATAAGATTTCATTGGGCTAAAAGGGATCACTTTAATAACAATCCATCTCACTATCAAATTTGTCAACTATATGGACATTTATTTTTTTTTCCTAACAAATGCTTCACTCTCTTTCACTCTGATAAAACAATGAATCAGTTGACCCTGGGTTACTAAAATTTCCATACTTATTCTAATTCTGGAGAATCTGAATGCTCTAATTTATCTCTTACCTCAGAAAGTGCCTTAGACTATTTTCTTCTACTGTATAAAAAGAAGTACTTGTGTCTAATATGCTTGAGCAAAAACATCAAAATACTTATGGCAGCAGAAATTATTTGGCTTCCTTCGTACTGTAGACCCATGACCATGATAACCAGTATGTTACTTTACTTGATTAAAACTTGTAATTTTCAAATTACTGGTTTCATTAATCAGTCTCTCTGGTTTTAGTAAAAACATCCAAAAGAGGTAACTGAATTTGGACTCCAATATGTTACACAAATATGTACTTTCAAAGCACTAATGATTTCACCTTGACAACAAAAGGTTCATAACTTGGTTCTACTCAAGGACTGACAAGTTTCAGGAAAATGAGTTACCCTAAGCTAGAGAGGCAAGGAGTGGACACATAGCAAACCAATAGACAACACAGGTAGGATTCATTTATCCAGACTTGGATATCTACATAACAGCAGTTAATTTGATTGATTTTACTTCTCATAGAATCTTGGAGGGGCTGATTAATCTATGTTGTTTGTCCATCTTAGATTGATATCTACTGTACTGTACTAAAGTAAGGCAAGACAACAATCTTAAATGCATATTAAACTGAGGTGAAACAGATCTCAAATTATCATTCCTAAATATCCATTTCTACATGGCCTGTAGAAATATCTGAACCACCTTCCTTAGCTCTTTGCATACTGGAAAATATTGAAAGAGCTTTTATCTCTCAGAACGCTTTTGTTTCTTCTTTTACTTTTTTCTTAGTAGTAACTACTTCCTACAGTTTTCAAGAGAATCCCACACATTTCCAAGTCACGGGAGTCACTGAGCAGGCTGTTAAACACCAGATTAGTTATTACTGGGTCAGAACCAACTTATGGAAAGTGTGTGTGTGTGTGCATGTGTGGAGAGGGAAGGGATGGGTTGAACCTCATGGAGATGGAGTGGCATCGTGTCCCTCATGGCAGTCCCTGGAACCCTCATGGGAAAACCCCAGAGTCAGTCCCAAACAGCCCTGAAAAACTGTAACACACCAAACCTCCTGGAGCCCCTAACCCAGCCTCAGATTGGCAGAGACAGTGAGGACACTGCCCCTCACCCTGACCTGGAATCCCCAGAGTGGCTGGTGGTCACAGACCCCACCTGAAGGGGTTGGCCATAGGGACCAGAGCAAATAAAACCAAGGGTATGTGTTTGCCTTGTGTTGTGGCCCTCCCATTGAACTTGTGAGAGCTGGTCTACAAGGGTCCAGTGGTAGCTATATAATCTGCCTCTCCCTCTTTCTCCTTCTCTCTTCTTGATCCCCCTGCTTCTCTTTCTCTGCTCCTTTCTTAATGCTTAGGGTTGTTTGGAGCTGGAGGGTTTGGGTCTTGCTTTGTTGTGGAACTAGTTTACTGCATTTTGACTTGAGTGTTGTGGATTAATAGTATATGTTGAACCAGCATCGTAGTAGAACATTTTTGTCTAGTTTGTGTGGTGTCCTTTTGAACTTTGGCCAAGTCCCTTTATCTACTCCCCTGAATTAATAAACAAATTCCTTGGGAACAAGCCCGTGGCGTATTCTCTTAAGACTATCTTGAGGTATTAAAGAACCCTATATCTATATACTAAAGTAAAGCTCACAGGCAATCTCATGAGCTGATATCTCCTAGGGCTAGAATTTTACACAGGCCAAAATTTTAAGTGGTTGTACTGTCTGTGACATACCCTGAAAAAAGTTATGCTATAAAAGCAATTTTACAGTCTCATTGAAATATAATAAAAAATGACACTTGAATGCGATAAACTAAGAACAGTAGCTTTAATGAAATATATTCAAAATATACAGTAGTGCATAAAGACACAGTTTTAAATTTATACTTTGCAGATATCCACATCTCAAATGTTAGGGGAGGGCAGGAAATAAACAAGCAAGCAAACATCAAGCCATCTTGGTCAGATGAATGAAAACAAAACCAAACCAAACTAAACTCTGTGGATTTTGACAGTTATACTTTCATCGTATTTCTCTGATTATATGCTACTGTATTCTCTTTCCACTTATTTAACCTGGCATGTCCTCCCTTGAAAAATGCATTACAGTGTCTGTAGAAATGGTAATAATTTCCCACAGGACAGTTAACATTTTCACCATTTCAGGACTGCATTTTAAATTAACATTTCCCAGGGGCTGTATGTACTGAGATAACTGTCCAGATGCATAACTGCAGACAATGTCTGTCGTGTGCAGCTTGAGTTGGTGTGTCCTCAATCAAGTCTTAGAATAGTTCTAGTTTATTAGAGGAAACAGGACCAGATTTGCCAACTGAAAATAGATGCAGCGGTGTGCTAGTGACACCCATCTTGATTTACAGCACATATCTTACAAAAGAAGTTTCTGTGGCATGGTACTCACTCTATTCACCTTTTGTTAGCTGGGAATTTATGTTAGGAGAAACTGCTGGAGGAGAAACAACAAATTAATGAATCATCTGAGAATCACAAAATAAACAGAACAAAATAGAATTGCATTCTGTTCTACATTTTGTTCTTAATCTTTATGCACAAATTTGGAATACAATGTAATTCTTAATTCTTCAGCACTTTGTGTTGCAAATTTTCATTATTATGTTTAGCATAGTGATTCTTTTTTAACTAAAGAAGAAAATGAAGTAATGTTAAAATAATAATCTGATCACATTTATGGTCATTTTAGCTATTATCTTTCACAGAATCACAGAATATTCTGAGTTGGAAGGGACCCAAAAGGATCATCGAGTCCAACTCTTAAGTGAATGACCTCTATGGGTATCAAACCCACAAACCTGGGTATTACTGGCACTGTGCTCTAAATTTCTACTTTAAGATACACTATTCTTTCAAATGTAGCAAGTTCAGCATCCTGAGCTGTATCAGAAATAGTGTTGCCAGCAGGACTTGGGGAGCGATTCACCCCTTGTACTGAGCACGGATTGGACCACACCTCAAGTCCTGTGTCCAGTTCTGGGCCCCTCAATTCAGGAAGGACATTGAGGTGCTGAAGTGAGTCCAGAGAAGGACAATGAAGCTTGTGAAGGATCTGGAGTGCAAGTTTTATCAGGAACTGAGGAATCTGGGATTGTTTAGCCTGGGGAAAAGAAGGCTCAAGGCTTATTGCTCTCTACAGCTACCTGAAAGGAGGTTGTGGTGAGGTGGGGATTGGTCCCTTCTCCCAGGCAACCAGTGACAGGATGAGAGGACACAGTCTTAAGCTGCACAAGGGGAAGTTCAGGTTGGACATTAGGAAGAAATTCATCACAGAAAGGGTGAGTAGATACTGAAATGGACTGCCCAGGGAGGTGGTGGAGTCACCATCCCTGGAGGTGTTTAAGGAAAGACTGGATATGGCACTGAGTGCCACGGTGTATTTGACATGGTGGTGTTTGGTCATAGGTTAGATTCGATGATCCTAGAGGTCTTTTCCAACCTACTTGATTCTGTGATTCTGTGTAAAGTTAGCTTAATTAATATTTAATCCTTGTTATCAGGAAGTAACCTTTCAATTCCATTGAGCTACACTATCCAGAAGCCCTTCTTACAGCAATAAAATGTTTCAGTAGAGAGCTGTAGACTAAGACAAAATAACTTGCCCTAGTAAGCATACAACAAGTCTTTAAAATATGTCTTTCGAGAGATGGATATTTCAAGATATTTTCTTTTTTCTTTTTTTTTTTTTTCTTTTTTTTTTAATAAAGAAGAGATCAGTTCTTCTAGTCCTGAGATGAAAAATGATACTCAGGAGAAAGGTAAGATCCTTGGCTGACAAAAACAATGCATACTTTCAAGGTACATGAAGATGAAAGATGAAAGCAATAAAACACTCAGAGAAATGTTTTCTCTTGGATCTGAATATTTTTGTGCCATTTAATTCCAGAGATTTTTGGTTTGGAACCATTTATGAGCTATAATTTATTTCCTTCCTTTATCATGTGTTGCTAAAGAGTTTATTACAAAATGGTATGAAAAATAAAGGAGTACTATAATACTTAAAAATATACTTATAGCAGAACCTAGATTCTAGCCTACTTTTACTGTATGGCTTCAGATTTAGGAAGGTTTTAACACGGAGGCACAATATCCTCTGCAGGTTTCTTTGAGAGTTAGTGCTGCACCTAGGCTGTAGTTGTTCTTTGACTAGTGAGCATCTTGTAAAAGAATGTTGCCTAAATGGTATTAATATAAAAAATAGGGAGTTGTTGAAGATTATTCAGCTTCGTAGGTTTTTCTAAATCTCATTGACATTCCAGGTTTGTTCCTAGTAAAAGCACATGCACAATATAAGCTGTCCTGTGGATTAGCTGAAATATTAGTGATCTGGAGCAATGAATAATGACTAAACTATCTGGTGGAATGAATAGTAAAATATTGTTTTCCTGTGATAGCCTACATTAAACATAATTTGAGATTGAAAGCTTCTAAGTCAGAGTCTGGAATGATTCTATTCATTTGAACTCATGTATGTGGCATTTGTAAAAAGGTTTCAGTGTTTATCACAACTCCACCATAAGTCTGTAATCTTAGTGTGGTCATTACAAGTTACTACAAGGCAAAACTGTTGGCATACCTGTAACTGTACAATAACAGCAGGATTTCTTTGATACTTCCTAAGATTAGGTAAAGGGAAATTTTTAATCATCAGTATGGAATTTTTTGTCCAGAAGACCAATTCATACTCTGGAAAAGCATGTTTTTTATATTTAACATGATTATCTACATTAATAATAGATGCATAGTACTAAAAGCTATTTTTTAGCGGCACAGTGATCCCTTGCTCTGGCCATCCAAATCAAAGCTCACACTGAAACCTAGGTAGTCTTGTGCTTAGTAAATGGTCCTATACAAGACAACACCCAGAAATACAAGGTACTGTGAACATAGGCTTTAAAAATTAAAAAAAAATAAAAAACCCCCCACCATTAGAATGAATTTCAAATGTCCTCCAAAAGACTAAAATCCCTACAGTAACAAATCAAAAGGTTCCTTTTAGCAATTCTAATAGTATCAGAAGGACTGATGAGAAAAGGGAGAGGGAGAATATTTTTCCTCATCGGGGGGGAAAAAATTTAGACAGGGATTTAGGTACTTGGTACTAAATTTTGGTCTGTTTCATGGACCTTGGACAGGTCTTTTTAATGCTCCCTGCTTCAGTTCCTGCCAGAAGCTCCCCTCTGCCTACTTTTGTTTAGTTTATCTAGACTATGAAATCCATGAGACAGGAAGACTTATTATTTCAAATATAGTATGTGTATGTAGCTCCTGTACCTCATTGCATAGAGTTCTTCAGAGCACTCTCAATTATTTATGGAGTTTACAGATTATCTAGAAGCAGAGCTGGTGTTTATGTAAAGTCTCCACATCTCTCTTATGAATGCATACCTCAGTCTGTTTAACATTCCATGCTCTGCTGTGTCCTACCTCATAAGTCCTAGAGGAATATTGGCAGAATAAATAGGAAAGACTTCAGGAACTTCCGGTGTTGCAAAGCCACTTCTTCTGCACATCATGTAGGATGTATCCAAAAATCTGCAGTGCAGCTTCATGGATTTGTATAAGCCAAGATTAATGTTTTTTTCCTGACTGGAGAGCTGAAATTAAGTCAGTATTTTAATTTGGTTGCCTTTTGGATTTATGCTTACTTGCTTCTCTCTTAAGTAGCTAAACAGCAAAATATAATTCAAAAGCAGTGGAATTCTGTCTGCCATTTAGTTCATAGTATAAAGCCCTTCTATTCAACATCAGAGTTTTCTGTATACTGGACTGTTCCACTTACAGACTCTCTAAAAAACATTTCTCATATACTTCTTGTAGGAAAGGACCACACGAAGATCTTCACAACAGACTTTTTAAAAAGGTTTTAAATATTGCCATATAACTCTATCATTTGAGATATAAAATTTACTTTTTTTCTCTTACACTTTCATGACATTCGCTCAAACGTGTCTGCAATTCCTATCCATTAAAATTGTTAATTACTCTTAGTTAATATACTGATTTTTTGGTAAATTGATGGGAGATGAGCATCTCAGGTTAAACAGAAACCTAGACAAATCCACAATATTGTTCAGGTTTATATCCTGAGCTCAGACTATGCAGACAGGTCAGCTGCTGTTAGCTGCAATTAAGCTGCCAGGAACCTGCATCAGTCAGTGCAGAACATGGAAAAATCAACAGCTGAGAATGAGCCACTCTGTTTTGTTTAGAAAAA
The DNA here is from genome assembly GCF_003945595.2 of Pipra filicauda. NCBI lineage: Eukaryota > Metazoa > Chordata > Aves > Passeriformes > Pipridae > Pipra > Pipra filicauda. The sequence continues at coordinate 197,024 of NW_024104373.1, read as the reverse complement.
ACTTGAAAAAACATGCAGGTATATCCTTACAGTGGTTTCTGCCAGCTTTCTACAAATGCATACTTGATGAGTCCTTACACACCATATTTATTGATTTCTTCTGAAAAACTGAGAAAATATTTCTAAATGCCATTTTGGTGAGTTTTGGAAAAACAAGCCTAGATAAAAGGAAAAATTAATAAGCCAAGGTTGTGGGGGTTTTGTATACATAATTAGGTGAAGGAGCTTCTCCAACTAGCTATTGCTTCAGAAGCTCTACAACTATGTTATTGAAAAGGAGAACATAGCATTCTGCTGCAATGTAAGAGAAGGGATCAGCCCACACTGTTTCTACACAGTCATGGACTTCTATGACTGATTCTGCCTGAAGGGAGACTCCCAGTCCATAAGGTCCAAGCCATTTGTATGGAGCTAATAGAGTTGCCAGCAGATCAGTGTTTCACATGTTTCAGTAAGACAGGTGGCCCTCAGAACAACTGGCCTCTAGAGCAGATAGACAGAGACAGAGAGCTGAATAGCCCTCCTGTATTCCAGGAGGATGTAGTTAGCAACTTACTGAGCCAGCTGGATCCTAACAAGTCTATGGGACCAGACGGGATCCATCCCAGGGTGATGAGGGAGCTGGCAGAAGAGCTTGCCAAACCGCTCTCCATCATCTTCCAACAGTCCTGGCTCTCTGGGAAGGTCCCAGATGATTGGAGGTTGGCGAATGTCACCCCAATCCACAAAAAAGGCTGCAAGCAGGACCCTGGCAACTACAGGCCTGTCAGCCTGACCTCGGTGCCTGGCAGGGTTATGGAGCAGATCATCCTCAGTGCAATCACACAGCACCTTCAGGATGGACAAGGGATTAGACCCAGCCAGCACGGGTTTAGGAAGGGCAGGTCCTGTCTGACCAACCTGATCTCTTTTTACGATCAGGTGACCCACCTGGTGGATGAGGGGAAGGCTGTGGATGTGGTCTATCTAGACTTCAGCAAGGCCTTTGACACTGTCCCCCATAATATACTCCTGGAAAAGCTGGTAGCCCATGGCTTGGACAAGTGTACCCTCTCCTGGATTAGGAGCTGGCTGGAGGGTCAGGCCCAGAGAGTGCTGGTGAATGGAGCTGCATCCAGCTGGCAGCCGGTCACCAGTGGTGTTCCCCAGGGGTCTGTGTTGGGTCCAGTCCTGTTTAATATCTTTATTGATGATTTAGATGCGGGGATTGAGTCCATCATCAGCAAATTTGCTGATGACACCAAACTGGGAGGGAGTGTCGACCTGCTGGAAGGCAGGAGGGCTCTGCAGAGGGATCTGGATAGACCTGAGAGATGGGCTGATTCCAATGGGATGAAGTTCAATAAAGCCAAGTGCCGGGTCCTGCACTTTGGCCACAACAACCCCCTGCAGCGCTACAGGCTGGGCACAGAGTGGCAGGAAAGCAGCCAGGCAGAAAGGGACCTGGGGGTACTAATTGACAGGAAGCTCAACATGAGCCAACAGTGTGCCCAGGTGGCCAAGAAGGCCAATGGGATCTTGTCCTGTAGCAAAAATAGCGTGGCCAGCAGGAGCAGGGAAGTGATCCTTCCCCTGTACTCTGCGTTGGTGAGGCCACACCTTGAGTATTGTGTTCAGTTGTGGGCCCCTCAGTTCAGAAAGGATATTGAGGTGCTGGAGCGGGTCCAGAGAAGAGCAACAAGGCTGGTGAAGGGACTGGAGCATAAGTCCTATGGGGAGAGGCTGAGGGAGCTGGGGTTGTTTAGCCTGGAGAAGAGGAGGCTCAGAGGTGACCTCATCACCGTCTACAACTACCTGAAGGGAAGTTCTAGCCAGGTGGGGGTTGGTCTCTTCTCTCAGGCACTCAGCAATAGGACAAGGGGGCACGGGCTTAAGCTCCGCCAGGGGAGATTTAAGTTAGATATCAGGAGAAAATTCTTTACAGAGAGAGTAATCAGGCATTGGAATGGGCTGCCCAGAGAGGTGGTGGATTCACCATCCCTGGAGATTTTTAAACGCAGATTGGACGTGGCACTGAGTGCCATGATCTAGTAAATGGACTGGATTTGGACCAAGGGTTGGACTCGATGATCTCGGAGGTCTTTTCCAACCCAATTGATTCTATGATTCTATGATTCTATGATTTTGGAGTGGCATGTGAAAATAAGTCAGGAAAATCTAAGGCATCTAGAGTGGTACTGGAAGCCACTTCAGCTTAGCATATCTCAAATCACTGTATCTGCATGTATTTCCATGCAGGGGTGGGATTCATGTGTCTGGTGCCATTTTACACATTTCCCTGCACTTCAGCCACCACCAGAGGACGGTGCAGGTCTCTTGCAGGTTTTGAGTTGCACCTGTCAGGGTCATGTGAAGCTCTTGGATTCCCAAGGGTCTTTTAGATGACATTAAATACCTCTCTTTAGGTAGCTGGAGAACCTTCATGTGGTCTAGGTACTGCAGAGTTAAATGAAGATGTTGACGCAGTAAACAGATTATTTTATTGTAGACCAGACCCATCTGTCTACTTGAGGGTGAGTTGAAAACTGCTGCAGACTACAAATTCACTGAGTAGCTCTTCATTAATTTTAGTGAGAGCTCAGACCTGTGGAGGCACATAGGAATTTAAAATGAAGACTAATACTTTTTACCAACTTCATATACACTTACAAAATGGTGACATGGTTGATAATTAACAATGGCAACTAAAAAAAAACAAAAACAGAGCAAAGATGAAAGAGTACATTCCCAGACATCTTCTTCCCAAATCTCAAAATATTTGGACATCAGGTGCCTAAACTTAAAGGTACAGCAGTGCTAAAAGCAAGGGGAAAAAAAAGATTATTTTTATGGAAAAAAACAATACAAACATTTTGGGACACTAACTTCAAAACAATTGTGCTACTCTTTTTATTTTATAAGTTTCACAAATCTATTCTACAATAGAACATAAAAGATTAGATTATCCTCCATTTTCTATCCTGAATACTATCAAAATTTTGGGCAAGATTTTGACAATGAAAACAAAGTTTCCTTCTTATTTTGTAGCAGCCTGTATGACATACAAAATAAAATTGTTCACAAAAGCAATAAATACATAATTAAGTAGGTAATATCCAGATTCTGTATAGATGTATCTCATTTTTAGAAGAACACACACATCTTAGCCATTTATGGTCTTCAGATCAATTGCATACCCTGACTAATGTTGGTATAATTTGAAAAATTTTCCCTTTTTTATAGAAACAAAATACTACTAGAAAGCAGAAAAACATTTCAGAATTGTCTTTTCACAGAAATTTTTACCCCAGAGAACTTTATTTTTTCCAATAAATTCTTAAATAGATGGAGACACTATTACATAATGTCTTTTGGCATTTACCTTATTACCCCATACTTGACTGTGATGTTCTACTGGCAGAAGATCAACAATGGTGCTTCTTTCTAAGCAGTGCTAATAATCAGTAGCTAAAGAAAACATTAACAACCAACACAGACAATGCTTATAAAGAATGAATTTTCCTCTAGTGTCCGTTAAAGGTATGCAAAGAGTTCTGGTTTAAATTATGATACATGTATCTCAATACACTTGAGAGAATTTGCTGCTTACATATATTAGCAGCATGGGACCTGACGTGGTGACTACATTTCGTGTTGTATTTTCACCAAAAAAAAGGCTCATTTGCTTGTCAGAAATCTGTTGAAGTATTCGGTCCAATAGACATGACAGAGTGTCAAAAGTGTAACTAACTTTTATATTTTAAGACTTACATGTTATACATGTCTTGTATATATCGTATATATTTCCAGGAAAATCTACCATTCTTCATTCTTTGGAGAATGTGACATTTCGTGCAGCATTTTTAGAGCAGACAACCTCTATGGAAAAGAAAACAAGATGCATTTCAATCATGTAGCCCAGTAAGGTGTATGCGCATAGATACTGCACTGCGTGTCAGAAACTAAAAGCTCTTTGTTAGAAAAAACTAGTTTACAACTTTATAAAACAATATAATTTTTTTTTTTTAAAGAAAGTAATACAACTTAAAAACCTAGTGGAACTGGTAACAAAATCGTGAGCTTGATTTTGTCTATTTCACTCATAAGTAGACAAATTTAGTTGAAAAGAATTAGACTGCGGAACACGGTCCTTCATACAATAAACAATATAATCAGTACTATGATATAAACAATTATGGATTCCTTCTCCTGCCATGGAAATACTATGGTGATGTGTCTATGGCCACAGCTAAGTTCTGTTCAGATTGAAGAAGAATGCCCTAATTATTTAATTTTTTTCTAATAGCAAATAAGTTATTATGTGACGATTTAAAGGTAGTTGCTTTCCTCACTATTAATAATTTTATTAAGTCTTTGCAGCTTGCACATTACAGATTCAGACAACTTATACCTTTGATATACAATTTAGCATTAGGTGGTTGGAGTGCTATCTTTGAATTCATCAGATGAATTGCTTGAATTTACTTTGGGCAGAATGGCACCTATTGGGGAAAATTATTTTCAGTGAGGCAATGAGCTGTGAACAGTAATGTTTGGAATAAATACATTTTATCTGCATTTACAAAGGTATCCTACTGAGTAGCAAGCAGAAGAGTACATTTCATGGGGCAATCTAATTTCCTCGTCCTAAAAACAGCTTCTTTTTTCTCTTTCAAATTTGACAATTTTTAAAAACTTGAAGGGACACTATTGCATTTGTTTCACCTCTAAGTACAGTTATAATGCTTTAAAGGGATGACATTTTGCAAACAAAATGTGTTTGTCTATCTTAGAGAAACAAATATATAAAGCAGTTCACTTCTGAAAATGTATATTTGGCAATGTATATTTTGGAATATATAGATTTTGATGGTTTGGGAAATATGATTTTATGTATGTGTCGGTGTTTAGAAAGAAGGAAAAATGTGGAATAGTAAGGTAGTACAAACTGTAGACATTTATGAACAGTCTCAGAAGGCACTTGAACTCTGAAGCATCACAAAGGACATGTTTCCTTGCCTCTTAGGTGATGACAGGTTTGACAAAGATATGGCCTTGGAAACATCAATGGAAAGAAAACTCAGAAGATTGAAGACTTAAGATAGGAGTTCAAATACCATACTGCACCATTTAAATTGTGACATTTTAAAATATCTTGATATGAAAGTGTTAGTAAATCTGACTGTCACAAATATTGAGGAGATAAAGGCAAGTCAGCATCAGCTGTGGGATGAACTACCAGTGACTTGGATTTTGTAATTTCTGTTTATCAATGATCCAAATACTTCTGTAAGCAAGTACATGGTACAGTATAGTTAAACTTTTTGTCCTACAACCTAGACTCCAGCACAAATAATGTAATTCAAATAAATAAATATTGTGAAAAGAATATAATGAAAAAAGGAACACAGAAGCAAAGACTGTTTAAATTTAATGCTTTTCTAACACTTGATAGTATAGTCTTATGAAATGGTTGAAGATTTTTAAATGGAAAAGTACCGATACAAATGATAGCAAAATCCTCTAAGACTCACATTCTGTATTTTCAGTTTTGAAAATGCCAAATTACTTGATAAGATGCAATCATCATAGATGTTATATTCATGGAGATCTGCAATACATTGCATTTCCTATATAAGTTTGTTTTATATATGTAAATAGGAACTAGGGCACAAAAGTAACATGGAACTTTCAATCTCAGTTCAGCAGTCTTTCAGATATGAGTATGTGAATACTTAACCTTATAACTATATTATGTTTTATTTTATGATAGTTTATTTTGTTGGAATGAAAATATTATTTCACATTCTCTCCAAATTTTGTGTGTATAATGCCTATTATTGGCTATGCTCTTCTCAGAAAATGTGGCATATAGCCTCTAGAAAAAGAAAGAGCTATCTGCCTATAACTTATTATTTTTGTGAGAACCTTTATTGATTGCTGTTTGTTCCTGGTCTATGTTTCAATTACTGTACTGGATTTCTTGAATTACTAGTAAGACTAGGATACTATCCAGATGAATGATTCATTAAAATATTTACAAGAAAAATGGACAGCTCATATTATTCAAAGAACATAATTAACATGTAAATGAAGCTATCACAATGACTGTATATAAATGAATACTAGAAAATATGTATAATGTTGTTACAAGGATCAAGGCAGATGCACAATGGCAATGAGAGTAAGTATACATACATTAATGATTAGCAACAGAACTGTGCACAAAAATTTGTGTACATAACTACTATTTGTGTACAGTGAACTACTATTGTTTTGAAGCCTTACACAAAAGTGTCTTAAGTATTTTTGCTTAAAAAGCAAGAACGCCTATTTAAAATCCTCCATTATATCTCATGCAATGGTGTACATGCCATAGCTGCAATGATTTAAATGGTAGAATAAATGATCCATTAATTTGGACCTAAATTATTGTTGCTACAAACTGAAAAGTAAGATTATGTGAAAGAAAGTTGAGAAATACAGATTTTATACACAATTTATTTCATTTCTATATATGTAAACTTCCCTAAAGATGATGCTGAGTGACCACTGTGTTTGATAGATCCCTTGAAAGTTCCTATGAGCGAATGGAAAGGAGTACCTCTAAAAAGACAAAAAAAATATAAAGTAATGACTTTACTTTCAAACCTTTATAACAGCAAATAATCTCTTGGGATTATGGGCAAAACAAAAGCTGTTGCCTTTAGTACCACAGTAAAAAAACTAGAGGGTCTGTTGCAGGTATTCTGTCCACTTTTTGCTATAGTCTGTAGTGAATATATGTATTATCATGGAATGTGGAATGATCACTAACTATATGGAATAGCAATCTGAGAATTAGGATGTTGGATCTACCCCTATGTTACACATCCTTCCCTTGAGCAGCTCAGCTGCAGCACAATCTACCAGGCATCACACCTGCAAGAAGGTTGTTCCTCACAGACAATAACTACATGTTTCTGTGTGTGGGTACCCCTTCAGGGTATCCTTGATATCAAGAGGATAAGATCTATCACACTGAGCGGGTTTGCTTCTAGGTGTATATGTGTGTCAGGATGGTAACTTTTGCTACATGAAAAGACAGAATTTAAACAGTTGGGAAATTATGATCATGGGATTTCTGGACATTATTGTATATATTGCAGAAGAAAACAGATACTTAAGTTTTCTCTGAAACGCTTGCATTAGTGTGTACAGAGACAGAAAGTCCAAATATGGGGAAGAATTGGAAAGAATGAATAAGGCAATGATTTTTGAATAAATATAACCTTTTTGTGAAAATATATACTTTATCTAAATCACAATATAACTTTGTTGCTGACGCCTAAAATAAAAAGAATACAACCCCCTAAAACTGTTTTGATAGACTTAAGTTAAAGAAAAGATAAAACCTAACAAGTATACAAGAATGAAAATAACTAAATGGTACATGGTGTAAAAATGAAGTCAGCAACCTCTGCCTTCAAGGAAAATGAGTTAAAGGTAAATAAAACCCTGGGAGGCAACAACAAAAAGTAATGAAAGTTCCATACAAACATGACATACAAAAGACAAAGACAACCAGACAAGACCAGCTACAGACGAGTATTTGAACAAATGCAATAAGAAAATGTGGTGAATGGCAGAACAAAAAGCAGTGCCTTTTTTCAACCAGAGGAGAGGGAGGAGCTGCGGTGTCTAAGCGCTGGTATCATAGAATCATAGAACAGCAGGTTGGAAGGGGACCTCAAAGATAAACTGGTCCAACCTTTCTTGGCAAAATCACAGTAAAAGCCTGGTAAAGGCACCAAGATGGCCCAGCTGAATCTTAAAAGTATCTGACACTGGGGAATCCACCTCTTCCCTGTGGAAATTACTCCAGTAGCTGATTGTTCTCATTGTGAAAAATATTCCTCTTGAGCCCATATGGAAACTCCTCGGGAGGAACTTGCACCCATTACCACTTGTCTTTTCCATGGCACTCCTTGTAAAACGGGAGTCTCCATCTTCTTTGTAGACACCCTATAAATACTGGAACATGGTAAAACGGTCTTCCCTAAGCCCTCCTTTCCCAAACCCAATTCTCCCAGCCTCTCCTCATGTGGCAGGCTTCCCAGTCCTTTGATCGTCTTTGTGGCCCCTCTCTGAATCCTCTGCAGCCTCTCCACATCTTTTTGGTATAGTGGGGACCAAAACTAACCACAGCATTCCAGGTGTGGCCTAGCAAGCACTAAGCAGAGGGAATTGATGAGACACAGCATCCTGAGTGGTCTCGCAGTATGTATGTGAGCAGTTCATCTCTTTCTATTTTTGCTTTGTTTCCATTCTTGTGTGTGTGCTTGTCTTTTCTACAGCTATGTGTTCTTTTTCTTTATGTCTGTTTTAGTTTTGTTTTGTTTTTACTGAATCAATACTCAGGTTTTACTTTTTATTTTTTTTCACTTTTTCATGTGCCTTGAAATAAGTCCACCCTGATTCTCGAGGCTGAAATCTGTTAGTGACCAGCTGTTGATCATTTGTGATTTATGTTTATAGCCTTGAGGTCTACTATGTCCCAGTACTTTCAAGGCTTCTGATATCAACCATGTCTATACTCCTAGAGGCCCCTGCTGCAGTATTCAGTGGATAAAAATGATGCAGGAAGATTGATGGAACATGGTGCTACATAAAAATTTGGACTCAAAAGGAGAAATACTAGGTAGATTAACTAGACAGAACAGTCTGTGGCATATTATTAAAAGTCAGAAAAGCTGTGAGAAAAGAAAATTTTCAGAAAACTGCAGTTGTTCTCATGAAGATTCATGTCAGAATGGACATTATGCACAAAAACCTTTCTGAAAACATTTCTTCTTAAATTATTTCAGTTTAAAGCAAATAATTAGAAAATATAAAGAGATGAGGTAGTCTCAATCAATGTAAAAGACCTGGATCGAGACATAATTAACAAAAAGCTAACCTGAAAAATTACCATCCTACATTCAGCATATATGTATGACTAAAGAAGTAAAAAGTAGGAAAAAAATAGCATGCTTGTAAAGCTGAAGAAAATAAAACAAGCAGCCAGAAGGATGAAACTCTAGTGACATAAAATTTTTGTATTGAAAATATAAGAATATAAGAATTTTATTCTAAAAGTGTAGTTCTTATTTAAAAAAACCTCAAACAAACAGCAAAAATAAGAGTCTTTTATAAATGATGCCAAAAAGCTGTCATGGCTAAATACAAATTGAGAAAGACCATTAGAAATTATAAATACTTATTTCAGAAAAGGAAACTATACAAATACTGAAACTGTAACTTAACTAAAATATATTGTACTAAACCAGGGAAAACAAGACTTTGAGAAACATTTTGTACCAGGAAAATATTTAACCCCCATAATAATGTATTCAAACAAATACCAATGCCAGAACAAAGAAGCCTTCCAAGATTCTGTATGGTCAAAAATTAATATAAGGGATGTCTGAGTAAAATAAAAACATAAGACAAATCCAAAATGAATTAAGTACCTTACTGTGCAGAAGTTTAGGAGTGTCACAAATGAAAGTTTTTTGTAACAGAATTCACTGCTCAGGAACTGTTTCAGATGAAATGTTAATAAAAGAGTTTTCAAATAAATTAATAAAATGAATACCAGCAAACTTCCAGAAACAGATGGTATTCACATGGAATTTCCAGGAAAATGAAATATGAAAGTGCTGAGCTGTTAACTGTAGTGTGCAATTTATCACTTAAAAATGTCCTTTGTACCGGAGGAGTTGAAAATGGCAAATGTGATACAAATTTTTTAAAAGGGCTTTGAAGAACTATAAAATGGAAACTATAAAATCTGCACTCAGCAAACTGTTGAACCTATAATAAAGTGTAAATGAGTAAATATGATGTAGTAGAACATCAACACAGATTATGTTGTGACGCTGCACAAATGTAGTGCAAATCTCTATAAAGAAGGTGATAAAGTAGACAGAGATACTGATTGATATTATCTACTTTGTTTTCAAAAACAATTTTGAGAAAGTACCTCTGTAAAAGAAGAGGCCATGGTACAAGGGATAAAATCTTCCTGCAATCATAAATAAGTGGTTAAAGATGAAAAAAGTTTTTGGAAAAGATGATTACTTTTACCATTATGAAGTGATCCATGGAAATCAATGCTATTGAACATGTTCCTGAGTGATCTGGGAAAAAGTATGATGGTTACCAAATTAATTGACATACTGTTTTTCAAGGAAGTAGGAACTATAATTCAGTATGAAAACTTATGAAAGATATTGTAATAGTGATTGAGTGAGAGATGAAATGCCTAAAGTAATTAAAAGCAAAGTAATCTGAAATCAGGGGATCTACACCAGCTATTGGCATCAGGACAGATTTGAGCAGTTGTGCTTAGATTTGCAAGATAATAGATGCTCAAAAATTAATAGGAAAGGAAGAAACAAAAGCCATTATAGTATGTCTCGTCTAAATCCATACATCACGTTCCTTTTGCAGTTCTTCTCCAGGTATTTATCATTATTTTCTATGAAGAAGGATATAGTACAGATAGACAGAGTACAGAAAAGAGAAACAAGTATGAAATGGATTTGGAATGAAAAGAGACAAAAAAGAAAAGAACTCTCCAGTATACAAAATAAATGACTATTACAGGATAGAGTTGCATATAAAATCATGAAAACCAGAAAAAAAGGTGGTCAGGATGTAATATGCATCAGTACAGGAAGGACAGTGACATTTCCATACTGCTTTTCTAAACCCTTACTTCTCCTTGGTGTAATTTCAAAAGAATTTTCTGTCCAGTTTACTGTGGCAGTTTTTGTGCTGTGATCTGACAAGATGAAGGTTCTGTTTGATTTCAGACTGCTTTACAGATTCTAAAAGATTTCCTGGTGTTAATTCTTTATCTTTCTGAGCTTTCCCAGTTTAGTATGTCTGACCTGAAGAGCCGTGTCTTTTGGTACAATGATCTGACTATACTGTGTGCACGTACATGGCATCTTCTCCTAAGGCAATCAATATAATACCTTCAGTGCAGTGAGACTTTTTTTTTAAACACAAAGGCCACTAATTCCAGATAAGATTTTTTGTTTGAATTTGGAGATTATTAAGCAACATGAAGGGAAGAAAACTAACAGAACTTTAAATACAAACCCCATATGAACTTCCTATCCAGACAGCAAACAGATGGAATTATTAACCAAAAGAGATGTCAGATAGCTGGAATTAGCTTATTTACTTAGTTTTAACACATACAGGTTAAGAAGATACAAACCTGTTAAAAAAGATAAGAAGACCTCATTTTTTTTCCAGTTTAGAAAAAGGATGTAGGGTTGCTGATCAACAGCTGGCTCAAAAGAGGGCATCATTCCACATTCAGTGTTGGTGTGACCTCACTTGGATTACTGAGTGCAGTTCTGGACCCCACCACTTAAGAGGCTTCAAATGAATCCAGGTAGGGGAACAAACCTGGTGAAAGGCCTAGAGGGTAAGAATTGTGAGAAGCGGACAAGTACTTTGGGGTTGTCTTGTTTGGAGAATGGGAGGCTGAGAGGTGACCTCATTGCTCCCTCAGATTCCTGAGAAGGAGAAGAGGAAAAGGAGGTGCTGATCTCATCTGTCTGGGTTCCAGTGATGGGATACACAGGAACAGCTCAAAGCTGCATCATCAGAGGAGGTTTAGACCGGACATTAGGAAGCACTTCTTTACCAAGAAGAGGGTGGTCAAAGAGTGGAACTGGCTCCCTGGAGAGATGGTTGATGGCCCATAGTTCTCAGTGATTAACAGACATTTGGACAATGCCCTTATCAACATTTGTTAACTTTTGGTCAGCCCTGAAGTGTTCAGGCAGTTGGAATAGATGTTTCTTCCAGGCCCCTTCTAGGTGAGCTATTTGATTTCGTTCTTTCTGTTCTGTTCTATTCTATTCTATTCTGTTCTATTCTATTCTAATTATAGGTGTTTACAAAGTTTCTAACTAATACCAATGGAAGAAAGCTTTCTAAATTTTCAGCATGTTATGAAATCTTACTGTTTGTCTATATTGTTCAAGGCATTGCAAATGAGGAAAAGTAGGGAAGATATTAAGGAGGAAATGCTGATTTTGTTAGAGGAATACAACGTAATTTCTTATGCTCCTCGTTCACTGTTTTTATTTTATGTCTGAAAAAAACTTTCTAGTTCTTCCATTCAAATAAATACCAAATGTAAGACAAAGAATTTCTAATGTTCTGTCTTCTACAACTGAATGAACACCTTTTTACTTTCCTGGACGCATCTAGTGTTTAAGCTGAAGATTTCCTGGGTGAATATCAGCATGTCGACATCCTACCATTACTGAGAAATAAAAGATTCACTTGGATATCTCAGCATACGAACCACTTTGCAGTCCCATTTCAGATTAAATTGAAAGCTTTTATACAATAGCTATTGACGTTAATGCGGTAGGTTCTCAGCACTTTGTGAACCTTTACATTCACAATCTTATTACTAACTTTCCTGGAATAACTTTCCTTCATAAATATGGAATAGGAAGGAAAAAAGGAAGGAGGCTGATAGGTTCAAAATAGTGTTTTGTTATTTTTGCAATATATTTTGTAGCATGTTTTGGATATAACGTATGAAAAAAAAAGCATCATAAAAGGGAGAAGTGTAATGGAAAAGATAAACCCCAAATATTTCCACACACAGATAATCTAGAAAGAGGGTTATTTTCAATGACCAAAGGATGGAAAAAACACCCTAGACTATGACTAGAATATGAGAAGGGGGAAATAGTCCGCTTTGAATCTACAAACTTGGTATTAGCTTCCAATTCAGATTTGGGAGCTGGATGGAAGAAGCCTAGTAAGATTTAATCCCCTTTAGAAGCACCTGTTAACAACTTATATAAATGTAGCCTATAGTGAGGGCCTAAAAAGAGATTAAGAAAAAAACCAACAACAAAAAGAGAAACCTCATTGTGGTCCAAGAAAAGGAGGAAACTTTGAAGAATAGGTTGAATAATGTGTGAATGCAATGGAGATCAGTTAAGAACTATTCTGAGGTAACAACACAGTGACATATCCCAGATGTAACTCTCACCTTTAGACATTCTGTTTTAACGTGCATGCATTGTTCTCCATGAACTTGCCAAGTTCTGTCTTAAAAAATATTTAATGCCTTGCTCTCACCATTGTGATTAGAAGACCATTCCAATACCTGAGTGATTAAAATCCCTTTATCTGATGCTGAAATAGTTTTATATCTCCTTGATAAAAGGAGGCAAAATCATCTAGACTTGTTTGGCCAGGCTTAACTAAGACATTACCAATGAAAAATGTAATTAGGATTCTCTGCCTTTTTTGAAAAGGGAGTGTTTTCATGAACACCACAAATGTAGCCATACTATTTAAATAAATAACCAAGATTTTAAAAATGCATTACTAGATAAAATTAGTGGTAATGTATGAAATTAATAGTATTTATAAGACATGTGTGAAGCAAAACAGTATGAAAATGTTGCATGCATCATGTACTCTTCTCAGGAAGGAAAGAACACGCACGTGTTAAACACAGCAAAAGGCAGACAGTGCTTGTACCAATCAGACAGAACAACTGTGTTTATGTCAGCTATTAAGGAAAAAGCCTGTTGCACTTCATTAAGAGAGGAGTTGTATAAAAAAAGCAGCTACAATCCAAATTAGTTTAAAAAAAATATTTCCAAAGCTTGGGGAAAATGACCTGGTTATATCATCTGCTAATATCTCATATTCTGTCTGGTCATGCTAGCATTTTTTCCCTCTGATTGCTTAAAACCAATTGAATTACTTCTGAAAATTTTTCCTGGGTAGCTAATCATCTAAAATTATACACTAGGGAGTAAATGGACCTCACACTCCGTTCCACACATAGCTAGAAGGCAGGACAAAATGAAATGACTAAATAAAATTATATTCACAAATCTCACAGGAACTTTTAGGAGATTAGGGACTTGTTTTTTTCTCTCACACTATGTACACCTGACTTACCTAAGGAAGACAGAAATCAGGCCTTTGACCTTGTCAAAATTTGTAGTGTTCTCTTCAGAAATAGAATTAATTTCAAACTAAACTTCCATTTCAAAATAAATGCAGGGTCATATTTTAATTTTTTTTCTCCAGCTAAAATTTTGATAGATACATCAGGGAAATAGAATAAAAGCATGGAGCGGGATACACATGGGACTGAAAAGTACAACTTCTTTGTTTTAATTTCCTGACAGAATTTGTTTGCCTTTTTCCACTTAGTATTTCAGTATCCTTTTTTCTCTCCTGAACTAACTATAAAACACATTTTTCCTAAATTACACTATTTTTGTCAATACAATAAACAACAGAACAAGAAAAATAAAAATATATTTTGAAAATCTTGTCTCATGAGAAAAATTTACCCTCTATGTTGGCAACTGTGACAAATTAACTCATTGAGAGCTAATTTGCTATCAGTTTGGGAGGCGGTTTGCGGTTTAATATGCCACAGGGAATAAGGTTGGTAGTGTGACTATCACCTAGAATGTTCTGAATATTTTTTATGGTCTTGGATCTTACAAGAGAAATTTTTGTGTAGTTTTCAACTTAGAAAAAATCTCAAACCTTACTTCTTGACTTTTTGGATATCCAAGAATGTTGGATATAACAGGACATACGTATAATTTTCAAATATTTGCTTTTTAAATGCGTGAATTGAATTAATGAGAAAAAATATTTAAGAGCTACAGCAGCAAATACTAGTCCAGATATTTAACTAGATGGACAATTTTCCAGTACTTTACCAGGGTAAATCTCAAAACTAACTTTTCTGTGGGTTGGAAGAAAATGGAGACATTAGAATATGTAAACATGATTTGAGAGAAAGACCAAGGAGTTATCTTTGGTACCTTTGTTTCCTTTTGACACCTACTATAAGTATTTCTATATGTAACTGTTGGCACAAGGCACTCAAATACAACATATGACTATATTTTGGAATCCTGATATTTACAGAGTCCATTTGCAGAACATCCAAATGGAATCAATTACTTAAGCTTTGCTTTGACTGGTGGTTATCTTGAGCAGGTCAGAGTTATTTAGACAAAATCAAACTGTCACAGCAGCTGCCTATTGAGTTCACATCTAGTCTGTAAAGTAGAATAATGTGGACACGTGGTGCAAAACTTATTGAAATATTGTAAAGAAATTAAAGTAGACTGTATTTCTTAGGAAAAGAAAAGAGAGTTCATCTGGAGGTCAAATACTGGAAGAATCTAAGCTTGATTATCCATGCTCTTCCTCTATTCACTGCACTTCTAGACCTGTTCACATTTTAAGAATCATTTGGTGTAATTTTTTTTTGTTACTTAAGGTTTTCTCTTAGCAAAGTAATCCCTAAACCTGATATAAACTCTGGGTAAAAATATAGGAACATCTGCATCTTTATCTTCAAAATGCATTCTACATTAAATCTCAAAAGTCAGTCCTCACTAAATCATGCAAATACCACATTTTTTATTATCAAAAGATTCAGTCTTTTCATGCAACCAACAAAAAAATAAAAGTTATTTAATTTTCCCACTCCTCTTAGAATTGCAGAAATAAAACAATTCTCACAGAATAATCAAGAACAACCTCTGTCTGACTCATTTGCCAGCAGCAGAATTATTAAACCATGCAAACAATGGCCTTGACTTACTTGTCTGCATTGCAGCCGAGGGCAGCATTTGGAAAGGTTACACACAGAGTCATAGGGTAGTGTAAGCATTAAAATTGTCTTTCTTATCATATTGAATAATGTAGCAGGATATAATGAGACTTTCATTTCCAAAGCAAAAATGAAAGCAATAGGATCACCAATAGAAGATAATTTTACTCAGATCACAGCAGTCACCGAGACTTCAACAGTGAAAATTCTTCTATTATTTTTTCTAAAAAAAGCAAAAAAAGAAAAAGTCAGTCAACTTCAATGAGCTGTAATCAAGGGCACTATTTTTTTACTATGTTCTAAACCTTTAAATTTTCATTATCTTTAAGTTGTTGTGTTAGAACTCCATTTCATTTCACAAAGGAATAGCAAGTAGCTGCTGTAGCCAATACAAAGAAACATAAACCACAAGAACAGGGATGAAAATAAATTCTTCTTTATTTGCATAACATATGAATCTCAAACCAAGACAAAGCAAAATGAAGGCCAGATGCTTGTATCAAGTATTTCTGAGCCACCTTTTTGAGTCATGTCATTTCTGGGTTCATTTTCTACTAATCAGCTGCAACAATGCATACAAATGAACATTTTAGCAGAAATAATATGATATTGGTAGGAAATAATTCAGTCAAACTAAGATAGGAAAAGGAAGAATCTGATGAACATTATACACTTTTTTGTTATCTACGAGGCTTTGTGAACATTGACAAATTGACAAAACAGCTGAGGCCAGAGGACATGTAAAATTCTTCAAGGTTCAAACACGAAAAGAACATTTTGTCTGGGTTATGTTTCAATGATTGTATTCCAGCTTTTGCATGAGGCCAGACAGAGGGATAAGCAATAGTGCTACTAATAACAGTCACATTCCCCTCTGCTGCTCTGAACTGAGACTTGTATCTGTCTCAGACAAGTACCTGATGTAGATTAGGCCTTCAGACAGAGTGTCTGGGTGTTCACTGGGTATATTTTTGTCTGGTCTTCCCTTTCTTTTTCCACTTGCCAGTAAGTGGTTTCTTTCTCTCTCCATTTAGTCTGGGGTGCAGCTTGCAAGTGATATAAAAGATGTTTTTCATCTCTTAGCTCTCTAAACAGGTACATTTAGAGGACTAAACTATCACCTTCAGGCTGAGAATTCAGTCTAATGTTACTATGCATTTATGTAGTGCTTAGTCCCAGGAGACAAGATCTCAATAGCATCTTCAAAGTATATTGTATAATAAAAAAGAAATCAAGATGCTAATTATCAGGGGATTTTGATCTATTAGAAAGTCATATTCCTGAATATTGATTTATTTTGTCAGATGACTCCTATTTCCCATTTCTTAAAAACTATTTCTTGTTTGGTTTCTTTTGCTTGTTTGTATTTCTCCTTAAAACTTAACACTGAAATATAAATCATAATTTATTAAAATGTTTTATTTACATTGCTTTAGTTGTGGACTATTGGGAGATTGAAGACAGCAATAAAATTATTCTCATTTTGTCTGAGTCGTGTCTCAGAATCATACAATATTCTCCATGGTCCTCCTTCCCTAAAGACCTTTACTTTCATAGTGACAAAAGGAGAAAACCAGGAAAGTTAATCAAAACTTCATAAGCTATTATAAAAAAACAACAGTTATTACTCTTTGATCACCATCTGTGAAAATACAACACTGAGCAATAAAAGACAAAGCATGCAGATTAGGCTGGTTCCACATTACTGACAAGAATATTGTTGATAGATGGACACCTTTAGGAACTCTTTTCTTTATACAGATTTAACTGATAATAATATTTCATCTAGATTTAATTCTACCATTTACCCTACTGTACTTCTTTCATTACAATGAAATATTAAAAAATCAAACAACCAACCAAACCCCCCCACACACACACAAAAAAAACCACCCAAAGCCACAAATCCTATGCCTAGATGTCATTCTAATTCTATAATCACGTATGACCACATTTTAACTTGTTTCCACGTATCTTCTACACATCATTCTTATATAAACGTTATTAAGCTCCTATCCAAAATTCTTTCCTGATTATTAGCTTCTGTTTACTCCTAAACCCTCCAAAATGCATGCACCAAGTCAACAGGAATACAAAAAATAATGATTCAAAATAAAACTCATACTGCAAAGTTAAATGCAAAGTTAGCAGGTATATTTGTTATGATCAAGTGAGAATTGTGTTAATAATGTCAGTTGGAAAAGATATAGAACCTTGTAGATATATTTCAATATGTAGTTAATTAACAATAAAATTGCAAGGACATTGAGTTCTACTGAGACAAGTAAGACACTTAAAAAGTATACAGAAATAAGTAAAAATATTCCCTTGTGAAAGATTACAGTCAAATGCCAAAGAGTCCCTATGTGCCAGCAGAGATCTGATTCAGTCAAGTCTGTAAAACAGGTGGACCTAAAATATGCAGTGAAACAGTTAGATATATATCATCATTTTTATGATGTTACTTTATGCCACTTAACAATGTGTGCATCAGGAGAGGCTCCCTATTCTGTTGATGTTCTGGCCATCAAGTAAAAGACAATTTGTCAGTTATTTGCATTTTTTAAGTTTACGGTTTAATGATGAATAAATTTCCTAAAGAAAGCTTTCCAACAGAAATATCAATGTAAAGGAAACTAATATTTTTCAGTGATAAAATGTTAATTTCAGAAAAAAATAAAATCAAAACACCTTCCCATACAAAATAATAAAGCACATATTTCCTAAACTTTCACAGTACGGGGCATGGACAAGATGATTTTGAATAGACTAAAGACTGATAAATTTAAAATAGATACATTTACATGGGAGTATGTAGTTGGATCGTTTCTTTTAATTCTAATAGAATATAAGTTTTTGTTGGACATTTCTCAGCGGGTATAATCACAGTTGCCATCAAAAGAACAAAATAATTAGAGTAGTACAGATCACCTGAGGCTCATTATTTGAGCCCTCATTATTCAAAATGCACAGATAAGGATCTTATTTCTGAACATTGAGAAAAAAATGACTGGACAGGAATAAAAGCAGCAGAAGAATGAAGTAGAGAAGGAGGACAAGTGAAGTTTTGGATGGAGTAAATTTTTCCTGTTACCCGAGTTTATATAATATATGAAGACAAGCCAAAAGCTATGCAAAATTTAGGCATATATCCATATGCATAGATACTCTTGTCTATTTAAAAATATTTGTGTATGCACATATAAACATATGTTTACATACTCATACACATATATTTATCTATGTATGTATAAAAACAAAAACAAAACAAACAAAACAAACAAACAAAAACAAACCCAACAACAAAAACACAAACAAACAAACAAACAAAAACAAAACAGAGAATGGTGTGGAAAGAATTCATACCCTACTTGGAAGAAGTTTTCCTATCTGAGAGTGAATAGGTAATTTGTGTGGGGAACTAGAACCAATAAAAATACAAACAGGATACTAAAATGTCCTGAATGAGTTGTAGAAATCAAACACAAGGTCCTTTTGGGGCTGAAGTATGCATCTGGGTAGCCCAGGTCAGCTTTATCCTCATCTGACTGCACCATAAAGGCTGTGTTTACAAATAATGATGTATTTTCTGCTTTGCCGCCACCATGAAATTTATAGAGATGGTAAAACTGGCAGGTGCTGTATTTTAAGGAACTTCCAAATACTACCAGGTTCAACAAATGCATAATTGCTGAGAAAAGCTAGAAGAGTAAATTACATGTGTGTCAGAATAACTCATTAATTTTCCAGCTATTTTTTCTGCTTTGACACAGCTTAATTTTTTTTAAATGGTGACATATCAAAATGTGAAGGAAAAGCCATAAAAGATTTTTTTATTTAAAAAGATATTCCATAGATAGAAAAATGACAAGCTGTGCAATAAAATGCTATTCTAACAAAATATCAGACTGATTAAAAATACCAGGGGAACAGAACATTGTTTCATAAGGTCCTCTTTTCCATGTGGATCGTTAGTGTGGGAGAAAATCCTTGTAATTCTTTGCACTGCTCCCACACATCCGCCTACACATATCATCACTTGACTTTCAAACTAACAATAGAAGTGTTAGTAGAGCTATCACCATCTGCAGAATGAACTGTGCATTTTTAGGCTGCAACAGCCTCAGACATTAGCAGTAGTAGTCATATAGATGGTAAGTAATACCCTCTTCCACAAGAAGAACCACGTAGGGGTCAGTTGACTGATATGTTTCCCCATAAAACCATGAAAATAAATTCCTCCGTATTAATACACTAATAAGTTGGAAACTATTTTGCAGTTTCTATGGCTTAATAGGAAGTAAAGAGCATCCATCTAGTAATGGTGGGAGCAATGAGATCCTCCACTACAGAGCTCTCTATACTCACACACACAAATTATTTTACTCAGTGTTTTAATGACCTTGGAGAAAACTCCACTATGATCAACTAGTGATTATTGCAAATAAGAGTGTATGGGGACTGGAAGTGCAAATCAGTAAAAGATTCCTGTATTTTTTATATTTTGTTTCCTTTTTTTTTTCCTAATTAAGAATTCTGACCAGAATGAGAATGCTGCCCCCAAAAACGATTTTTGTGTTCCTCATTCTTTTCTCAAAGTGTCTGTGTCCTCTGATTATTTTGAAGAAAAACTTAGGGCTTCACATTTTTTAATTTCTAACCGTGTACAATTCTTATTGCAGGAGGACGAAAGCTTTATGGTGCAGATTGCAAGACTACTGGTGTGGTAACACAGGTTGCTTTTTTTTCCTTGCTACATTGAAACCACCAAGAAATCCTCAGAGGAAATAAATATTGTCAAAATATTGGAGTTGTGCAGGGAAGGATTGCTCAGAAGTTTGTGAAGATGATTATGCAGGGAAAAAGAAAATCGAGAAACAGAGGAACAAAGCTAAAGATCAGATGACAGAATAACAGAACTGGAACATAAACTCAATTACAGAAAGCTAAAGCTGCCCAAAAGAGCATCAAGACTGAAGAGCAGGATAATGGAGACCTGCAGCAGACAGGACAGACAGACTTGGACCTACATCTTCTTTTTCCTCTGCTGATTTACTGCTTGTGTCACTTAAGGTACATCCATTGAAAAACAGCTGCACAATTTCTTTTCAGTGACCTGAGATTTCCATCTATTTAAAATGTTTCTGGAAAGGAGAAATCTGAGACAACCTCTGATAACAGTGTAAAGGCTAAAACATTACCCAGCATCCTCAATGTGGAGTAATAGTAAATCTGGTGAAAATTCGAAGTGTTTCATGTACATGAAACTCTTTCAGGTTCACGACTAATCTTTGGAGGTACACGGCTTGCTCATAATAGTTTTACTTTTTTGTAGTATGGAATGTAAGGGTTCTCTTATGCTGGGAATGTATTCTATTAGGGACACTTGTATATAAGCATTATCCGAGTTGTTTCCATATAGAAGTGGTGCAAAGATCTGCGTTTGCTCTGCTCAGATCCAAACTGGATTTGATTTCAAAATTTTGCAGCAGGAAACAGCAGGGTATAATTATTTGGGCAGTACACACTAATGCAGGCATATGATTTCTGACCTAGAACAAGGTATGCCTATCTACCACTGGAACTGCAGCACAAAGTGTTCTCATGTACTTCATTTGCAGAATAACACTGCAGGATGATGAATGTGCCTGTCAGGATTACTTCAATTTAACTGAATAAATAAAAAGTTTGAAATCCACCAATCAAGCTTCCCTAAACATCCTTGAGGATGCGTGTGTTAGTTATAATTTATCAAATCTGAAGTTCTGTCATACTAACGCAAAAGCAAAATCTTTTTGTATTTGGAGAGTATTGAGATGAAAAAAATGTGTCTTTCAGGACCACCTGAGCTGGGAGGCAGGTGAGATGGCATTTTCAGGACATTCAGTCTGGACTTTCTGTCCATTTCCTGCAACATCTAAATTTAAGTACTTTGTCCTCTCCTCTCCTCTCCTCTCCTCTCCTCTCCTCTCCTCTCCTCTCCTCTCCTCTCCTCTCCTCTCCTCTCTTTTCCCTTTTTCCTTTCTTGACAGTTTTTTTCTATTATCTGTAATCAAGGAATGAAAACACTTCACTATGTCCTTAGGTATCTTTAGTGAGAACAAAAATTCTGTAATATATGTAAAGAGCTTAGAGACCACACTGTTTTGAGAGATGTGTGTATGGAAACTTACACTGCCTTGAAAGGTCTTGCTTACAGCTGGCATTGCTTTGAAATATTGTGTTTCATTTGGCTGCTACAATGTGGTGTACTTGATAAAGCAGGCATACAATGCTATCAAGGTTATCCTGAGTTCAGCAATCTGCCTCTCTTTCAGTTGACCTCCCTCTTCACTGCAACACAGTCTTTCCTCTAGACCCGTTTTTGTTTCAGTTTCTGGAAGAAGTCAGACAATTAATAATGTGTTGGGTTAGTATTACGATAATGAAATACATACTTAAATTCATACATTTATATACAGGGGTAGGGTTTATAAAATAAGGATGAGAAATCTTTCAGAGTCTGAAAGCTGAGTAGTTGTAACACAAAATAAAGCACCACATTTCTCTTCTTCTTTACTGCTCATTCGCACCTCTATTTACACCAAATTTTGTAGTGAGTACTACTATAAAATTTGAATAATTTTATAATTAAATTATAAATTATTACATTTGTAAAAACCAAAAATCAGTAGCCAAAAGAAAGTGACATAAATATCTACATACTTATCAGTTTCTTGTATATATGACTGAAAGTTAGGAAGGAGAGCAATAAATGTTATGTTGAGCAAGCCTAAAGGAAAATGTATTTTGGGGAGTTATATGGACAACTCAACTGGAGAGGGATACTGACACGCTAAGTTTGGGAAGATTCACATTAGAAGGGATTGTGATACTGTACCTTGTCATATCTTATTGCCAACAGTGATTATTCCAGCAATATTTTCACTTATAAGTCTGGTTGACTTTCTTCAAGTCTGGGTGTCTTGGGGCAACATTCCATTAAGGGATCTCAGACTCAAGCTATCCAGAACATAGCTTGCCACTGTCTTTACTAAGATAGTCACTCCAGTTACCAGTCATCTGTGAATTCCCAGTAGCAATTTAACTTCTGAGATTCATAACTACCATAGTCATAAGAGTGAGGTCTATCTGCTACAATTGGTTTTAAGGGGACTTTTCTGCTGGTAGACTCTTACAATAGACCTCAACAAATGCTCCTTTTACTGCTATTCTGTTTCTCAGTCTTAATTGCAGGAGTCTTTCCCTCTATAGTTACATTTCCTTTTACTATAATATAGCAGACTTTTGCAAGTTGAATATTATGTGATAAACCACCACTTTCTGCTCCTTGCACAAGCTGATAGAAAGGAAATTGGAGCTAAGCCAATGAGTTTTTATGCATAGGAAGATGGTTTTCTCATTAAGGTCAACCTTATAAGACCTAACTTCAATAACCAAACTGCGTGTAAATCTCTTGACTCCAAATAAATCAAAGGGGTGGCAAGGAGTGCCAAAGGAGGATCAGGTTGGATATTAGGAAAAAATTCTTTACTGAAAGAGTGGTTAAGTATTGGAACAGGCTGCCCATGGAAGTGATGGAGTCACCATTCCTGGAAGTGTTCAAAAGACATTTGTATATGGAACCTTAGGACATGATTTAGTGGTGAACATGACCTGGTTTTTACAAACCTTAATGATTCTGTGCTTATACTGACTCCTTCCCTGAGGGAGATCCTTGGGAAGAAACGGACTGGTGGAGAATATGATGAAAGGGAGTTGCTCAAATGAAAGTGTTTCTCATCAGTTTAGGATGCTTAAAACAGAGACAAATAAACTCAGACAGACCTCCTGGAAGTGGCAGGAGATGGAGGTACCCACCTGTGACAGTGCCAGATCAATCACTTCTTGCATTTGTTTGGAATGAATTCTGTGTTTAAGAAGGACTATAAAAAAAATCTCCCTCATAGAATCACAGAATGGTTTGGGTTGGAAGGGACCTTTAAGATCATCTAGTTCCAAACATCTGCCATGGTCAGGGACACCTTTCACTAGACCAGGGTCTCAAAGCCCTGTCCAACCCAACCTTGAACACTTCCAGGGATGGGACATCCACATCTTCTCTGGGCAACCTGTTCTGGTGCCTCACCACCCTCATGGTAAAGGATTTCCTCCTAGCATCTAGTCTAAACCTACTCTCAGAGCGATATCAGCTAGAACTGTGTGAAAAAGTAACAGAGGAACCAATGCCTTACGCATTTTTTTTAGAGCTATATTTGGATGAAAGTGCAGACTAGTGATGCAAGTTTGAAACAACAATTTATGGCTTTGTAAAACCAGCATGAGTTTTCTATAAATATATACTTTATATTCTATTATACATAAATTATAAACATAAGTTATATGGGTTATACATATCAGTTTAATCTTGCACTTATATTTTTATCTGAGGGAAAATGTAATTAGAAAGATACAGTATTACTCTTTTTTAATAAACTATATTTCATGTATGGTTTGTAGTTCAAAATCTTACAACATATTTGAGTAACTCAAGTGGGATAAACTTTCATAATTACCTAAATCTGTTCAACATGTCTAGAGATCAAAATTTATGTAGCTGAGAGAGTTTTGGTTTTATTTTTTCTTTCATATCTGTGATCAACACAAAAGGCAATAAGATATTATTAAAGTGCTCGCTAATATCTGAATAGTTTACTAAAAAAGGAGAAAAACTTGTAATTTAAACATAAGATACAAGTGGCATTTAAGATTTAAAATATTTCCATTATGCCCGTGTCATGGTTTGAGAGCCTCAAAAAATCTAATTCTCTAGTCCTAGCCCCCTGTCACATCTCGATCTAATGTGAGATGGGTTTTTCCAGACAAAACACACCAGAATCAAAATGGAGGAAAGGGAAATATATTACGATGACTGTACAAATAAATATTATAATACATTATACACACGATCTCAACTGTCTCTACCATGACATAAGTATTTACAATGGGTCAGATCTCTTCTCCCCTCCAAATAAAAGTCCAGGAGGGAAGAAGGACAGATCCCTTCTAGTCTCTGAGCAGTTTCTCTACGGCAGCAGTCATCTGTCCTCTTCACATGCAGCAGCTGATAGCTGGATTTCTGCCAGCACTCACGAGGGGGGTATCCAAGCCCCCCCCCGGCCCCGTCGTTTCCAAGCGAGGGGTCTTCCGTGGGCTACGTTCACCCCAGACAAAGGTTGTTCCACCACAGTCATATCACGAGCAGGGGGTCTTCGTGACAGTCTGGTATCTTCAGGAGACTCAAACCCCTTGTAGAGCTTCTGTGCCCTGCCTCAAGATGGCTGCGAGCTTCTTTGTAGTTTGCAGCAAGGGAAGGCTCCAAGGTCACCCTCCAACACACCATCCTGGCTGAGCTCTCAGGACAACTGAGCTTCTTAGCTCCTTTACTCCATTTAGGACTTCTAATCAGTAAGAGTCCACCGCTCTCCATTTTGGAGGTATCTCAAAGAAAGTTTAGGGGAGTTTAGCAGTTCTTACCCCCAAACTTCCTCTCTGTAGAACTCAGTTCTCTCTTTCGGCTGCTGCTAGCTTCTTTTTCGGACAACACCGTGTCTCTCCTGCTTGGCTGTAATGCCTCTACCGCTTCTTATCTTTTTGACTCTCTGCCATCGCTTCTGGACGCTGCTTCTGCCACTGCTGTCTCTGCTCACTCACGGTGGAGAAAACTTCCTTAGCTCTCAACTGCAGGCACCTAGCCCAGCTTTATGCTGTTCCAGGTCCCTGCAGGCCTCAGAACATGGCTACCACTTCTACTACCAAACTACAACTCTTCTTCTTCCGGTCAGGTTGTGGTATGTTTATATTTCGCAGGAGCACAGATTGGTTCAAATCTCCAGTGTCACCACCCCTTGGGGGTTACCACTTTCTTAGCTTCAGGGGGAAAACCTGGTTCAAACCACTACAACCCGTGAGTTAGGAATTTAGATTTAGTCTTAAAAGAAAATATTCAGATGGGTTCGCAAACACCATTATCTCCAGCAGAAATATAAATTGTTGAGAAGTAGTTTACAGAGAAGCTTTATGTTAATAATCTGTTGATTTGAAAGGAGACTCATGACCTAGAACCTGAATTAAGGCACAGAGAGCTTTACAACACAAATTTAATATTCGTATTTAGAAATTAAACTCTCCTTTGCATAGGAGGGTAAAAGAAAAGTTGATATATTCAACCAAGTATAATCAACCTACTCTATATTGTATCTGAATCTCTGTCAGTGACAAATAAGAAAAGGTGATCACTTCAGTCAAGCAACAAAACTGATCTTTCAGGCTGAAAGCATTACCCAAAGAGCCTGGTCATCAGAGAGAACTATGTCACCAGGGAAAAGTAATTTATCAATTCCTCCTATATCTGCAGTTATATTAGAATATGAATATGCAAGATATACTAGAAAAGAATGGAAAAATAGGATAATGATTTTCATAAGGCAAATGTGAAATGAAGCAAAATAGAATTAAAACACCTTTGTATGATCAGTGGATTCTTTCAATACAAAAAACAAAAGTAAACAAACAGACAAAAAACCTGACAACAACAACAAGCAATTATATTGCTTGTAAAATATATTTTAAGAAAATCCTTGATTATTCATATAACTATTTATAAATATAGAAAAAAACCCTCTGTAATAACTTTATGAAATTATTTAAATGAAAGTTTTTCCTTCCCTCATATACACATCAAATTAAGTCAAATTAATATAAATTACATGCATTATCTCTTCTACTATTCCAGGATTGTATATATCGAAGTACAAAATTTACATGAAAGGAAGTTTTTTCTAGAGAGACGTTTTCAAGCTTTAAAATAGTTTCTGAGGAGACTTTATAACAGCCTGGCTTTGGCTTCCTATTGAAGATTTTCTTTAAAGAGACTAAAGTAAGATTTACTTATTCCATGTCAGCATCAGAAAAATCAGTGATAAATATTTTCTTTGATTGCAGCCTTTCCAATATGCTTTCAATTTCTTAATAAGAATAATAAAAATATACTAAGTGAAGATGTGTCAATTTTCATTAAAATCCCTACACTTGATTTGTTTAATTAAATTATTTTTAACAACTAGCATCAATGTATCTTTATGACTGGGTCTTCATTTTTCTAGAGAAAACAGAAAGGACCAAATAACAGATGCATTTGCATGATAAAAACATTCACTAGTACTTGCTCTGAAATGCTAAAAAAAAATTACTACTAAATTTCTCTTATATTGAAGTAAGTATCCAGGCAGAACAAATATTAACTATGCAGTTTACCCATAAATATGTAAATTTATGGTCTAAATTGCTTGATTAAGAAATATCAGCCCAAAATGTACATTAGATCATTGTCACTTGCCAAAACAGAGTTTAGATTGCTTAAATTTACACTGAAAGTTTATTGCAGTCAAAGTAGAGAAATTATGTAAATGTAAATCAATTTAATTAACTCATTTGAATGAAACATACCTATGGAAATGAACTACCTAGACTATAAAGGTAAGTACTACCATTTATTAAATCATAGAGGGAAATTCATATTTCTTACTGGAAATAAATGATCATTGACTATGAGAGATATGAAATATAGTGCTTGTAATCAGTGTTCACAAGCTCAAATACTTTTAATTTGCTTAACAATGAATGGCACACTGAGAACTGTTTTAAATAATTTGCTTTGTACTGAGCAAAATTAGTGTATAACAATATGCTCTAGATATATGTAATAAATGAAATTTTGGCCTCAATTGCTTCTGCGGGGTCTAACAGGTACAAATGCTACTGAAAACTGAAGTATCATCCTAGTCAGCACCATCAGTAGACACAGTCATGGGGAAACTTTGTGGATCTTCAGGTACTCTTATGAGGAAGGGTTTATCTGGGTACAGACTTCTTTCATGTTTGGCTTTCTCCTTCATATGCGAAAAGCTGAATTTAGGCATCAATAAAGTAGGTGTCTACAACTGGGTACAGTCTTTATGCCTCTGCTGCTGTTTGTGAAAGAGGTGCTCAATTTATTCAAAGAGCATTTGATTAGTAGTTATTCGGGTATCCACCCGTATGTAGCTGAACTTTTTTTCTCTAGGATCTATTTACAACCATGATCAGATCCCCACGTGGAGTAAGGAGAGCCAAGTGTGCAGGATTATAATGGACACTTTCATACAGAAACCTAAATTCAGGGTGCAGAATCCCAGTAAAACTGATTGAGAATAAAATTCTTGTACTTTTCTCAACCCCAACTATGCCATGTTCTTTAATAAAAAATGCAAAAACCAAAACTCAAACAAAACAAAAAAACCCACCAAATATGTAATACCTCTTTATGTCGATAAAATGCAACTTGTTCCAATGTCAGAGTAGATAATCTGGGAAAAAATTCACTATCCTACACTACCTTGTTCAGTCCAAGTCATTGTGTGACCATGAGTTTGCTGATTTCTCTTCATCAAGTTGCATATAGAGAAGCAGTAGCTTTAAATAAATGCGTTATCTAAATCAGAATACTCAACAATTTAAAAAAATAATAGCTGGATAGCTATCTCTCAGTTTGAAAAATGCAAAATCACAGTCATAGGAGACGCTGACCTTAATAATGGAAAGCAGGTTTACAGAAAAGAGCTTTAATATCTTTAAGGAACTGAAGATAAAAATTACTATTGAAGTAATTCAATATTGAATACAATATGTGTATTGTAACTACCTAGGAGGTTTATTTGCAGATTAAATGACCACTAGCGAATAGATCTCATCTAGAAAAGGTGATTGTTTTATTAACTAAACAACATTTTTTTTCAGTGACTGCAAAATTGACCAGACATAAATACATAAACCTTTTATGAAATTAAAGGAATAGAGATCTGGTGTTTTCATAGGATTTTCATAAAAAATGTTCCCTTGGATATCTTTTTTTTTCCATTTAATTTATTTTTATTTTTAATTTAATTTTTGTTCACCATAAATTTCATTTGATTGTCAGTCTATTCACAATTTCACATACTGAGCTACAGGAGGAATTGCTGTCAGCAGCATTTTCTTTTATTGTGGCATATTTAAACAGGCTTGTTTTGGAGTATTCATCTGCGTGAATATGAATCTCAGTTGCTTGGAGAATACACAATCTTGTATGCAAATTGTGCATTTATTAGAAGACAGCTATAAATCTGTGTATACTGGATCCTAATTTTTAAATGCTGTTGTTTTAACCATGATCAAGCTGAAATAGGTAAGACCAATAAAGCAGAGCTAGTTTCAATGAAGTCATACTAACAGCTGATTATTTGTCTCATAGGCTAATTAAGAATACACCAAAAAAAAAAAAAAAAAGGGAATGTGGTATTTACTGGCTTTATGTTACACTATGTTTTGCTTTATATGGCCCTTTGAGGCTTTGTATTATCCCATACACTGCCAGGGGTAACAAGTTCATGGCAAATGTCCACAAGTTCTAGTGACTGCACACTGGAGAGAAAAAAGTAAAGCTAAAAATATGTACTAGGTAACCAGATTTCCAGAAATAATTATTGTCTTATAAACAGTAATTTAATCAAGTGAAGTATGTTACTGGAAGTTCTCACAGTATTTGGAAAAGGATTTTTTATCCTATAATACTCTTATTACAGTAATACTGATAATTTTCTTTGTCTCCCATAATGTTTTCCCATAGAAGACAAAATGTGTCTGATTCAACTGCAGTAGTAATTTGAAAGGTAGGTGTAAGAAGTAGGTAAAATTCATCAGTTTTCCCAATACCTTTGTTTTTACAGATTTGGAATATTGAAAACAATTCATGAATATTTTTCGTAATTTTTCAAACTAGTTTTACAAAGACAGGATTTGTGATCTATGTTTTCTTCTATAAACAACTTGCAAGCTCATAGAAACAGTGTATTTAAGGTAGCATGTGAAAATACATGTAGGTAGAACCATTTTTAAGAACTTTTAAATGTGCATATTTACATTAGAAAATATTTGTTACAAACAATCCTTCTAAGTAGTAAATCCTTGCAAAAATTCTTGCTGTCATTAATAAGTCATGTGTAAATGGCATAATACTGAGTTATTTTGCTCTGAGTTATAAATAAAAAGAACTTTTCTTCAAATTTTGTACTATATCAAAAGTGATTAAGTTAAGCAATTTATACTATGAAAAATTTGTTTTTGTAAATTATGAAGTAAAGGAGGAGATGGGAAAAATTCTACTATTTTTATCTCAGGTCTTGGAAACAATAAAGTTTTATTTTTCTGAAACTGAATATTGCTGTAAATGAAACAATTTTCTTTCAAATTATCTTTGTTAAACATTTGGAAACTGTGATACTCAAACTCTCTAGCTCTTATTGAAAATTAATTCTGACACAGGCAAATACCTGGTTTCTTGAGAACCAATGACAAACCCGGGTGAGAAATCTGTCATAACAAACCCTTGTTTCCTTAAATTGCCTGTAACTACATATAGATTCTTATTTAGAAGGGAACATGTGAGTGCAATAAGAATTGCAGGCAGTGTGGTGTGAGTAGATATAGAGTGGTTTGATGGCTGCAAATGACTGGTAACTGTGACAATCTATGATCCTTCTACTATATTGCAGTGCAGGTAAACAATTTTGGCTTTTTTTCCAAACTTAGTTTCTAAATGGTAAAATGTACCCTCTGCTGGATAATTACATTAATAGTGGAATAGAGCATCTTTGAAGACACAGGTACCATGAGACTGTGTAAACAACAGGAATAACCTTTAAGGCAATGTCCAAATGACTACATCTCTCTTAATGCAATCTTCACTGCTAGGGTTACTTGGACACAGACATTGTAAGAGTCTTTTGGGAGATACAGTGCCAACCTTCTTGAGTTATGTCTAAAAATAACATAATTGAACTGAGGCTTTTTGTTTTCTCCTCTGCCAAGAGGAGTTCAAATGCACTGGCTACCTCTTACAAGGCCTACAAACACTAAATCATTTTCAAACTGTACAGCAAACATAATGTGTAATGTCTCTGAGTCACTGTTTAGGATATATTTAAAAACTGAAGCAACATGCACATAACCAAACTTAAGCAATCGATGGGCATAGTAAGTATTGTAACCATGTGAGATGTGTAACTATTATGAGAAATTCCTGAAATTCCTTTGTAGTTCTGTAACAAACATCATTTTTGGAACAGCAATAAAATGCAACACATTCATTATTCAGCCTGCAGTCCAACACAGAGGTGAAGAGAGGCACTAACTTCTCAATTATGTTATAATTGTTTTACATGCACCTGCATTCGTCACATAACCGACAGAGCTGGAAGCACTCGGTCAGTTCTATACTGATAATTATGCATTTTGTGCAAGAAAAAGAATTAAGAGAGTAGAAGAATTCTTTTAAAGATGTCTTTACTACACAAAACATTCCAGAATAGTATGCAAAGAGATAAAAAAAACCAACCAAACAAAAAAAAAGCCAAACAATGCAGTGCAACTTTGAAACATCAGTAAAGTGGGCAGGTGTGTTCTCTTGAGAGTTAGTTTTGACAATTCAGTTATGTTCTAATTGACTTCAATCTGTGAAACATACTTATGATACAATGTATTTTTTCTTTTAGAAAGCAATGTGGAAATTCCATTCTTTCCTTTTTTCTGGTAGGATACAAGGATAAGGTCAAAACAATGTCCCCAACATCCAATTTTGAAAAGCAAAACTCCTGTAGAGTGTTCTGATTTTTCTCCTGTTTCTGTTCTCCTATTGGTTCTTCTCTGACATTTACAGATGAGTCTTCCAACTCATCCCATCCTTAAGCCAACTTATAAAATAGCAGCTATAAAGTAAGCAATTCATGTTTAATTCAATTTAATGGAATTGAATTCAATTTAAATAAAGCAGTAGGCATGCAGGGTATACGCAAAACACTTTTCATGCTTGCTCATGCCTATCTGTAAGATAGCCAAAAGTTACTGGGGCATTTGGCACTGTGAGATTTACTGGCACAAAGTAATTCCCATTTGTCCCAGTTTGTGGTCACACATCAGTACGAAGGGATTCCTAATTACCCCTCATAGTCTCAGTCTGGAAATGTTTTGAATCTTCTGATAAGCACGTGTCCCATTTGTATAATTTAATTTGTACTTCTCAAGTATGTGTATTCTGCATACTTGACGTAATTTACACTACTTTTATAACATAGCTCAAGGCATCCTGGACATTAGTTTTGAAACAGAAATTGCTGGAAAAATAGCTTCTTATGAGAAAGAGGCATAATTCCAGCTGACACAGGTACTAGAGCTTTCTTTGCATTAGATACTTTTCAGTTTGTTTTCAAGCACCCTTTGGGATATAGGATGGTAACCCATGACTAGTAAAAAAAACCCACAACCCTAGTATTAAAAGATATGGCTAATGCAAAGAACAAAGACTTTGACCACAAAACTCTATGTATTTTAAAGGACAGCTTTCTAGAAAAGTGATGGAAAGCAGTTCAATTCTTCCTTACTTTGACAAATCAGATTTGGTTATCTATTGTAATTTTCAGAAGTCCCATTTCCTTCTCTACTGCTTCTCATTCCTGACATTGTGGAAGACGAGGTCTTCTTAAAATTTCCCTTGAATATTTGAATGAGCAGTCTTTGTGACTGTCCACTTACTGCTCCACAGGGGGGGAGCAGAAAGGGAGAACAAACTGCTACTTCTGATCATTTATTCACATCTCCTTAGTGAGAAGTGCCTTTTGGAAGGCAAAACTCATAGACCCAGTTGGTAACTTTTTCCCCTGTTTCTCTTCCTTTGCATCTCCCTAAGCAGCCCATTCCAATGCTTAACCACTCTTTCAGGGAACAATTTTTTCCAGATATCTGAGCCGAGCCTTCTTTGGCATAACGTGAGATCATTTCCCCTTGTCATGTTACTGGTTGCCTGGGAGAAGAGACCAATACCCACCGCTCCACAACCTCCTTTCAGGTAGTTCAGAGGAACAATAAGATCTCTCCTGAACCTGCTTTTCTGCAGGCTAAACACCCTCAGGTCCCTCAACCACTCCTCATAGGACTTATGCTCCAGACCCTTCAACAGCATCACCGCCCTTCTGTGGACACACTCCAGCACCAAAATGTCTTCTAGCAAGGGGCCCAGAACTGGACAGAGTTCTCTTAACACAAATCTTGAATAGATTCCAGTCTATCCAAACTTGGTTTCCATTATTTTGTTGTCTGGTATTATCTATCTTTATTTTGTCTAGTGTCTGTGGTCCACTGAATTTGGTTGTTTCAAGTGCTGTTACCTCCTCAACCCAAAGTGAGTTTTGTATGAAACCCTGTTCTCTGAGAGGTCTCTGCTCATTATTCTACTCATGCTTAAATGTTATAAATGATACGTAATTATAGTTAACAGTAAAAAAGAGTGAAATATGTACATATGCATATAAATGTGTGTGTTTTGTGTATAACTGCCAATTTCCTAGTGTTGTGGGGACTAGTAAGGTGTTGTTAACTAACCAACACAAATGCACATAATTATACAGCCAATACATTTCCTCATTTATAGTTGCTTTTATTCTATTAATTTCTATTCTTCCAACTTGTGTCGCTGTGCCCTTTGAAGCAGGAGAAATATTTTCTTGTGTAGTGCTATGAAAGCAAATCTACTAGAATCTTCATTTTTGTGTCTATGGATGCTACAAAGAAAATAATAAGTAAATAGAGATGTCACTTGGGCGCAGGAGTTCAGCAATTACATATGTTAATTTGGAAAAGGGAAGGCTTCAACAGTATGAGCACTTAAATTAATTTGCAAGAAAGGAAGGTATCAAACAGCTGGTGTAGAAGTAGATATCATAATTTTCCCAGAAAAAAAATTTAACTGTTTTATAATGTGTGTTGTGGTTTTGCAGGTGATTTGGTAATGAAGAAAATTTAATTTTCTCCAATGAACTGCATTTTATGTAGTTGTCTGTTGTTACACCTGTTGAAAGATAATCATATTTAGTTTTATTTACTCTGACCATTTCCATTATGGTGATTTATTAACAAACAATGTATTTTTTCCCCCTTTTTAAAAGAAAAGTAATAAACATATCAATCTTAGAGTTAAATCTTTTGAGTTACTGTTGTAATATCAACGTTAAAGGTCTACTACACAAGTGAAATCATCACAGGGAAATTGTCTTTAATCCTATGCCTATTTATTTCTGAAATCCTGAAAGAAAGAGGAAATTTAGCCATCACTAAATTTTGTGGTTTGAGTCCATTACTCAGCTTTGCTCTGCTGTAGTAATTTTAGATAGCTATAGGCTCTGGTAATTTTGGATATCTATAGGCTCTTGTTTTCTCCTAAAACATTTCTTATGCAAAGGATGGCTCACTTTAGACGACTGAATGAAAAATTATAGTAATTCAAACTAATCTAAAGATTTAATCCTTATACAGAAATGTAATCCTCAGATCAAAGAACATCACTAAATAAATTACAGGGGCCAGGGAATGAAAATTGTGTTTCCTTTCACTGTTTCAAGAAAATGCTGGTTTGAAGATTTTTTTTTTTTTTTTTGCTTTTGTTTGGTGTTTAAAAAAAAACAAAACACAAACATTTGAATGTTTTCATAAAATGGAATGTATTTGAAGTGTACACCTCCAGATCAAAAAAAAAAACCCACCAACAACAGTCATTTTACTCATTTCTCTCTGGAGAAGTGACACAAGAATTTTGCTGCGGGCCTCAGACCCTTTCTCTCTGAAAATTTACTGATTAACATGAGCTTTCCAAGCTCAATAACATATTTTCAGCATATTTTCATAACAAGGTATTTCTTCAAACATTCCCCCATCTGTGTTAGTAATTTGCTATTTCTTCTCTTCTACTGAGAGGAAAATCTCATTCTCTGAGAGATGATAAAACCTGAGAAAGATTTCTTCATGTTTCTTTCTTGGCTTAGACAAGCAAAAAAAGGATTGTGGTTGGATTAAATACAGTCTCAAAAAATGCCCAGATTACTGCAAGGGGTCAAGTGGAGAAATGACCCTTACAATCATCTTTCTATCAAACACGTCAAATTCTGTAAGTTCTGTATGAATAGTGTTTGATTACTGAAAAAAATTCCTCCAGTTCTTGTAAATGATAACAAAATAGGTATTTTGGAAAAGCTGATTTCTTAAGGATTAACAAACTGTCACAGGTGTCATTCTACAAAAGAAGTAAATGTGAGAAGGTTAAGTTTAGCACTAAAAGATATAGGGTTAGGCAGGTTTTTTCTGAAATGGTGTGAATGATGAAAGGTTTAGACAAAAGGATGGAATCATTTGTGTCCAACGGTATAAAGGATTTAGCACTAGTATTTTTAAAACATAAGGACATGCCAGTTTTTGGCAGTGACTAGTGGTTCTGGGTATATTTTCATAAAAACATAGAGAACTAAATATATATGGAGCTATCAGAATAAGGGTCAGGAAAATAAAAATTGAAAAAGTCCAAACAAACCATATAAACAAAACAAAACAAAAACCAAAAAGCACAACCAAACAAAAAAAAAGAAATGCCCATATACGCAATCAGTATGGAACATTTCAGGAACTTGGCCGGTATACAAACATGTTTGAATAATGAATACAGAAGCTAGAATAATTTCTTTCAGCAATAATAACAACAACACTGTTCTCATTTTTTTTTTCCTGAGAAATAGTGTTGCTTCGTTATGTGATAGGTGGTTAGTCAACTAGAGTGAACCTGAGGAGTGATTCAAAGCACTCTGATTATTTAAATATACAAATTTCTGATAAAGGGAAAGAAAAGATGTGACTAACATTATCCCAGTTCATTAATGGGAGACGACCACAGCTAACACTTTGACTGTTAAAAACTTACATGCTAAAACTTACATATAAAAAGCAGAATTATTCTTCCCTTGAAGTTAGACTGCTCCATTAAGAAACTGTGTGCCTACTTTGCCTCTGACTCAGCAATGAGAAAAATTAATGCCAACAAAAAAAGCTGTATTTATCGAACAAAACAGTGCTAATGCCTTGACATTCATGTTATCAGAATTTTACAGAGTTTTTACTGCTGTTGTCTCCAGCCCAGTTTTGATGAATATGAGTAGAGGAATTGCTCTAGGCATGCTACTGGAGAACATGCATGCAAAGGAAATCCAGATAGTGCATTCTGAGACTACTCTGTGATGTGCACTAATATATGAGGAGTGGGAAAACCAATGGATTTCCTTAAAATAGTACATCTGACACAAGATAAAATACTACAGTAGATGAACCTATGTTATTTACAACATTTCCAGCTCCTGTTAAAAACATCCAGTGTTCAGTAATGTTGGCTAAGTTGGTAGAAATAGCTTTTAAAAACATCACCCTTGAAACAAACCAATTTGTTGTAGCCATAGTTACATGGGAGGTGTAGCAATTACGCCATTTTCAGTCTTATTCCAGGGTAGAATCAATATTTAAGGGAATGAAATCTGTAATTATCCCTAACTATATCGTGTAATAACACATCTCATGGTCTCATTCATATCTCCAGCCATTTTGGAATTCATGCTCTAATTAAACAAGTATCAACTACAGAAATAAAATCTCAAAGTTTTGCTTAGCCCCTACTGAGGCAACTCTAAAAGTTAAAGGATCAGAGAAAGTGTTGCTCTTTCATGCTAATTCCACTACTTGGTTTTGCTTTCTTCATCTTTTTACTTCTTGCAAATGCAATAATTTTTTCATAGTTTTTATGCAGATTTCCAAGATACATTTGTGTCACGGAGATAGAAAATGTGTGAGATTTTTCTCTCTTAAAAAAAATAAAAATCATAGCCTTATTATTTAGTTCAAAGCAGGAAAAAATCGTAGTTACTACAACCTTTCTCCATCAGTGCTAACTGAAGTATCTCAGTGTAAAGTCCACATGTGAAAATGTCAGAAAGCAGAAAGGATTATGGGAAAGAAGAACAAATAAATCTGTTTAGCTCAGACCCCCAAAGCACAACATAAAAAGGTTAGTTCTGCAGTGAACACTCTTTCTTGATACCTAGTTATACCAGGTTGGATCAATAGCTCATATAAAGTTGCTTCATTGCAATTAAAATGTGCCGAATTACCTCAGATAACATTCTGTTCCAAGTGATTAAGAGTTAAATTTCAGCTCTGGGACAATGAAGTGGATCAAAGTCCATGCACAACATGTCATTAACTTCCTATGTAACTACAGAGTTTAAGAAAACTTGCCCAGAGAGGACATGCAGAGTAACAGCCTTACTCATCATACCTAAAATATAAGATCAGGACCAGACACAGCAGGGAAAAGATTAGTTAGTGATCTTAAGCCCCTGAATGAAATACTGAGTCATCTTACAGGTTTATGTCAAATTCTAGCCAGATCATTTCACTTCCAAGGTACCTTATGTTCAACAGGGACATTCATGAGAACATGGGTTTTTTTTTTTCATTGATTCAGTGGTTTGACATGATATTATTGAATCAAAAATTAACCTCCTGGTTCTTCAGTTGCTGTGTTGTTACTGTTGCTGACAGTGCTTGGATTTATTTCTCCTGGATTAATAAGGGTGAAGCATAACAACGGGAGTTAAATAATTAAAAGAATAGTATTTTAAACAAATGCTAGTACTCTGCAAGACAAGAAAGGTAGTTTGCGCATGAATAATACAATATTATTTGTGTACTCTTATGGATGCAGGATCAGGTAGATATTGTGAGGAAATATGTTCCACATTATTCTCTATGTCTGCTAGGGGACAAATCCTTCAGAAAAGAAAACCA
Source organism: Pipra filicauda (assembly GCF_003945595.2). Lineage (NCBI taxonomy): Eukaryota > Metazoa > Chordata > Aves > Passeriformes > Pipridae > Pipra > Pipra filicauda. The sequence continues at coordinate 159,607 of NW_024104373.1, read as the reverse complement.
CATCTCGATTACTCATTCTTTATAATTGTGTGTGCTCATTCTTGACTGGGCGAAAGGTGTATGAAGCTGATTGATATTTGAAAACAAAAATGTCTTTCCTTAACATTGTGTTGGCTTGTCAAAAGAGAAGCTGCTCACAAAAACATCTGATTGACACTTCTTTTATAGGCTTTTCTTCGCTGAAATAGGATTTCTGGTCAAATATGTGGAGAGGAATCCAAGACACCAATAACTTAAAATGGTTAGAGCATTCCCTTATGAGAGCTAAATTCAAGCACTTGCTCTTTTTGATTCACAGGATTGATTTCTTTTCACTAAATGTGTCTTCTCCCTACTGTCCTTGTTTGATTTTGCATCACCTCAGCTTCAGGGTCTTTGAGGTCAACAGGTACAGGGGGGGTATATCAGCAGACGCTCCAGGATCTTTCATAACTTGATATTTCAAAACTCTCAAGCACGGATACTTTCTCTGGCCATAACATAACAAAATCAGTGCTACTCATACTGTTTGGAGACATGCTACCACTTGCTAGAACAAACAGGTTTCATAAAAACTCAGCTACTGAAAGGTGCAGACATTTAAAAGAGTTTTTCCCTCATCCTAACCCAGCTGCTGATACAGACAGTTTTTTCACCCTCTCTCAAATGCAATTTTTTTCAGACTGTGGCAATAATCCCAACGTAGTTTTCCTATAATCAAATTTTGGATAGAAGAGTAGCACTTTGTTTTGGGGCTTATCATCGCATTTCTTACCATGAGAACACATCCTAGAGGAGAATATAGAAAAATTATTTGCACGAGTCAGTGTTCTACCGAAGTTTGAAGCTATAAGCTGTCATGCACACAGAATATAGAAGACATTCGAACTTATCATTCAAGTACTATGAGAAATCTTGTTCACTCATATCCACTGCAAGACATTTTACTTGTGGTATGCTGCATACTTCATGTGCTGTTCGATTCCTTTTTACCCAGAATTTTTTTGAAGGGAATGGGGAGGACGTGTGTACAGAACAAGCAGTAGATACATTTGGAAGTTAATATAGCAAGAAACTGAACACATTTTCAAGTTTTGTATGCAAAGTGATTGAAGATCCATGAAATAAAGAATCAGCCACCTAGCCCCCAAATACCAGGAAGGTATTTCTGCTGAGTGAATCACACTACTGTTTTGCACAGCAAGATGTTAAAAACTGTTAGAATATGTTTTGAAATGTTTCATTTTAAAAATTAGGCTTCAGTATGAAAAAAATCAATCCATAAATTCTAGTGTTTAGAGACAAAATCGGTGTCTACATTTTCAAATAACAGGTTTGTGTACTATGTGTTAGGAATTCCTAAGGTTGTGTCTTTGGTCATGAAAGTGAAAAACACTAATTAAAGGGCTGAACTGAAGGTCAGTGATGTACTTATATAGAGGCATAACTAAATGTGCAAAATTAGGTTGATATGAGCAGCCATAAAGTTGGCCCGGTTAGAAGGGAAAATTTACTAAAACTGAAACTCTCTGCTGAAAAATAGTGACAAAGAAGTTGCCTGCCAGCCTGAAAGTTGTGAGCCTGGGCCTGGGAACCAGAAACATCCTTGAAAAGTACAGCTGGCCTCTCTGAAGTACAGCTGGGGTACCTAGAAACCAGAGATATCATTGGATGCAACTAATAAGTGCAAAATCAAGAAACTGTAATGACAATTTGTTTTCTGAAAAGGTGGAAATAGTCTGGGAAAATAAAATGGGTCTGAAAACACAGAAAACAGCATCATTACATGTGTAAAATCAACATTAACAACATATATTGGCTGTTAGAAGTGGTGATGTTCCTATGTCTTGTATCTCAGTGATTTGAAAAGGACTAAATTTTTACCCAAAGCTGAGCCTCTCTCTCTCTGGGAACATCCCTTGTTGCACTCTTCCTTTCCTACATGGGTTGAACACATGAACTTTCTATGAGATCTTGGACTCTCACTGCACATGCCCATCTGACTCCAAGCTCACCTCTGAAGTGAGACTCTGCCTGTTGAATTACTGGTCCCACTTTGGGTGCATCTTAGGGGTTTCTAAGATGCACTTTGGTTTCTCTTCCCATCTCTAGAATGGGTTTGTTCTCCCCTCAGGGATGGTTTTTCCCCTTCTGAATTCTGTCTGATTCACTAGGTACCAGTACTTTATATCCAGTAATCTACCATAAGAATATGGTGCTGTCATACCAGTGATAGCCTTGCTTGACTAATGATATTTTGTAGTAACCTATAATATACCCCTTTCGGGTTTTGCTGCTATAGTTTAGTATATACCTCCTTGTTTTTGCTTTTATTCATTGCTGTATAATATTGATTGATACTATATTTTTCATTGCTGAGAGTAATTTGTAATGATTAATATAATCATAGATATACTTGCTAGTGGTGATTTTGTGGACACCTACTTGCCAAAGCATGATATGTATGTATATATACACATACATTCCGTTTAATAATCTTCCTGCTGTTGATATTACAAGAATTCACAACAATCACAAACATGGAAGCCAGGTGTTCTGAGGTTTTACTACAAATGTAAAACTTAAGTAAATCAAATAAAAATGAGGAGGTCTTTGAACTGCTTTGTAAGGTAATGCAATTTTAGGGAGACAGATGAGATGCAAGTAACAATTATATTATAAAGTAAAAAGTAAAAAAAAAAAAATAATATTTTTAAGGTTTATAATATCCCAAACTGAATCTCAATCTGTAGCAAAGGAGACACTTGACATGGAAGTGTGGAACAAAAGAGGAAAAAAGAATTCCTGTTAATATTTAGAAACTTAAACTGTTAGTTTTTATGTGTAAGAAGAATATATGCACCAGTAGATGGATTTTCAGGAAGGGTGGTGGTTGACCTACCATTTATAGAAATCACTGGTATGTTTCCACTTATATAATGGATTTTAGATTTCACTGTGTGGCAACATGAACTCCTGTGAAAATAACTTGTGAAATATTAGCCTTCTGGAAATACCATTTTAAAAATGCTATTATTCTTACTGGTGATCTGTAACACCATTATATTACTTGGTGCCGTTTTGATCTCTCAGAGGTAACTTCTTGATTAGGACCAACCGAAAATGGAAACAGATTTTTCTTCACTCCAGTTTTTTAAATATATGGATGAATTATCAATTTTGGAATCTCTAAAGGCATAAATGAGTGTCTTGCTTTCTGGTTTCAGCCATATGGTAGCCCTAGGCAGGAAAATGGAACTTTCACACATTGGCTCAAACACAACCACTTTAAATGTAACATCCTACTGTGAGCAAGTTAATTGACTTTTAATCAAATTCTACAATTAGTTTCATACTAAAATTGGTAGAGACAACACAGTATTAGTAATAATTTATCTCAGTTGTTTTGACATTGCGAACAGACTTTATAAGGACAAATGAGAATAGTTCCATCAGTGGGAGACTGCAACTGATCAGGCAATATGCTAATATTTTGTGTGATTATCAAATATATATTGTGATGGAAAAAGAGAGGAAGTGACAGAGAGGAGTCATGACATTTGTTTTCAAAATATGCAAATCTTTTTGTAAAATGTCACTTTAAAATAGAAATAGAAAATAAATCACAACTAACCTATTATGTGATCCATATTAAGAGACAAACTGTTTCAAATTCACTGAGTAATTGTTCTGTGACAGTACCAAAACTGATTCAAATGACTATGAAATTCTAAACCTTTCAGCCTGAATTCTTTAGTAATCAAAGCTTGTGTTTGCTGGTTTGCTATTTTGTCCTTCTGTTCTTGATTTTTAATTGATGTTCTTTGTCCCATAAAAGTGATCACTAGAAAAGAATACTACAGCTTTTACAAGTGAGGTCAGTGCAGAGACTTTTATTGTCTCAATCACCCAGAAGGAGATGTAGAGATGTATTAGTTTTCATAAAGCATAACAGAATTTAAAATGTTGGGAAAATAATAAGGCATGATAAGTTGATATCAGGTTGAAAGTGTGCTTATTTTTAGTGAAGTAAATGTGTTTTATTGTTTTTTTGGTGTTTTGTGGTTTTTTTCAAAGCAAATAAATAAGTAATATTAAATGATTCTACCAGTCATTTCAAAGAAAATGTATACAAGTGACCTGTATTAAACAAATATTAAACCTTTAAATACAAACTCAGCATTTCATCTTTCTTCTCCAACTTCCTCTTTTTCTTCTCATCTGAGGAAGGATAATATCTGCAACTTCTAATGGTCTGTCTTCCCCTGACAATGCGTGGCAGGACTAAAGACAACATAAACTGACAGAGATGAAGAGTGTTAAAATGTTGTAATAAAGCAAACAAACAAACATGTCTTTCAATAAGGTATGCCATATGTCATTGGTTAAGCATGTAGGGCTTTCGTTTCTTGAAAGTATTGCTTCAAAGTGCTGCTAAGAATAATCATCTCATTTTTGCTGAGGTCAGCATTCAGAATTAAAAACATAGTAGCAAATGAAAATCACCATTCAGATTATCCTGGAAATCAATTTTAACTAACATCAGAACTCCTTCTGTGCCTTTGTGAAAAGGGGAAAGCAGAATTAGCCTGAACTCTCCCCTTAGACCTGGTTGGAATTTTTTTTTTTTAATTAATTTTAAACCTTTTTAATTGATTATTTTATTTATTTATTTATTTATTTATTAGAATATATGTCCAGAATCTGAAGTCTAAAAATATTTGCTTTTTAAGCTTTTATTTTCAGGAAAAAAATGGTTATCAATTTTTAATAAAATATTTTGTTCAAAATATTTTTTATAAAAAAGGAATTCTTTTATGGAATATTTTCTTGATTTTCAAGTTTTTCTATGGAATTCTTAATTGGTATCTCAGCATATGTGGTACAGTGAGATACTATGGTAGGTAGTGCCATAGAGATTCCTGCAGAGATATGAAGCAATGGGGGACAGAGAAGAAGAGTAGAAAGGCATAGTTAAATAGGGGGGGAAAAAGATCTATATATTTATATACATGAGCATAAAGGTTTTCTGAATTAAAAATAGTTACTGTGATCACATCACAGGCAGGAACTGATGGAGGGAAGAGTATATTACTTCATTATTTGGTAATTCTGTAACTATAACACTAGTAGTGTTTCCATATATATAAGGACAATTGTCCTCATAGGAGGCCTAAGTTTATCACAGAATGAAGAAAGGCTTTATCATACAGAAATCTTCAGAGAAATCTTCAGATTCCCTTTTTCCATCTCAAATAAACAGAATTACTTGATTTTATGTGTGTGGCATTCTGATCTATCTTGTTATTTGAATATATAACCACAATTCTAATGAATGTATGGCTTGTCCTTTTTTTGCCATTTAAGAGCTTATAGAGATAGCCATAGGATTTTGCAATGACTTAGTGAAGATTTACTGTGATTCAGAGGTAACAAAAGAGTGGTTTGGAAAACATTTCCATAATTTCCTGTACATGGTACCCTACGGAAATAGAAGCCTCAGTCACACAAGAGCTTTCAGGGAGAGACTTTTTGGCTCTTGACTACACATGGTTACATCTTCCAGTTCCTGAAGGCATACACAAACTGTACTCCAGAGCTCATCACAACAGCAAGTACTGGCACACATTGCAGTTCTATTACAGTCTGAAATAGGAATGATATTGGAACAGGCAGAAAAACAGGTTTTCTCCATCCAAGTTGTAAAGTCATAGCTGTATATTCTACATGAGAACAACTGTAGAAATGTGTCATAGGATAACAATTCCTGACTATTTCTAAGGGGGCAATCAACAATAACAGCTAATTGTTCAACATCAGCTCTACAAAATCAAAATAACCTGCTGTGCTCTCTTCTGTTTTATCTCAAATAGGACACCACAGAAGGTAATCATTCTAAAATAATGGGGTTGTTTGAACACTACTAGCTCTACTCACATTTTTTAACTATATGAAACTTAACATAAAACTCTAACACAAACTAACGCATACTCTTGTCATTTTAACCAAGGAAAGAAAGAGCTAATGGCTCTTATGGCAAATGATGTGTCTTTCTCATAAGGTATGAAGGCTCAAAGGGAGTACATGAATGTTGTTTCAGGTAGGTAGACTCTATCAGAGGTTTCAGTCACCGTCATTTCAGCCAGTTCTACAGTACCATTACATACATCTTCAACACTTTTTTTCCTTGAATCTATTGATTTAATATTATTTTGGATTAGCATGCCACCTAAACATAGTAGTCTGTGCCATTTTTTTCATGGAATCTGTCATTAAGAGTGAATTCTCATTCGTTTCCTCACTTGTGGAGATTGCCCATTCTTCTCACTGATGGAGATTCCCTTTTTGTCAATACCTTTTATTAAAACAGACTTCTGATAATAATATTGTCTTCTCCCATTCCTTAAAAAAACCCTGCAGTTCTCTATCATGCACTGGAGCTTCTACTTAGTTTCTCAACCTTTTTTACTGTTACTTACAATGAATTTCGTTCACATCTCCTCTTGCTCATCTCATACGAAGATATGAAACCCAACTTAACAGTTTACTGTTATGAACTGTTCCCCAGTTCTTAGTACAGAAAAAAATAAAATAGCAGATTTGCACAAATGTGTAGAGTAGAACCTCCCCAGACTGACTCCAATTCCATTTTCTGGTAAGTATAGTGGAACCCCCATCTCATGCTTTTTCCTGAAAACTTTTGATTGAGGAAGACTTCATCCCCTTCAAAGGTTTTCGGATATGTAAAAAAAAAGTTATGAAGAGTGAAACCACAAGAGTAATTGTTTAAATGTTGATTTGCATATTTAGAGGCTTTATTTACAGATAATACCTTTGAGTTCCACAGTTCTCATAGTGCATCTTTTTCCCTTAAAATCATTCCTCACATCTTATATTTCAAAGATAATTAAAGCCAAAATGTGACTTGCCCGGAAAATTTTGATGTTACCAAGTTGTCATGGAAGGAATACATCATATGAAATTGATTTCTGCTAAATAGAAGGTCTTTTACATGATTCTTTAAAATTGAAATATAGAGATATTCACTAAACTGTTTTGGAGAAAGGCAATCTACCACAGCAAGATGTTTGCAATGTTAGTAGGAAATTTCTGAAAAGGAATTAGAACCAGAGGAAGAAGTGAAGCTAGGATGATGAAAAATAAAGCGAAAGTAAGCGAATAAGTACCCGGGAGCACTGAGACATTTGGGATATGTCAGGTGATGGATGTTAAGTTCTACTGAGTTTACAAAGTGCAGAAGGACAGAAAGAAAAGCATATGGGACTGAAAGGGCCACAGAAGTGACTGTGGCTAATTCATTCTAGTACCCTTGTTACCGAGTTGCTGCAGAAACATGGAACAACAGATTTTTAGACTAAGAGTTGATGAAAAATCCTATAACTTCAAAAAACCCTCTATTCCCTGGACTATATAACATATAAAATATTAAAACTTTTAGCCTTACCATTAAAGAAAAAAAGAAAAGAGAAGAAAAAGACAGTAAGGCCAGACACTCAAAAAGTTTTCCCTTAAGATTGGCATTAAGTGTTTTCTCATCAAGACTAGTTTAGTCCTTTCAGTACATTCCTAGAAAAGATGTAACACTCCGCAGGTAGAAGAAGCTACCTGGCTTTTACATCACCCTTTTCTGTCCTCAAAACTGATGATTGCCACAATGACTTCTTGATTCAGACTTGTCCATTACAGCTTAGTTACTTGTCCATTCAGTTTGTCTTCTTAAGGAAAACATTTGACAGAGTATCAGGGGAAAAAAATTGAGACTGAGGGCACTGATCTTCAAATTGAAGCTAATGCTTCATCTCACTTTAAAAAGCTTTCTATGAACATGCTCACAGAGTCATAGAATGTCTGAATTTGAAAGGCATCTCTGGAGGTCATCTTATCCAACCACATAGTTCAAGCAAGGCTAGCTAAGAGGTTGCCAGGATGGCTTTTGAATATCTCCAAAGATACTCAAAATTCTACAACCTTTACAGTCTTCCTGGGCAACCTGTGCCAGGGTTCAGTCACCCTCACAGTCAAAAAGTGTTTCCTAATGCTCAGGCAGAACCTCCTGTGTTTTAGTTTGTGACTATTTCCTCTCATCCTGTCACTGGGCACCACTGAACCTGGCTCCATTCTCTTTTCATCCTCCCTTCAGATATTTGTAAACATTGAAGAGATCCCTCTGAGCATTCTCTTCTTTAGGATAAATAATCCTACCGTTTCTCATAGAAGAGGTGCTACAGTCCCTTCACCACTTTTGGGATCCTCCATTGAACTCTCTCAAATATTTCCATGTCTCTCTTGTACTGGAGACAACAGAACTGGGCCCAGTAGTCCAGGTGTGGCCTCACCAGTGTTGAGTAGAATCACCTCCCTTGCCCTGCTGGTGGGAGGGTGAGGCCTCCTTAATCCAGGCTTTCCTCCCAGTCTCCAGGGACTGAGAATCCTGAAGGCTGGTCTTACTGCTGAAGATTCTTGTGAAGAAGTAATTCAGTACCTCAGCCTTTTCCGTGCCCTGTACCACTGGGGCCCCTGTCCCATTCAGCAGTGGGGACACATTTTCCCTAATCTTCTTTTTGGCATTTATCTACTTCCAAGAGCCCTTCCAGGTTTTTAGACATCTCTTACCATATTCAACTCCAAGTGGGCTTCAGTTTTCCTAAATGCATTTCTCTTCATACTTGGACAGTGTCTCTCTATTCCTCCCATGCTATCTGTCCCTCCTTGCACCTTCTGTAGGTTTCCTTTTTATGTTTGTGTTGCTGACAGGTGAGAGAAAATTTCACTATTTGAACTGGGAGTGTAAAAATAAGGTTCACAAATTAGTGCCTTGATTGAGTTTGTAACATGATGCTTAAATAAAAACAAATAAATAAACACAAACAAACAACAAAACCTAAACCTGAGAGAGAAACCTTTACATAGCCTGAAATTCAGAAAAACTGTGCTTTTATAGGAAAAAAGTTATGTTTACATAAAGGTAGACATGGCCAGGCAATTAATCTCATATAGAAATTTTCCAAAGAGCTGCAACTCTGTTGCTTTAAGAATAAGCTTAATTAAAATAAAATTTTATACTAACCCCTTACTTCTTTACAGTCACATTAATCTAATAGCAATAAATGTAAAAGTCAGGGTGTCATGGTTGAATCCTGGCTGGCAGCTAAGCACCACCTAGACATTTGCTTACTCCCCATGGGTGAGGTGGGGTAGATCAGAAGAGTAAAAGTGAGAAAACTCATGGGTTCAGATAAAGACGGTTTAATGGGTAAAGCAAAAGCCACTCCAACAAAGCAAAACCAGAAATTCATTCACCACTTCCAATGTACAGGCAGGTGTTCAGCCACCTCCAGGAAAGCTGGGTTCCATCATGTGTAATGGTTACTTAGGAAGACAAATGCCACGTGTATCCCTTCCTTCTTCCTCCCCCAGCTTTATGTGCTAAGCATGATGCCACATGGAATGAAACATCCCTTTGGTCAGCTGGGGTCAGCTGTCCAAGCTCTGTCCCTGCCCAGCTTCTTGTGCAGCTCCAGCCTCCTCCCTGGTAGGGTGGAGTGAGAAGCAGAAAAGACCTTGATGCTGTGTAAGAACAGCTCAGCAGTAACTAGAATATTCTTGTGTTATCAACACTTAGTCCCATACTCACTGCTATGAAGGAAATTAGCTCTACCACAGCTGAAAACAGCAAATGGAGCATGTACAAGTTAGGAAGAGCTTTGAAGACTCTTTGAAAGTGATGAAGGACCTCATGGAACCCTGAATATGCGTTTCAAAGTCTAGCTTGACCACTTTTGCTATGATGACTTATAAAGATGACAAACGAATGAGCTATCGGGTTTCATACCCTTTCAGTTTAGAAAAGGTATGAAAACCCATAGCTTGAAAGATTAAGTGAGCATGAAGAAAGAATTATAATATTTTGAAACCAATGGAATGCAGAATTTTTTTTCTACCTTTGGGCTGTAAAGGAAGATGGCTTTGTTTTTGTGGATTTTATTAAAGTTTGTTAAATGAAAAGAAAAAAGAAAAAATTAAAATAGAGACATAAAAAAAAAAAAAAGAAATAGCCAGGAGCTAGGATTAAAAATCCACAGGCTGAAATGTATCTATTTGGGTGATCCCCACTTATTACACTGAAAGCCACCATATATTCCCTCTTACAGACATGAAGTGACATATTTGACTTGAGATATTTCTCTTGTTGAGAGCATCCACAACTCTTAGTTACAAACAGGAAGAAAAGGCTCCTAACTTTGAAAACAGTGGTTCGTTCAGGCAGGAGACCTCAGTAACATTTGTTTCTAGTATTTCTGTCTACTGCCTGAATAATATTTTTAGGTTAGGAATGTATCAAATAATTAACTGCAAAATTAATAAATAGTATATTAATATTTTATATCAAACTCTGTTATAAAACTTAAATTGATGATAGTTTAATGTATTAATACTGTTTGAAGTATTCTAGGAAAATTACATTAAAATAACTGTATGAATTTGAATGTTAGAAAATTGTTACAAAGATTATTGATTTTATACAAATACTTGTGCTTTGTCCATACAGCTTTTGTCGAATTAGTTCTATCCTAATGTCACAGATATTAAGTGAAAATTTATGCTGCTAGTCTAAAGGACATTCCTGCCAAGAAATTAATTTAAGAAGTTACAATTAGCATATATGAAATAATCAAAATGTGCTATATGGGAAATTAAATACCTTCATAGGAAAGCTGCAGAAAGATAAAAGTATAATACTTAAAACAGGTCTATAAAAATTCTGTTGACTCAGTTTAGGTAGCATGGCGGAAAATGTACATTTACTTCAAGACTGGAAAGATAAAATTAAACCTTTTTATAAGAGTAACAAATATGGTTAAATGAGTCAAAAGAAGACATTAAAAAATAAATCATCTATTAAACTACAGGATATTCCATTTTGGAACATTCAAATAAAAAGTTGGTAAGTACTTCCTATTTTCAGTACATTTGAATATTTTCACCAGATCATGCTATTATTTTAGAAGATTTTTTTGCTGGAACCAATTTTAGTTCTGTTGATACATATAATGTCTGTTACAATTATTACAGAAGAAAATATATTGAACCTCATGTTAACTACATATGTACAGAAATAAAAATACTGAAAGTAACATTTCCAGACTTTATCACACCTCAAAACAAATCAGCAACAAACATGCATAAAAAGTATACAAATATATAAAACCAAGTTCTAAACAAATGATGAATGTTGTATTACAATCAGCTCTAACATAATACCTCTATAAAAAGAATGCATTTTTTTCAAAAATAATATATGTATGGCATCTGGTAGCACAAAGGACTAAAGAAATATATAGAACAGGCTGTTCAGATATTGTGGTAGTGTGGCAAGTGGAATTTTTTATTCATAGTTTGTGAAACTGCCAGCTTTAGCAAACTTCACTACCTGATATACAGATTATGACGCTAAGAAATGTCTTTTCCCAAAAAAATTGATTTTTCCCTTGTGATCCCCAAAACAGTGATGTCTACACTATAAGAGGCTTTCCCACTGCCTTAGCTGAGCTCGAAGACTTACTTTACAAAATTCTTCATTTATGTGTTTGGCTCTCACTTGTAGTCCTTTAAAATGGTCCCCGTACAACAGTGTCCTTGAAAAACCTTACCAAGGTTGAGAAAATATGAAGGTGGAAAAAGGGAGTTCTAGAGAAGAAAACAAACCTGGCAAATAGCAGCTTCTCACTCATTTTTTGCCTTACTCCTCTTCTACTAACTGTGATTAGTATTGCCATAATAAAAAGCAGTACTTTGCTATTCTTCAACTTTTGGTAGTGTCTTTGCCAAGTTGCTGGCTGCTGCTGACACTCAGTTTAGACCAGATACATCTTTACAATTCAGGTCATGCATCAAAGCCTCTATTTGCTTTTGACCAAGGTGAGATGAGCAACGGCCTACAACTAATTTCAGGATATAGAGAGACACATAAAGTCAGGTTTCAGAGGTAGAACTGATTCAGGAAGAGCAGTGTTTCTGTTACCTTATTGCAGCCTTGAAAAGTGAAATCAGTGCCTGCTGAAAGCCGGATTCACTAGACATTTACAGGTTTGTGAAAAAATGGTTTAGCCTCAGGTAATCTACTTTAGATCCATTATAAACAGGAGCAGGACTGTAATTTTGTTGTTGTTGCTGTTTAAATGGTTTTACAGATTGCACTCCACTGGGCTTCAGTATTTTGTTTGTCAGCAGCTACCATTTGTTCTTTCCAGTGCTGCCTAAAATGTCTTTGGGAATAGCAGAAGTTTCAAAGATACAGTGTTTATGTTTGAGGTCAATATTCTACAAAATTTTATCAAAATCAAAGATTAGAAGATGTCTAATTATTTGCATTGTTCATGACAATGCTTTATCCTATCCTCCTGTCGTACTCAGCCTTACTGTTCCCACAAGTAGTTCTTGTGAATCCTCAGTTGCTGAAATTGAATTAATAATTGGTCATATAAAAGTCAGCTGCAGATTCTCAGTGTTAGGAACTGCTAGATCTGGCAGCCTGGCCAAGGTGAGACTGCTGAGGACCATAACCCTGCATCACTGGGTTACCCCAGCTTCCCATATGCCTCTGTGTGTACAATAATCAGACTTCTATCACATAACATAAAACCTAGGTGCCTGTTTTCTTATCAACACAAATGTACATAACCAGTAGAATCACTGCATAAAGCTGTGCCATTCACAAGCTGTGCAAAAAGGACCCCTGAGCAGTCCCAAAATAAAGTTCCTGGCAGTGTTACTGTGATGCCTGTGAAGGGACAGCTCTGTCTGACACCATCCACGTACACACTGTGAAGTCCATGTCACTGTGAAATCCATGTCACTTTTCCCACTTTTGTCTTCATTTCATTCCACAGGTTTCCCCCTTGTCTTTTCCCTTCAAAACACATTTCTTCACCTCTTGCTTCTTCCTCGCAGACAGAGGGACTTCTCTCCATCATACTGTTGGAAATCTCCTCACCACAGTCTGGGACATTCAGTTTTGAGAAAAATTTCCTTGTATCTTGGGTAGAATTCCTTTACAGAGATCTTCATTGAAAAAATTTACTTGGCTTTGCAAATTTCTCCAACCATCTTCACACTCAAAGTGTTTATTCCACATACTGCAGGTTCAGTTTTTGGCCTAGGTGACAAATAGAAGAGCCAAACCACTGCCTAGTCCTTAGGTGATAATAAAATGATTATCTGGTCCTTATATTTTACAAGACATTTCCCCTTTGTACTTCCTACTTCTATTAATTTCTGGATTTTTGTTACAAGTCACCGGCTGGCCGGACCCAGCATCTCAGTAACATGATTTCATGTTTTGTACATGAGCAAGTACGGAAAGGAGATAAGGTAATTCTGCAATGGGGGTTAAAACCCCCCCATGTATTACCCTCAGTGTCCTATGAAGCTCCAGAGAAGTGAGTGCTCTCTTTCCAGATCCACCATTACAGGACCAATAGCTCTGCTGAGTTTGACCGGCAAAAGTTTTTGATCATGGGGTGTGACCCCTTTCAGTCAGAACTTCAATTACTGCCATGAAGACAGTCTGTACCTTACACAGGACACACAGGGGTTTCAACATCCCAGGCCATACAGTGAATGAAGGACATGACAGAATATTTGCTGATGGACTCTGAAGCTTCAGGTAATGTACCTCATTCAGCTTATATGAGAGAGCTGTGGTGGGTATTCCCTGCTGGTGATACTGGTGTGAGAGCTCCCAAATCAAGGAAGAGGTATGGATGATTTGTTCTTGAGGCACTAGACACTTGTAGCAGAAAGACAGATAAAGATCTCTGATAAGAACTGTTCTTGCTATAGTTAAGAAACTGGCGTCCATATTGGAAAGATTTAAACTAATTTGAGAAATTATTACTATTTTTTTTTATTATATATAGAAGATATGTTTTACATAGAAAAGGAGTTCTCACCTAAGCCACTTCTTGATTGACAGAGCCTTGTTTAAAAAAGCCAAATATTAAATTTTGCAGTCTTTAAATATAGATATAACTGGTTTAAACAATTGTGATTTGTCGTGAAAGTAAGGGAATGGGATTTTTTACTACCCAAGTCAGAGGACAACCCTGCAATATTTAGATGATGTGAAGTTGAAGGAAGTGGTCCAGAAATACTGTGAATGTCTTTGCATCCATGTCTGCTGGTGCTTGGAGAAAGTTGACACTCTTGAAATTTCTTAGGCCTTGAAAGAAGATCTACAAGTGAAAGATATGACTAATAAAGGTCTTGCTCAACCTAGAATTTCTGTTAGTCTAATTAAAAAATATGCTGCTAGATATTTTAGACTGAAAGGCATATGTGACTCACAGCGCAAATCTTTTCGGCCATGAAACAGGATGACAACCAACAGGTGTTGGGTTCAGTTCATTTTCAGTGTTTGTCAGTCCACAGACTTGTAGCCCAAATTAGCCTTGGCACATGTTGTCTCCTGCTGAGTGTCATGGTTGTGGATGGAAAGGGATGAGGCGGAAAAGCAAAGGACACAAGTTCATAGAAAGAAGTTCATAGAAAAAAAAGCTTTCATTAGTCTACTGAAAATCAAACAATTAGTTTCAAATGACAAATTACATAAAAATTTAGGGGAGACAAAGTGACTTTGAACAAACTCTCAAAACACTTGAAAAATATCAAGTGAAGAAGAAAACTCTTTAACAAATTATTGTGTATACTTATATGATTTTCAAGAAAAAAGTTTTCCTTCTTCAGACAAGCATTAAGAGTGCCAGATGGGTGACTGAGAGAACATATTCTCTACCTTCAAAACCAGCTCAAATGAGGAGACTGGCTTAAGTGGATAATGTATATAAAAGCAGCAACATGAAGGTCACTTGAGCAATTAAAAAGATAAGTGAATGGTAGAGATATTTTGAGCAGTACTGAAATGATTTTGCTCATTGCAATCAATGAGCAACAAGTCAAAGATGTCAGCCTGCAGCAGAATAGTATAACTTTGTTTTTGTTTACTGGAAGGGAAATATGCCTACTTGCCATCTTCATTTTCCCCTTCCTAAAAGAGCTTTACTCAAGGGTATTAGAAGTATACATGATATGTACATACTAAATATGGGGGGTTGTTTTGTTTTGTTTTGTTTTCTTTTGTGGGTGGGTTTTATTGTTGTTGTTTTTTTATTCTCCTAGGAGTGCTGCACTGAAGAGAATAATATCTGAAAGGGACTGAGAAGCTTAGGAATTTTAGGTTCAAGCTTTTTGTAAAGAAGTACAGATTTAGACACGCACCCACTAGCCACTGTCACAGTCAATTCAATGAATTAGAACAGTATGGAAATAACTTAAAAAAAAATCCTCTCTGGGGAGTCAGGTATACATTTCTTAGCTTTGTTAAATTACACACTAATACCAGCAAAACAAGACTAGTAATTTTAAATTTTTTCTAACTGAAAGTGAAAGGGTTTGTAACAGTACCTGCAAAGATATAAGGGTTTTGAAGGGGTCCTGTAAAGGTGAATCCCTTGAATGAGATCTCCTATTATATCACAGTAGGATTCATTGAGTGTTATCTAGTTCCCTAAATACACGTCAAGTGGTATTTTGAAAGCTGTAGAGTATCTGGGACATGTGCATGTAGCTGCTGTTTGTGACACAGGAGACCTACAAAATACTTGCTTCTTTCTAAACTAGTAGATGAAGGTCAGGTGGAATTCCACAGGACATTTAAAATGACACCAGGTGCTTTTAGTTGAGAAACTAAATCCAATCCCATGTCTCTAACAAAAATTGATAGCACAAAACACAGAGATGCAGCTATTCTTGCTGTATGATGAAGTGAATTTGTCGTCACTCTAGACAGACACAATCAGTGACACAATAGACTGAGGGAAAGGGGGGAAAGAAGACACTGCCTTTTCCCTTTCACAGTAAAATATCTTAGGTCTGGGGCAAAAATCCTAGTTCAGATTAAAAAAATAAAAGAGGACTCCTGCCTCTAGGAAACCATAAATTATGCCAAGCCTTGAAAAACATTTTCCTAAGCTGAACTAGTGTAGATGCGTTACAATTTTGAGATTGCAGTTACACGAAAGTTGTTAAGTGCAAAGCTTAACTGAAGAGGGAGATTGTGATAAAATTTCTTGGAAGTAGCAGTTATCAAAAACTCAGCTTTTGAAAACTGGAAACTTGGGGGAGGTTGCATACAGAGGCAGTGAAAGCATTTCAGTGAAGATTTGTCTGTGGGTCTACACTGAGTTCTGGAATAACTGGCACATTTTCCCACGGTTCTTCACAATGTAACCACTAGAGTGGTTGAGGGTATTTGAACGCTGACACATGTCCTCAGAAATCCTAGAGCCCAGCCTGGATAATTACATCAATGCTATAGTTCTGAGTATGCAGGAATGAATCATAAAGAAGGATCTGAATGAGGATTCTGCAGACAAACTTGGCAATCAAGTACTACATGTACAAGTGCTATCCTAAGGATACAGCCTACATTGATGACGGTTTACTTAGAAAATGTAGGAACAAGGTCCAAAGAGTGGCAGATCTCTTATTTGGGTCAAAGAAAAAGAGGTATAGGAATGTTCCCTGTCAGTATACTGTCTTCATGCTTATCTGTTACTAGTACAGAGAGAATACGTCAGAGAGAGTCTGGCAGAACATACATTCAAGATCATTGAAGGACCTTCTCGCTCAGATTTGGGTTATCTGGAGCATGAAAACTGAGTGCTGACAGGGCAAAGATAGTAGAGTGTATAGTTCTGTAGAAGTTCTGCAAGTCACTTCTTAAACCTACGGGCTTGTTTCTCAAATACAATTATAATATTTTGCATATAAATAATCTCAGATCTATTGTGACTCTATTACTGTAGTTGAGAGACCCACATACACGACCTTTAGAAAACAATACATACACCAGACTTGCTACAACACCTAAAATTTCCTAGATACTGTTTTTCTGATATGCCAAAAATGACAGTAGAGAGAGTCAAAAGGAGTGCAAAGCTGTTTTCCAGTATGTACTGTTTGGCCTCCAGCATGTACTGGTGGTGCATGGGTTCTTTTTTTGCCAGGTGTGGGACTCTGCACTTCCCCATCTGGAACATGAGCTTCCAAATAGCCCAGCCCATTTCTCCAGTCTGTTGAGGTCCCTCTGGATGGCAGCACAACCCTCTGACATATCAGCCACTCCTCCCTGTTTAGTGTCTGCAACAAACCTTCTGCAGGTAAACTCTGGCCCATCATCCAGATAATTTAGGAAGATGATGAACTGAATTGGACTCAATATTGACTTCTGGTCTATACTGCTGATTGCTGGCCTCCAATTAGACTTAGTACCACTGAACACCACCCTCTGGGCCTGACATTCCTTTCAAATCCATCTCTCTGTCCTCTCACCCAGTCCATTCATCAACAAGTTGTCTATGAGGATCTTCTAGGAGACAGTGTCAAAATCCTTACTGAAGTCGAGGTAAACAATATCCACTGCTCTCCCGATACTTGCCAAGGCATTTCATTGGTGAAGTTTCTCAGGTTGGTCAGTCATGTCTTCCCTCTAATGAAACCATAGTGACTCCTCCTGATGACTTTCTTGTGCTTCATGTGCCATAAAATGATTGTCCTACTGGACAAAGATACTTTTGTCCGGCCTAGTAAAGTGCATCCTTTCTATCCTAAGCAGATGCTGATTCTTAAATAGGTTCTAGATTCATCCAAGCTAAACCTGTTCCTGACATCAGCTCTGCAACCAGTTGTTGGCATACAGTATCAGCTTTCACCCTTTAGCCTCACCAGCAGACAGGATTGGGAACACCACATGGGCCCCTAGAGCTCTGCAGTCACTATGGATCCTTTCCAGATTGTCCCACTGTTGCCCACAGGGAAAAACATCTGGGGATAATAGTCAGAGGGTTGGACAAACCTCAGCAGTCTCTCGGCAACATCCTGGATCCAGGCACCCATAAGCAACAAACTTCTTTAGACAACAGGTCAGGTTAACAGGTGGGTTCCTCTGTGCCTTGCAGCAGGGTCACCCACTCCTATTACTTACCACTTACCCAAACGCCTCACTGGAAAGCACATCTAACTCTTCCTCAGCTTTGAGATCAGTGGACCTGTACTGTAGTGACAAGCCACTTACTTTAGTTGTTTCTTCTATTTTATTTTCCTAAGCTGCAGAGGTATGATTAAAGCGGTGTAATTTCTCACTCTGTCATACTATTATGCACTGGGGTGCACTGTTTGACAGATGAAAAAAGTTCCTTTCATTAGTTTGTGCTCCTAGACATTGGTGTGGCTGGTGGCAGGCGGAACTACTAGTCTCATTTTCTGTGCTTGCATCCAAAGTGCTATTCCCAGAGATGAACAGCACACTTTTCTATATCCTGGAGAATGCACTATAAGTAGTTTTAGACAGGACTACTTAAAATGTAAGTATGGTTGGAATGTGGGGTTTTGGGAAATGTTTCAGGAATGGTAAGAGACTTGAAAATTCTTCGACATGACTGGAATGTTCAGGTTTTGATGAAAACTCTAATTTCAGCCAACGCCCTGTGGGTGTAAGGCAAAATACAGTGTGCAAGCAGTGGCTAGTACAAAAATGTTTGGTAGTTCACTGGATGTACTTATTTGTGGTTTGTACCTACAACTTTTGATTACCAAATAAATTGGCCAGAAGTACTGTAGCTTGCAGTTAAGCTAAAACATCCATGAGGGATTGCTCCAAAGCATGTCTTTTGTTTGAGACTCAAAAGAAGAGAATACAACAGTGCTTTCAGTTTCTACATGGATACCTTGTTTTGCTCTTTCTGAAGGGTTTTAATATTCCTTACTGCTATATGTGAACTTACTCTATGTCACTTCCACATCATCCATTAAATTTGTTTCTTACCTTGCATATTTCAAGGTTGTTGATCATCAAGGACATAAATAAAACTATCCTTCCACTCGGTTTGCATTGATTTCCCTACACATCATGCTTTCCCCACATCTTTTAGAGATTCCCCACAATTTTTAGAGAATTTTTCTAATTCTCTAATTCTCAGAAGTTTTTTTGCTGGTTTTCAGCTCTCAGATTCAGACTTTACACTCTGATTGAACTTTTGCTTCTACTCTTGGAACAGTCTCCTTTGTCATAAAGAAATACTTTCACAAATAATTTTTTTTCACACACATGAATAGGTATACAGTATGTTCTCTCCTTTCAATGTGTCCTTTCTACTTTAGATTAAGGTGCTAAAGATTCAATCCATGTATCATGGACATTTATGACATGTTCAATAAATCAATCCTAAAAATAATCATCTTAGTACTTTCTAAACTTCAGAATATTATATTCAATAAATCAATTTAAGTGAATAATTTGCCATATTTGCAATAAGTGTGGAATGTGTTATAAAAATATAGATCTGCTGATTTACTAAAGTTTATAAAGATTGAAGGAAGTTTCTGTCTTTCATAGTAATGTAGTATATATATCACATATCTAAAAAGGTTAAAAATTAGGTATACAGGTTATTTACAGAAAAAATAGAAACATTTGGTATTATTTGTTTGTTTGCTTGTGTTCAGGCCTTCAAGGGTAATTATGAAAAAAACCAAATATAGTTAAGACGAATTTAACAAAATTTTTGTCTATTTACTGTTGCTATTCAGTCTTTTTATGGAACAATGTTTTTTCTATATGACAAGGGTGTTATTTTGGCTGGGGTAGAGATAATTTTCCTCACAGTGGCTACTGTGGGGCTGTGTTTTGGGTTTGTGTTGAAAATACACACAATTCATAGTGTTGATAATATAAAGATGTTTTTGTTATTGCTGAGCAGGGCTTACACAGAGCCAAAGCCTTCTCTGCTTCTTGTACTGTCATGCTGACGAGGAGGTTAAAACTGCATGGGAGGTTGGGAGGAGACACAGCCGGGACAAGTGATCCAAACTGACCAAAGGGATGTTCCATACCATATGGCATCATGCTCAGTATATAAACTGGTGGAAAGAAGGAGGAAGGTGGAGACCTTTGGAGTGATGGCGTTTGTCTTCCCAAGTAACCATTACGGGTGATGGAGCCCTGCAACCTGGAGATGGCTGAGCTCCTGCCTGCCCATGGGAAGCAGTCAATTAATTCCTTGTTTTGTTTTGCTTAAGTGCAGCTTTTGCTTTCCCTATTAAACTTGCTTTATCTCAACCCAAAAGTTTTCTAGCTTTTACTCTTTCAATACTCTCCCTGATCCTGCTGCTGGGGGAGTGAGTAAGTGGCTGCGTGGTATTTGGTGGCTGACTGGGGTTAAAGCACCACAACAAGTGAGAAATAGAATTCATGTTAAAATCCCTATCAAACCAAAATGTGTTGAAAAGGTTAGATTTGTATTCCCGCATCTGAGTCAACAAGTGTAGTTTTGCATCAACAACAGTATTTGAAGCAAGAGGAACTTATTTTGTATATCTATATCAGTCCTGATGTAGAGTGGAAAATAGATAAAGTACACCTAGAATACTGTTTTTCTTATGATAACTAAAACTACATTAAATTCATCTGAGGAAAACCCTGTGAAAGGAATTGATATGAAATAATTGATGTGAAAGATTTCCATTATTACAGTAAATGTATTAGAATAAAGATTTTTGTGGTGAGTTCTATCCTCAGTACCTTACAATTTAATTATGCATTCCATCTTAACACAAAGAAATCACAACTCTAAACCAGATTTACTGTACCTTTTTTTTGCTGTCTTGCAGTAATTTATCATAAGTTATGTTAAAAGAAGACTTTCATATTCCAAAACATTCGTAATATTTTAAATTGCATTTGCAGGTTTCAGAACATCCACTGAAATGTCCATTTTTTTGGCAAAACAATTTTGTTCTTTTTTATGATATTAATAACAAGATAATGCTTCTGATCAAACTTTTATTTATGAAAAAAAAAATTTTCTGATGTTGCTTTTTGGTATCCTAGTATCTAATTTTCTGCCTTAAGTCAGATTTGGTGGTGGTGTAGAAACTCTTCTTTACATATCTCAGAGCCTGTCTAGTCTACCGTCGCTCATTTTGCCCTGACATTTATGCAGCAATATCTGCTCAGAGTTAATATAGTTAGGTAAGTCTGGGCAATGTTCCAAGAGGAACCATTTTGCTTTACAATGAAGCAATCCCCACTCAACGCAATTCCAGGAATATTCATCCTTGGCTGAATGGTGTATTTATGATTCTTCAATGTTATTCCATTTTTGTGAGTTCCACCAGTATTTGTAATACCAGTTGTAACTTATTTATTTCCATCAACAGCATTAAGTCATTTGTGAGGCCCTCTCTGCTCTCAGATTTCATGAAATAAATCAGTACAAAGAAAGAATTTTTTTTCCAGAACATACTTCTTTACTGGGTGCTGAAAGAAGTCCCTTCCAAACCAAATAAGCATTTACCAAGGGAAACTATATCTTTCTTCTGAGTACTTTTGTGAATTTAGCATTCCCAGAGTTTAATAAAGACTTGTGAAAGCTCTTCCCCTTTGGCCACGATCACATGCAACATTCATCAGCAACTAAAGAATAACAAACCTTTAGAGATTTATATTTTCCTGTAACAGAGAGATAGACTGTGTTTATAGAACTAAGTCCTAGACTACAACAAAAGGAAAATGTACTATCTCTGTGATAGTAGTGTCATTCAGGGATATTATAGTTCTCTCTTAATCCAGGATGATATTTGGATATAGAACACAGCATGCCAATCAGCTGCTATACAGAAAGTCGTGCTCTCAATTATAAATGGGTGAAAAAAGAAATCAAAACCAACAACAAGGGAAGCACAAAAGTGTTACTGAAGCATGAACAAAACCAAGGGACTTTATTTGCAATCTCATCAGCTCCAATACCGATTCTTTTGGGGTGGCCCATGTCAAGACACTGTATTTCATCAACATCATTGCTTTAGGCATAAAAGTTAGGAGTCATGCTTAACTACCTGTGTCATAAGATTCATGAAGATTCACTAGTTTGTACTTGTAGCATTGGAATTTTAAGTAAATACTTTCTTATTAAATACCAACAGACTAGTTTTATTTTAATTCTAATAAGCTGACTAACAGAAATATCTGTGCCTTCAGTTCTCTACAAAAGTGTCTGTTTTAAATTGATAAACGTGCTTCTAAGTTCTGTAGTAGGAACACACTATTTTAATAATGTGCCCTATACTTCAAGCAGCATCTGGGTACAAATTCTTCTCAAATGTAGGCAGACTAAACCACGTTTCAACCTCTAGTTATAAACTCTTGTTAGCATAGTGCCTTTGGGTGTTTACTGACACCTGTCTAACCCTTTTCTCTGCCTTTCACATTCCATCTTTTTGGGGGATTTTATTAAAAACCTCGAATTTTCAGGGGTTTAAAAATCATGCGCACATTTTGATTTTCAATAGACTTATTTGAATATTCTTAGAAGTTATGACATCACAGCCTTCATTTAAAGTATCTTTATTAGTAGATCTGTACATACTAAGTAGTTTACATTGATAACAGAATGCTAAAGAGGTGCTCATTACTGTTTACAGTAATGGCTTACATTTTGGAGGATAAATAAATGTACATAATAACTACTCCATTTAATTTTAAGGACTAGCCAAAGTGATTATTATCTTCATTTGTTAGCAGTCATTATGCACTTGATACATGCATTACACATCCACTACACTCGCACTGAGAAAATGACTAACTGAATTTCTACAACACCACCACAAATTTTGTGCACTAAAATTGTATACAGTACACAATATGCTCACTGCAAGAACCCACTTCTGCTAAGTGGGTGTTAGGTGAGTACTCAGTGCTTACTTTAAAGTGGATCTGTCTTAATATAGATGAGAATACATAATAGATAGGTAGCTCTAGATACAATATCTTATGAATATCGTTGATTGGGTACTTTGGGGTGTTCATACGTGTATGAACTTGGATCCATAGATGTTTTAAAATAATACAGGAAGTTAAAAATCACATTTATTCAGATGCTTTGAAAATCCTTGACAATTAAGAGTCATCAGAACATCGGATATAGTTCTCTAAAAATTACTATGTCCAAGTTCACAAACAATGAAACAATCACTAGCAGTATCTTCTTTGAGAGCATCCTCTTGACCTGTCTTGCATTTAGAGTTTCTAAAATAATTGGAACAAGATGGAGGAGTCCTGAAAACAAAGAGAATATTTTTCTAATAATGAAATTAAACATGAAAGCAGGCCATTGACTGTTTTACAGAAAATAGTTATGTGTTTATGTATGCACTTTCTATGACTCATTACTAAGTAAACATTTTCCTTCAGGAGTTGGCTGGTTAACGTCCTCTGTATGAAGCTTCCAAAAGGAAAATAAAAAAACTATCATCATTCAAAGCAAGTTAAAAGTATGCCACCTGAAACACAGCGTACACAGACCCAGAGTCACAGGCTGACTTCTCTGATTGTCTTTGGCCTGGTGTCATTCTATTGGAGTTGCCTGAGAGTTTTGACTCGAAGTTGCATGTGGTTGTCATCATGAACCTGCTCTTCTTCCCTCGCAGGTGTACTTTGAGCCTGAGAGGTTGCTGATTGATGTCTTGCTTGGTACCCGGCTTCCCTTCTCGCGTGGGGCAGCCAACCTTTGCTACTTCCTGACATGGTGCATTTAACTGAGATTTCACTGAAAAAAAGCCTTGTGTTCCACTCAGCAGAAAATGTAATATCCCCATACAAAAAGATTAGGTGGGTTGAGACAGGGTAAATAGATGCTTAACTGGTCTTACATTAATAAAAACAGCGATTTTCAGTTTCAATCAAGGTGATAAATGTCATCTTAAGCATCAACATCCATACATGAATCCAAGTCTCAGAGCCAAAAAGTGTGCAAACATATTAAGTCATACTACATAATTTGTCATTCTTGGCTGAAGTCACTTCTTCAGGTATAATTATAAAGACATTTTGTTCTAGGGATGAAAAATTTCTCAACAGTCCAAAAATAATCAACAAAATAAAAAAGAAACCAAGAGAAAATTCATGTATTCATTATGGTTTTCAATTATAAGAATGAGCAAATTAATTATTTCTCAGCAATGTGTATTTTATTAAATCATATTGACAGCATACATGAGTGGCATTTCAGAATTTTAAACTACATGTTGGTTCAATCATTGATGTTCTCAGTAAATATTAGTTAACACAGGAAGCATGATGACAGATCTGATCTGGTATCCAAAGAGCTAACTAAAAATCATTCTTAAGAATACCTTAAATTTTCTGTTCTTTCCTTCTGAGATCTGGGATTCTGTTCCTCTAGGGTTAGTCTTATGTAATTTTTTAACAGCTCTAATTGCCTGTTTAGCTGCTCCAATGCAAGGACAAAGCTTCTCCCAATATTTACTATTAATTTTCCTATTAATGTAAAATACAATAATTTGGAAATTCTTACACTGGATTCCCAGAACTATCATGAAAATATTTCCATGTTTGGTCATAGAAGGGTTAAAAATACCTTTAGGCCCCTAGTCACATCAAGTTTATCTGCAATTAATTTGAGCACATGGTCGTTAATGCTTATATATCAATACAGTGGCTTGTTCGAATAACTCTTTCATATTTAAGCAACACACAATCATTAAAACTCCCATTTTGGTATTTTAAATATCCATGAATGCTAATGGGGACAAAACACCTGTTTTTCCATTGAAGTCGTGTTACTCAGCCCTAGAGCTAAATTGAGGAAGGTCAAAAGAAGTAAAGAAAGTTGCCTGAAGTCACAAAACGAAAAACAAATCAACCCAGTGAATGTTAGAATGAAGGGCTAGCAGTCCAGAGGCAAAATATCAGACTAAACACCTTTCTATTGTCTTATTTCAAAATGTAACTTCATTCATTTTTATTCCTCCTATGTAAATAAATCAAAGAATTGTTTCATGTTCAGCTGGGTTGTTGGTCTGTTGCTTTTAATATGTGGATTGTGATTTATTGTTCTTGAATCTGAAAGAAATACCCTGATTATTAAGATAATATAATAATCCCTCAAAGATCTGACTATAATTCAAAATCTGTGTACTTGTGTGCCCATTTACCTCATATTAATTTCCTATGCATATCAGAAATATTATAATGTAATTTGAAATGTCGCCTCAGTTCAAATTAAAATACAAACACCTCTTTATTTATAATTCTTCATTAACTTGAAGTTTAAAAAATCTTTACTAAATATTGTATCACAAGTTGATTTTTGTTTTTAAAATTCTACAAAATTTAATCTAAATATGTGTGTTGTATTAAAACACATCTCTTTTCACATATCTCTATTTGGATGGTAAAGAATAGCTGCAATTTGTTTTCCAGTCATAGACCTCAGAACAGTATGAACGTGATTGTTGAAGAGTAGTGTCTGTAGAGCTTGGTTCACACTCAATAAATACATTTGAAAATACGTTTTCATAATATGTGGCTGTAAATGGACAGAACTATATAAATTACTTTCAGAGAAAACGGAATTCATTGTGGGAGAGGAGTCATTAAAATAGTAGAGAAGCCATTCAAGGTAAAGTATTGTAAACACAGTACTAGGAGAAATGTCTCAAGGACTTTTTGACTGAATATTATAGACACTTCTCAATGAAAATCCTGCTTTCCAAACAAAATCTGAGGCCAATCACCTGTATGTTGTTGACCTAAAACATATTACAAAAGAGGGGAAAATACTGGGTAGGTTTCTCTCTCCATCTTTTTTCACTGATTCCTGTACCTGACATATCATTTATACTGTTAGACACTTCAGCACAAATGACTATGGACGTGATCATTGACATTGTAGCATTTATTTGAAGAAACTTCCAAAGGCTCTTCCTGACCCCAATCAAAAAGAGCAAAAGCCAGATTCTTTCAACATTAGATTTATATACTTGAGCAACTTTTTTATACTCTAGTATTCATATATCCTAACAGCTTCAATTTACACATGCCTCAGAAGAAGAAAAAAATACGTGAAGAAAATATTGGATTCTATTGACTAATATTTTTGATTCTACTGAGCTATCAAACTGATGAAAGCAAGAAATTTTGATAGAACATTTTTTTCTGGACACTGTTGACATAATCTAGTAATGGAATAATATCTAATCTATTTCTCAAAATCTTATGTAAAACCACAATTCTTATTGGAAACTCAACAGTTGTTTACAAGAATGTAACATTACTAATTTTCTTTATGTTTGTTTTTGAAGAATAGCTGTTGCAGGCACCTTAAACGCAGAAAACCAGTAGAATTTCATCTAGAACTAAAGATAATCCTTAAAGCAAAGAACATATGAGACAGACATAACATTCTGTGTCTAGGGACTGCTGAACACAGCTACTTTGAATCAAGCTTAATCAAGTGTTTGATTAGTCACATTGCTCTAGACCCATTCACTAAGTAAACAGTGGTAATTTTTGAAGTTGTATAGTTTAATCTGTGACCTATTTAAGGTCCTGAAATAAGTCAACTGGGAACTGTGAAGATAGAATGAAAAACAGAAGCTGAAGAGATATATAAAAGAATGAAAATCAGTTTCTAATAACTAGTAGAAAATGGATGCAAAAAGATAACACCTTAGGAGTGATTACTTCCCTTGCAAGATAAGACTAATAACATAACAGACAAACTTGAAGGATGATCTACCTGAATTTGAGTAAGAGACTAGAATGTGAGTGATTTTTTTATAATTAATGAAAAGTGAGGTAATTTTTTCCCCCAACTTAATTAATTAATGTTTACCAAATATTAATTAAATTATATGTTATGTCCAAATACTGAAATATATTTAAAACTAATCCACTAAAAAAAAAAAAAAAAAATAAAAACAAACTTACAAAAATCAAACCAATAAAAAAATCCCAAAAGACAAAGATATGAAATTCAAAATTACAATTAAAATTAGCTAAACTTCCATTATGAATCACAAAAGCTGCTGGAAGCTACTCTCCAAAACTTCACTTATCTATATTTTCTATAAATTATTTAATTCTTAGAGAATTCCCATCTTGTGTCCAAGATAGCACCAGATTTCTGCGGCCATGTTTCTGATTTATGCTGTCAGTGATGATATTACAATAATGCTTATACACAGAAAAAGATAACTAATGGTATTTATAAACATACCTAAGAAGAAATGTGGTTTTACATGTCGTTTCACAGGGGAATTTGATACTAGTACTAAAATTTAAATTCAGCTAGTATGGTATAATATAATTTACATACCAATGGCTATAAGAAATCAAGAAAAACACTGAAATAAGCAAAGCTGTTTTATTCTGGGATGGAAGAACAAATTATAGCAGACGTAAGTTGGATAGGAGAGAGGAGATATATAGAAGTATTTTTTTCCTTACTTTAGCATACAGGGCAATGGTCTTTCAGAAAACAAATGCCAGTTTAATGGGCAATCAGTGTGAATGAGCGAGGACATATATTTGCCATCGTTTGAAATTTTCATGAGAGGACCTAAAATAGCCAAAGCCTGCTCAGATTTGACATTCAGAATGACATAATTGAGTGAGATTTTGAGCCTGAAGGAAAACTGTCTAGGGGCCGTGTCAGCCCCAGAGATTCTACTAGATAATTTAGATAAGGGCCAACTTGGCACTTGAAAGATATGAAGAGGAATTAGGAAAAAGAAGGGGAATGCTGAACTTTGGGAACAAAAGAGAAAAAAACCCTGGAATTAGTGGACTAGACCTCCTGCTTGAGTACCTCTAAATGGTAAGTGGAGTCCTAAACATCTGAGGAGGAGATTGAACAAGTTTACCTCTTCAGACATGTCGGCTTACTCGTCAAATTGTCAGAAAACAGAATTAATATAATTTAGATTAAACATTTAGTAGAAGTTCAAGCAAATCTAGAAGGAAAGGAAATTTTTAGATATGATCTTAAAACAACACATTAGAGATTTTTCTTCATTAGTGGTGCCTGTAGCTTTAGAAAAAAATTTTGAACAATTGGTTTTAATTGAATTTGGTAAATAAACCTTTTTCTTTTATTTTTATTTTTTAGCTGACCTAAACTGACTTGAGTGTGACTGCAAGGTGACCAGGCATTTTTGGGCAACTCTTTAAACAAGACAACTGACATTAAACACTGCTCTGTTTCTCAAAAATTTTTCAAGCTTAATCCAATGATAACAAAGTATTTATTTCCTTACATGTTAGGACTGAGCACTGTTAATACAAGAATTTCTGTGGAAGTTAAGCAGAACAGAGAGTATCTAAAAACCATCTGTTTTGGGGCAAGCAGGAAAACTATGGGCAGATGCACACAATGCTTAAGTAGTGAAATTCTAAGAAAGAGTATCTCCCAAAGTTTTAAAAATTCTTTCTTCCTCTTTCAGATTGCCACAGTTAAGTGTTACTAGTCACAGCTGTATCTCCCATAATTTAAAATGGGTTTAAGTTTTTGTTGGTTTTTTTTTTCTAAACAAGTAGACTCTGTTCAAACCAAAATCCTACTACATACATCTGTCTAGTACAACTTCAAGGTGCTCTCTAGCACCCTCTTTCCTTAAAAATGCAGCCCAACACACCCACTCTTCCTTTCCAGAGACCTTAATCACCTCATTAAGATTGCAGAACACATCTGCCCATACTGGCTGAATCACAAAGCACTTCAGTGGCCTGTTTTCACACCTAGATCCACCAGACAGAAAAGAACTTGCAATTACTCACTCTTCAGGAATTCAGTTCTGTGGGATAGCCAGACCCCAGAGGGAACCCCTGTTGATCACCTCATTTATGGTATAACACATAAGACCCCTCTAAAGTGTTTTTAACACTCTAGTTTGGTTGCAACAAGATGATTTGCCTGAATGGGAGTATAAACTGCTGGAGGATTTAGGGCCAGAAAACTGAAAGATCTTTGGTATTTTTTTTTTCTTCGCAGTGAAATACAAATAATGCTTATGAAAATCATTGAAAGTTCTTTTATCCCAGAAAAAAAAAAGGGTTCTTTCTGTGTTATAATCTCTTTGCATTGTGTAGCTTTTGATTGCTATGTATCTCAGACTGCCATCTGTAAAATGGGGATAATAAAGCCTAATTACATTCCACCTACAGCTGTTGAGGTTGTCACCTTTCATAATATATGTCAGAGAAGGGCTGAATATAACATTTTCCCCAGAGTTTTCCCAGCTTCCAAATAAAAATTGACATTTTTATTATCAGATTTATTTTTACCTTAAATTTAAGCAGGAACCCCCTTTTCAAGTTGCAGACTCCATTGTCTTTAATTCTAATTCAGCAACTGACTTTGCCCAGGCTTTGATATAGTGTCAGGATGAGGTGTGAGAAGACTTTTACATTCACTGACTGTGATGAGTGACACTACTAGTAAACTACAGCAATTTCAATCATGGTCTTATGTTTTTGGGTTGGGTTCTTTTTGGTTTGTGTGGTTTTGTGGTTTTTTGTTTGTTTGTTTGTTGGTTGGTTGGTTGGTTTTTTGTTTTTGTTGTCGTTTTTGTTTGGTTGGTTTTGGTTTTGTTTGGTTGTTGCTTTTTGTTTTTTTTTTTTTTGCTAATGCAATGACTGCAAAGATTCTTTGGAAGTTCTTCAGTATAAGGGATTTTGTCATCCTTTATGCTACTGCATTGACACCTCTGTTCTGTTAAGGTCACTGCTACCCACAAGCATGCATCTGATTCACTAATAATCACGATGAACTTTTCAAAATGAAGTAATGTGTTGATTACTTGAAGTACATTTACTTTTTGATACCAAGTTTTTAATTAGAATGAGAAAATTCTTTCTCAACAAAAAATACTTGATATTAATTAGCTTAAAACTATGTTGGAATGACACAACCATTTGAACAGACTGAAAATGTGGAGGCTTTAATTTAATTTTAAAGGCTGTGTTCTTCATGTTAAAAATGGCCAGAATATATGGAATCAAGCTCAAAATGAAGAAATTTCAAGAATTGCAAAAGACAAGGAAAAAAAATCTCAGTTGAAATTTCTATCTGAAGTAATTTTATTGGCTGAATTGTAGAGCCTGGTAAAAAATGGGGCTCATGTGTAGATACGGATTTATTAAATGGAAAAACTGACAGATCTAAACTATAGTCATGCTAATGAAACTATAATTAAAATTCCAATAGCTTGATTATAGTAGCAGAAGAAAAAAAATTCAGCAATAAAGGACATTAAGTCCCTGTTACTGATTGATGAAATTTAATAAAACTATTCAGTACATACCCGTGTTTTATATTTTTACCATAGAAGACATTACAAGAGTTATAGGAGGTAAAAAACAAAACAAAACAAAAAATTTTTACCTAATTTTTCTTCTGGCCAAAGACATTGCTGCAATCAAATTGCCAAACCAATGCACCTTCATTTAATCTACCCTTCCACAAATTGAAAAAAATAAAACTTTCATTAAGATGCAAAACTTGTAATCATTTTATACCATTCTGTAAGTACCTTTGAAAATAAACTCCATGTACTGTCTTTTTCTCTGAATATGCCTGGAATTTTCATGAGTACAGGTTGGGGTGCTACATATGGATATGACAAAGCACAAACCACCAGCCTTTATGATTCCTGTACTCTGACCTGGACAGCCTCTGGATGCCCATGCCACCTTTCCACATGTAAGAATACATATTCCATTAAGGAATAACTTGGGTTTTTTTTCTTCCAATTCTTCCTTGGAAATTAATCCTTATAAAGATTTCCTCTTTGGAGAAGCTGCCCATAGCTAGAATATCTATGTTTCTCATTCATTCAAAGGTCCATATGTGCTGATGTACAAGGCAGGAGAATCGCTTATAGATGAATCTTCTCATACAATCATAGAATTATAGAACAGTTTGGGTTGGAGGGGACCTTACAGAACCTTTAGTTCCAAACCCCCTGCCATAGGCATTTCTGTGGAAGGGGCTCTGCCTGCAGCTATGGTCAGAGGAACATCCCACGTCAACCCAAAACTCTGATGAGAAACAGCTCCAGCTTCCTCATTCCCTCTTCCTTTTTTTCTTCAAAGATAGTATCTACCTTTTCCCTCCCTTTCTCTCACTAATGCTCCTCTCCTCAGGTCCTTGCTATGACAGTGCACCTGATTTAGTAATTACCAGATTAACACCAAGACTTCCTAATGCTCCTATGACATCTCAGGGCAGCGTCAGCTATAGCACACATAGAAAATGTAAGACATTTGCTCTTTGGTAAATGAGATACAATGATTATTATATCATATTCGATGACTCTTCAGCCGTGGTCCCTGCCATGTCTCCAATCATGATCTAAATTGACTGACCTGACATACATTCCCATTAACTGCAAGGAAAATGTACTACCACTACTGAGTATGGAAATACACAGTACCTGCCTTTTACATCTATCTTTACTGCTTATGCCTGGGAGACAGTTTGGGAAAGAAATTTGGCAGTTGTGCTCCTCACATACAGAAGCAGAAGAGTTTGGGAATTATGTGGATTCACAAGAAATATAAGTTTAAGAAAGCTTTCTTGCCTTAGACACACTCAAAAGCAAGCTTTAGCAGATCTAATTTGAGAAAGGCCAGAAATCATGAATTTCAATGGATGATCATAAAGAAAATAAGAGGCAAAGGCTTACAGGACTCAAGAAAATTTTAAACCACTGATGTTTTTGAAACGCACTCTGAAAGATCTGTTGTGTCCCTCTATCTAGATCATTTAGCTGAGAATGAGGACAGGCAATTGTCAATCTTGGTAGGATGGCTAATGAAAAAGACTGGAAAGGCTGGGATCTTTGCTGAAATTCTTGTTTTATAAGGTCAAAAGATCTTCAAAAAGGACACAGGAGTTTTAGGTGACCACTCTTACCTTCATTGTGGTTAAGTGTGTGCACTCACAGCACATTACAGAGCAGTTATTGGAAAGAAAACCGTGTTTTTCTAAAGGTGCTGCAATGACTGTAGGATAGCTATCTCATTTTAGGGAAACCTAGTGTTGGGATCTGGTTGTAGTCAAGATACATAATCCATGGTGTGAAGGTAAGAAGAATATTTAAATCACTCTGTCACTGAATTTCCATGAAGCCCTGATATTATTTTAATATTAGTAAGGGACAGGACTCAGGGTTAGCTGATTATTCATCTGTACCATCAGTAAGACAGATAAAGGGAAAAGAATTAATTTCTTCACAGCAAAAACCTACTCTTCTGATTCTTCTTTTTCACAACATGTAGAAGTAAATTTGTTTCTGAAGTGACTGAAGGTAATATATATTCTGTCTAAAAACTGAAGATGTGTAAGTGGTCCAAAGCATTTCAAAATCTTAGAAAACTCCAATATGTGGGACCGAGTGGATAAAACCTGTATGCTGCTCTGAAGTTGTTCCAACCATGAAATCTGTGGCTTGGTTTTCAGTGGTGTGAGGTTTGCTTTGGCACACATCATGTCGCAGAGTTGTGCCACATCTCCCTGTGCTTCTCCCTCACAGTCAGCTGCATCTCTGCACATCCAAGAAGAGTCTTACACACTCCATTCCAATATTTGCAGTGCAGATGGCAGGACTTCGTAGTGAACAGCAGGGCTCAAACCTGAAGTTCTCCAGTGTTACCCATCTTCACATTTATAGTCAGACTGGCGCTCAGAAGCAATATGGATTTACAAGGTGTCTATAATTTTAAGCCTTTTTTTTTTTTTACCTACATCAGCTTATTTTGATCCAGATGCCATATTCTGGAAGAAAATAAACTTATTCTCTGCTGTGATGCAATAGCAACAGGATTTCTGCAAATTCAGGGTATTTATTTCACAAGTAGTTAAATTCATGTTTTACTCTCTGCATTTCTTTTCTATTATTTAGATTCAATAGAAAATACTTCACAGAATGGAAAAGTGAAGATAACAGAATATAAAAAAATACATATTCCTTGATGTGAATATTCCTAATCAAGAGCTCAAAATTAACGCAATGTATAGGAATTCAAACAAAACCCTTTCAACTGTTCTTTTAATTCAATTAAACACATGCTTTCTTGTTAAAAAAAACCTCACAAAACAGCAGAGAAAACAACAAAAATATCAAGATAAAGAAGAAATTACAAGCTGTATTTTGGTATAGAATTATTCTAAAGACCTTGGTAAAACCTTAAATTTAACAAAAACATTATTCAAGAAACTCATGTAAGTCACCACAGTTTTGAAGAAATAAACCCTGTAGATTAAGAATATCATTGCCTACACAATCCAACTTTTGAAAGCTGTAGACTGTTCTTCAGATAAAGAAGACATGATCTTTGCTTCCTTTTAGCTTTAAACTTGTTTAACAGACAGAAAATGAAAGCTTGCTTTCCTTTCCTGATTCACAGATAAAAAGTAGGTTAAAAATGTTGAGACCTGAGATTTGTACAATTATGTGTTGATAAAACTGAAAATAACCCAACTACATCAGAAAAAAATTAAGTCATTAATATATTATTTTAAGTACTTCAGGTATTTTTTTAAAAACAAATGTATTTTTCATTCAGTTTGTATACAGCATTTTTAACTTTTATTGAAAAAACGTAAATCAAATGTTAGATTGTTTGTCTGCATTGTTAGTTAGAATATAGTTTCCTTTCAGAAATAATTTGATAAAAATCCCCACAAAAATATTTTTTAAATAACATTTTTAACCCTCCTTTTCTCAACATTAAAAATACATAAGCTGAAACAGTTAAATATAAACTAAGCAATGTAATTCCTTACATATGTAAATAATTCACAGTTTTTAGCAAACTAATTATTACTTTTTAGGTAATGAGACTAAAAAAATGGCAGTAAGACTCAAATCACTTATTAAAATCTGAAGAGTGGGAACTGTTGCGTCCTACATTTGCCTAAATTGGGAACTACATTCATAGAATCCATTCTGTCCTGAGAAATATTTCTCCCCACTTTCCCAACTCACCTAATTCTTTTATATATAAATTCAAACCCACGATAAGGGATTATTTTCTTTAAGAAAAAAAAAATTTAATATATGTAACTATCTACTAGTGTAGATGCAGAACTCAGCATAGGTAGTTATGCCAAGAGCTGGCATAGAGTCAGACTTCTCTATATTCTGTTTGAAATTTCCTGTTTTCTCATATTTGTTCTGCTTCATTAGGAGAGGAGGAGTGTTACCTCAGAAGAAAAGCATGGAGATTTGATCAGATTTTAGGAATGAGGAAGACATAAGCTCATTTCCCCAAGATTAATGAAATCTAAAACCTAGTTTGAAGTCTAAAATAGCCATTGAACTGTTTTGTCAAATACAGGCACCCAGATTCCTGATGTTAGGCTATCTCAGAAGATACAACTGAAACCAAGTATTTTTATACCTAGTATATATATGTATATTCTGAGCAAAAAGCAAATGATTTTACTTCAGAATAACTAAATGATCCATTGCAGCCTTCATGCAGTTAATTTCCTGTGTGTGTAGTGGGAACTAGAAAAACCTGAATTTTGTAAGACCAAAGAGATATATCTCTGCCAAGATTTGTAATAACAGGCAATAACAAAATTTTGGCTTCAGAATTAACTGAAATTAACATCAGAGACTGATGATTTTTATCAGTTTTCAGAAGGGATAAGTCTAGATTTTTTGCATGGAGAAAGCAATAAGGGAAAACAAACACAAACCATCACCATTACATCACCATTGCTACAGCATTCTTTGATGATGAATAGTTTCCTAGAGAATCTCTTTTTAATTCTTAAGTTTTTTTCCCCCTATGAATTTTCATTCCCTATCCCAGCTGCTAACATTATTACCAGAAACTTCTAAATATCACTAAAGAAGCAAAGTTGCAGTTTCTATTTTTAGTTTACATGAGTAGGTTTTCAAGCATATGTATTGACTTTTGGTACTAATTGCTAGCTCAGTGTAGGATGTAACAGGCCAAGAAGCACAAATAAAAAAAGATATAAATGCACCCCACTTTCTTTATATTTCTAATAACTAGCAAACATACTTTGATTTTGCACTAAAGTGGTACGTTCTCTTCAACACTCCTTTACGTTTAATTATAATGGTTGAATTTTCTTTCTGTATTTAAATTATTTTCCTTAGTTGCCACTGTCTTGCATTACAAAAATAACACTGTAATGATTTCCACATGAAGGTACAGAAAATGTAAACTGTTTATTGATTTTAAATGTCCTGTAGTGTCTTACATCCCAGCTGTAGATGTTGCCAAGTTTTTCTGAATCTCTGAAGATTTCTTCAATTTTGGAAGTAACTGAATAATCTTAATTTGTTCTGAATTTTTACAAACTATTGCTCCATTGAATGTTAACACAAAATTACCTCAAATCTTTTTTTTTTAAATTTCTTCATATAAAATTCTAATTTCTCTTCACAGATGTTTAATACTTCCTCTTTACCAAGAAAAGGAAGGAGTCATTAGAATTAAAGCTACACATTTGGCACCCTTCCATTATGTCATCATAACATCTATGGGCTCCACCAAAATAGGGTTTTACAGTATACATTGTAATAGCACATGATCCTACTGCAGTCCATTGAAATAGCTAGGATCCCTCCCCCACTTTTTAGAGCTTCAGTAATAAGTAATTTCAGAAGAAATTTAGAAAATTTCTAAAGTTACTAAAGTATGAATACATTTTGCTGTATATAGAATTTGGAGGTGATGGTCTTATGATACCAGTATGAGATTACTTCTTTTCAGGGCAAAGTCATTGGACAATTTCAAGTGATATTTTGAAAGAAGTAAAAAACCTCAAAAGGCTCTAAATATTGACAATACTGCTTTAAATTCTTTTTTAATCTGTAGTATTTTACACTTCTCCTACTGATGGCTTGACATGATCTTATACAAGGAGTAGAAATATAACAGGAATCTGTAAATCAAGTATAGGATGAGGCAAAACTTGAGTTTGACCTTACAAAGAAGAGAATTCCTGAGCCCATCTTATGTTGGGAATTGAACATGGCTCCAGCATTAGACTTTTATGCCATGTAGTCCTCTGAATGTATTAAATACTTTTTCCACATCTGAAGATGTATAGAAATAAGTATTCTGAAAGAAGCCTGGGTGTAATTAGCAGTTGATGAATCACTATCAGTGAGGCTACACAGTAGGGGAGAGAAATGATAATAAGCAGGAGGAATAAGGAATCTAAACAGGAGCTGACACACTTAGATATTGACTGTAGAAAAAAGGTTGTTTTGTTTAGGGGTTTTTGTTTGTTTGTGTTGTGTTTGGTTTTTTTAATTTGTTGTTTGTGGTGTTTGGGTTTTTTTAAGACAGCATAATCCCTTATTCCTTTTTTATTAATCTTAGCAGATACAGTGCAAAAGAATTTTAAAAAGGTAGAGAAGGGTATAAGTAACATTAAAAATCGTGTTTCTGGTGGTGAGCTTCGTGTAATTTGGAGAAGATCTTGTTGATGGATTTAAAAAATTCTGGTTTTCTGATTTGCATTTCAAAGATGAGGACAAGGAGGTCTGCTTGTGGGGGAAGACAGTGTGGGCAGCAGAAAGCTTGTTACTATGCTTCATTTGTGCAATTACTTATTTTTATTACATTAAGTGGCCAAAAATGTACTACCTTCCTAGAAGTATTATAATTTTCAAAATGTTTCTCATTGATCAGTCTTTTCTCTTCTCTCTGAAGTATTTCAGTTTTGCAAGCAGGGTACTTTCTACCAAAGAATCTTCATATATATATTTTCTATCCAGTATTGGTGCTTACATTTGTAAAAGCCATTAACACTTATTAACATAAAGAACTGATTTTGAAGCTAAAAAAAAAAAAAAGATATAAAAATTTTGTTCCCATTAATATATACCATACTTAGATATTAAACTAAATAATGGAAAATGTAAAGTATTTATATATATATGTGTGTATTCCCTTTTACTTACCTGCATACACTCTGAAAATATGTGAAATATGTTAGTTGTCACAATTGTCTCTTGACTCTTAGTATACCACATTAAACATTTAAACCAGAAACCAGATACTGAATATATACTGGAAATATATTGAATTACTTGCTTCTCCTTTTTTGTCAAAAGACAGATGCTTTAAGGTTTGCTTTCCTTTTCTGTCCCTAATGAAAATCAGCTTTTGTTTTCTTATATAAAAGTGCTTCTCTCAATAGAAAATCTGTAAGACGCTAATTTTCTAGAGGTGCATTCCTATGTAGCAAATTTGATGCAAAATGCACTCCAGAAAACCTTTTATTTTTTTTTAAAACTAGAAGTACAAAGACATCAGCAGATGCTGGTAAGGCAATTTTTCAAACTCGTAATTGCTATTTATTTCAGGAAATTAAAATCAAACAATAGTCAAATAATGCTTCAAAGAGTGAGATTCTTTTCAGAATGTATTTTCTTTGCTAAATACTGTGTGTGGCTGACTGGATAGTATACAAAGATCAGCTATTTCTGCTGCCGCTAATCTGGGAGGCAATTTGTTTTTATTTCTCTCAAAAGATAGGTTGTGTGTTCCCAAACATTTCACTTTGATCCACTAATTTTCACCTGTTTTACTGTGATTACATGGATGGATTGCAAAGAGGCTGTATCAGTTAAATTGCCAAGATAGGGGCACAGTGGCTTTCCCAAGAACAAATATGTCAATTTAGAATTCATCAGAAACTCACTGTGTGCGAAACATTTTTCACAGTTTTAAAAGGCTACAGATGGGCTATTTGAAATACACCTTACTATGCAAAGTGCTGGTCACCCCCCTTTCTTCCAGACTATAGGAACCAAGCACAGGTGTCTGTTTGAAGTGGTAACCCAGACTTTTCTCCTGGAGCATTACCAAATTTCTTTGTGGCACCTAACACTCCACCTTTCTGTTAGGTTTCCAGGGTCTAAGCTTGTCTCCTTCTTTTGTAATTTCACTGGCACAGTTTCTAGGCATTGATTGTCTCTTAATTCCTCTTAGTAGCAAAGGGATCCTGTGAACCAACTGCAGTAGACCTGCAAAAATCACCCCTGAGATCTCCATGGTATCTTCAGCCAAATCCTGGAGTTTCAAACATATCTTGTAGCTTATTTCTGCAGATTTCTCCAGATCTAACACTTGAACTGAGATGGATTTTCAGAGGACGTTGTAGAGCAACAACAAGAAAAATCACTCTGCAATTTGGGCAATAAAAACAATACCCTGCCTTCAGTAGAGAAGGAATTGTACATGAACTCCTGCCTGAATTTTCTTTTCCCCAATGAACCATTTCGTCCTCCTGAGGCACCAAACCCTGAATTTAAGACACATTTCTCCAAGTTAAGGTTTCCTTGATCTTTGTGGAGGGTTTCTTTATGCTAAGCATCAATATGAAATATCCTTCTTCCCCACACCTGGAGGGAAAGACTTATTGTCCTGAGAAGAAAACAATTCACACACCTTTAGATATAACACTGATATTTTCTTTTTGCTGTTGTTCCTTTTGTGGTTAAAATCTATTCATTCAGCTCCCCTCCCATATGCAAAGTGCTCAGAAAACTCTTACTCTTCTAATTATGATGAAGTGTTCCTGTTTGATGGAAAACTGTGAATAATTCTTGATAATACAGTCACACCTTCCTGGTTCACAGCAAAATATTTGTTCTGTGTAGATCTTATCTGACTTTTACAAGTCTACATGTTTTCTGCCACCTCGAGTGGCTGGTGGGTCAAAATCCACATGTGACTTTAAGCTTTCTCCTTTTTGATAGCAAGAAATCCAACTTGTGTCAAATTTTGAATAAAAAGAGATCTGTCTGTGTGTGTATATATGTATATGTTTCAGATATACACTACCTATTCTGAAGAAAATTGGTAAGATTTTCAATAGAAAGCAAAAACTATCTAAATATACATTTATCACTGCATTCATTGAATGCAATTATAGCTTAGCTATATATAGGTAAACTTGCCCTAATATACCCATACAAAATAAATTTTTTGTCATTGATGCCTGGGGCAGTGTCGGTAATATAAATGCATGAAGTACAGAACAGTGACAGAAAGCAGTAGAGATGATCCTGGTTTTAGAGAGCAGAAAAGGATGTGCATACCTGTTGCATAACTTGCTGCTGCAGTTACGATATTATTCTTTGTCCCTCGTGCAGCTGTTAGGTAGTTTTTGCCTCTAACCCATCAGCTACTGTCAAAATGAGGATATCGTTCTGCTTGTCTTCTGTCTATAAGGATTTCAGCAGGTACCCCAAAATGACAATCCCCCAATTTCAACAGGAACTTTTGCCTTATCACTGTAATTTCCTCCAGTTTATTCACAGAGCCAACAGGTTTTCAGCCTCTACTTTTAACCTAGAGCTAAACTTATTTATGTATATATGGAAAAAATGGAAAACCAGTAGTGAAAAAGGAAGAAACAAAGTACTGACTTAAAAGAGAAATAAGAAATGCTTGGCTAGGGTCTTTACAGTTTCCTCTTGTGTCTGTCATGTAAGTATCCTTCCTTGTCTGTGATATTAGTAGGTATCACATTCTCTTCCTTCTGTCTCAATAGGACATCCCATTGCATTATATCATCTCTTCCTACTGTCCCAGGTAGTAACAGAGTTCTGACTGCTCAGAGACTGGTTCTGCACACACATACTCAGTGGCTTCCATTTGACTAGTGTTTCCATAACTGACAGGAATGTCTCCTCCTTGCTTAAACCTAATATTAGTCACTGCTATCACCCATGTGCAGTCCTTCAGACTGGTATATGCACTTCTAATACAATTCTGCTTCTATCTCCTCCCATGTTTTTCTGTCAGAAAAAGAGTGACTGCTAACACAGATGGTATATTTGTTTAAGTCTTTGCATCTACTTCTCTATTACAAAAAATCTCTAGATCCCCCTTTCCTGTCAACCAAAAACCAAAAACTTTTTTGTTGCTAAGTATTGTTACAAACAATACTTCCTCTCCTTCAGCTTAATCTCCTTATTTGTATGCACAGATCTCTATTTTAATTGTTTAAATGTTGCCCATTCTTTTAATCATAAATTCTTCCATTCGCTAGAATGACTGCTGTCAAACCTAATCAGAACTGAAGCACATTCACACTTCCAAACCAAAATTCAGGATAAAAAATATTTCAAAAATTGTTTTTTTCAACTTCTCTTTGATTTCTAAGAGTATTTCTATACATTAATAAGTGAAGACCATTCAGGTTAATAAAATTTTTTCTTGATGTCATAATTAAGACACATCTCTGAGTAGTTTGAACCCTGTCAAGGGAAATAAAAATTTGTTCTTTTCTTTTTACCTGTAAAGCATCTTCATAAAGATGTAATTACATCTGCATACATTTAGCATGTAATTAAATTGATTTATTTTGAATAAATGGGGTTAAGACCTACAAGAAACTCCTCAGATTCCCTTTATAAGCAGCAGAAAGACATAAGGCAAGACTATTTTAATCTAAAATAGACATTTAAATTACTCCACGTGTTTTGTGCTGTAAGAGCCCTGTGCCTCTCCATTGACTACAAAAAGATGAATAAGACAGCTGAGGTGTCTGGCTCAAAACTGAGCATCTCTCTGTAGACATTCACAATTAGATTAATTACTTTCCATCTGTCATATTTGAGGTGTCTGGCTCAAAACTGAGCATCTCTCTGTAGACATTCACAATTAGATTAATTACTTTCCATCTGTCATATTTCAAAAAGAGAGAAAAGAGGAAGAAGACAAAGCTTCCCTTTAATTCCCAATAAAAACAGTTTTTATTTAATTATCTCACTATCCTTGAAAAAATGCCCATAGATCATAGAATCCTAGAATCCTAGTGTAAACTCTCTGAAGTGGACATCCCAGAGCCCCATCCAGCCTGACCTTGAATGTTTCCTGGGACAGAGTATCCACCACCTCTCTGGGCAACCTGTTCCAGTGTTTTACCATCCTCAAAACTTCTCACTTATGTTTAATCTAAACCTGGCCTATTTCAGTTTAAAGCCATTCTCCTTTGTCTTACTACTTACCACTTTGTCCTACCTCTCCAGCTCACTTTTGGACCCCCTTTAGGTCTTAAAAGACTGCTATAAGGTCTCCTTGGAGCCTTTTTTTCTCCAGACTGAACAGCCTCAACTCTCTGGAAATTTCCTTATAAGAGAGGTGTTACATCCCTCTAACCATCTTTGTGGCCCTTCTCTGGGCCCATTGCAGCAGGTCCGTATTTTTCTTATGTTGGAGACCCCAGAGCCGAACAGTTCTCCGGGTGGGGTCTCATGAGAGTGGAGCAGAGGGACAGAATCACCTCACTCGACCTTCTGGCCTCACTGCTTTTTATGTAACCCAGGACAAAATTGGCTTTCTGGGTTGTGAGCACACATTGCTGGCTCACGTCGTGCCTCTCATCCACCACTACCCTCAAGTCCTTCATAGAGAAACTGCTCTCAGTCCC
This sequence comes from Pipra filicauda, assembly GCF_003945595.2. Classification (NCBI taxonomy): domain Eukaryota; kingdom Metazoa; phylum Chordata; class Aves; order Passeriformes; family Pipridae; genus Pipra; species Pipra filicauda. The sequence continues at coordinate 118,247 of NW_024104373.1, read as the reverse complement.
TTCATCCCCCAGCCTGTATAATACTGGTGCAAACCTACATATGTGATAAAAATTATGTATATGAGAAAAATACCATGTGGTATTATGTGACTGCACCTGCTTTGATATTTTAGTAGAGATCAGGAATAAGCTTTTGAATCAACTCTCCAGATCATTCCACTTGCTCTGCACTTTTTTGCACTATGGGACAGTCATGAAGCTTGTGATCTGAATTCCTTTCAGATGAAACTAGGCAAGACAGGGTGTTCCAAAATTATACCCAATTCTAGCTACAAATAGAAATTTATTCCATGGGTGTAAGCTGAGATCCATGGTACTCTAACAAAAAAGTCCTTGAGAAGCCTGCATAATTGGTTCTCATCACCCCGTTCCCTTGATCCACATATACTGATGTGCACAGCTTTCTGCACAAGAAATGCATACATTGGTAAGGCTTTGGCCAGAGGAAAAGCAATCAAATTTCTGATTACTTCAGGTACACTAGGTGGCAATCAATTGATGTCTGTTTTACTCTGGATATGAAGGATTCCCCTGAAAATTTGTCTGTATTTGACATCTTTCTTTATTATAGCCTGCCATAATTGATGCTTAACTTCAGTTATTTTTTCTTAGATGCCTAGGAATGAACTCTGAGCTCACTCTATCCATTCATTTAATCTCTGTTGTAAACTTTCAATGACTAATCTACAACCACATTTAGTGAATCTATATAAGAAAATCTCTCAAGTCCATGTATCCTTGGGGAATTGTGCTGGAGTCAAGGAGAATGGGATCACTGCTGCATGATTTTTTTTAAAAATTAATATTGTACTTTCAAGAAGTGTACCATCTGCTTCTAAAGACACTAACTACAACTGCCTACATCTGACATACTGTCCTTTTTTTGCTTATTCCCAATGCTCTTTTTTTATGCAGAACATAAAATATGGAACAATGTTTTTACATTTCTTACCTGTCTTTCTGCCTTTGAAAATTGCCCTTGTAAGAATCTCCCTTCTTCCTTGCAATTTCAATCCCAATATAACTTCCAATTAATATTATTTAGATTGACAATTGCACAACCTATCTTGAAACATGGTGTAGATGAAAGATGTTGTATAAAACAAAAGCTTTCTTAAATTTTATGGCCAACTACAACTTCAACTCTCTGCTTTCCTGCATATATTAGTAAGAGTTACTGTTTAGATAGTTAACCTTTTTTGCAGAAAAAAAATAAATGTGGAGACAGAAATAAAAAATACTATTACTCACAAAATACAAACCAATCTTGACAATAAAGAAAGTGGACATTTTTGTTGAAAACTCTATTACTCTAGGAAAGTTAAATCCTTCCCTTTTTTTGTGAGCATGAAATTGAAGTAAAAATGCCTTCAATTTCTATTCTTACATGATTTATACAGTCTTGTATTCTAATTTTTATTCATTTAATTCCTGGTCTTTTTTTGTTGTTGTTGTTTTGATAAACTATTTCTGAGATGAGTGATTTTATTAAATAACTCCTTTGTCTGATGTAAAACCACAATGTTCTTCTGGATTCTCAAATAAACTTAGATTGGCTGAAAAGCATAAAGAGTCCTAGACTTACAACTGTGTAATTGAAATCAAATGTGGTTTGACTGTTGCTTTTTTCTCTAGTAAGCCTTGCAGAATAGTCCCCAAAACATCTGGAGGTGTTCCAGGTCTGTGAAAAGGGGACAACTTCTGCCCAAAATAGCATGGACTGGAGGATGTACCATGAACTAATCATATAGCTCATGTTGGTTTCTGGTGCAGTTGTTTCCAGCTTCTTTGACTATTTAGTTCAGTTGAATCAATACTCATCCGTAAGGAAAATCTTTTCCAGCTGTTTTGACTCTTGAATACACTAGTGAAGTGATCTTGCAGACATAATATTCCTAAATTCAGAGAATGTTTCCCTAACCTGTTGTTTTATACACGTATACTAAAAAAGTAAATTACAAATAAGAGTTTTCAGAAATCTGTGAAAGGCATAGTAGGACTGCAGGGCCAGTCCTGTCTCAAATCACCCCATAATGGTACCCTAAGGCTTGCCTTCCACACATCATACTCACAAAGTGACTGAGAAGGAATACTACTCACTAAGAGGAAGAAAAGAAGGAATACTTCTCATTAAGAAGAAGTGGGTTCTGCTCTTCTTTTGGTTTTCACAAGCCTATCCGAAATTTTTACTTGCCCATTTCACGTATTTTTCAAGGATCCTCTGTTTATTTCAAGAAGCCTACTGGTGTAAGCAATAGAGATACCAATGTTGAAAATGTAAATGCTCATGAGTCCCCTTTCAAGAGTCAGGGGTTTGTAAAAAAAAGACAATCTAGCATTTTAATGTGGAGTTTGTTGGATTTCTTCTTCAGAAGGTCTGGGGATGTTCACTTCTGATCCATGCTGCAATGTGCACACAGCCATTGCTTTCACTGCCATTGCCTCCAAAGCTGCTGCTCTGGGCTCTCGAAGAAGCTCATGTGAAGCACACTGGAAGCTGAAGTGCCAGCCATAGGTACCTGTGGTGAAGGTGCCAGTGTGAGCCTGTTTAGTGTGGTCTGCACAAGAGCAAAAGACACTCTGTTGTAGTAGAGCCCCTTGGATAAAAACCCATTTTGGCCATGAGGCATGTGAAAAGGAACGTCACATTTCGCAAGTAGATCCAAGAGTCTTCCTGTGCTATTACTTTAATTATCTTGTTACTTCTCCATTTCTGTAAAGTTTAGAATACCTGGTGATTTTCACTATATCACACGTGAATTTATATTCAATGTACCCAAATAGTCTGACCTTTTTAATGTGAAACTCTGCTTTGATTAGTCTTTAGAAACCTGGCTTCCTACTGTGTAATAGACTGAAAGAACTTCATTTTCTGTTATAACATTGATAAAATCTTGACTATCTTTCAGCTGCAAAAACATATGGTGTAAGTAAAACATGTACAGATCGAAACATTACTGAGGTAAAATTGGTTAACTCTCGTTTTTTTGAACATCAGTAAGATTTCAATTTGGATTTAAATGATTAAATCTGATGTAAATTTTCAGAATATAAAAAATTTTAGTTACTTTTTAATAAGACCATGAAACTTTTTTGCCATCTGTTTTCTTTACGGTAGAAATTTACATATCTTAATATTCAATTTATTTATTTTTAAAGCTATTGGACAGGAGAATACTCCTATCAAGACCAGATCTAAACCACCATCTTGGATGGATTCAGGTGTCTTAAATGTTCTCAAATGTCTGAGGGACATGGAACATGTTCTTAGACATACTTTCATAAACTTATTCTGGCCTCTGACAAAATGCAAAGGCCTGTGATAAATATCTGTTTCATGAATATAAAAAAAACCCTAAATTGTGGTCATGAAATGTTCTTGGAGACAAAAAACCCTAAATTGTGGTCATGAAATGTTCTTGGAGACAAAATAGTGAGGTCTCTTTAATCATATCGCATATGTATACCTCTGTGTCTGTGTTTGCATGCATTTGCACTTCTACTTTTCCTGAAGTTTTGCCACACAACAAAAAATCCAAATAAATGTCTCACATATATTAAGGGAACAGTTATATTTGTCTCTGAAAATGTAATTTTTTTCTCACAGGTATGTATTGTTCCTTATAAAAGTCAGAGTTCTTTTCAAGTCAAGTTAAATTGCAGCAATTCCAATGTCTACTAGTGCAAGGTTAGAGAAGATGAGCTCAGTAATGAGTGTTTTAATCTTTACCTTGACTTCAGATTTTGCAACTCAATGACAATTATTTTTTTTCCTTTAGTATTGGAATTAAATGAGAATTTACTGTGTGGAAGACATAATTACTTTGGCCTATTTCAGCAAAGTATTTAGATGATGATATAGAGAACGAATTTAATCAATGTCTGACTGATGTGTCAAAATATTTGTTCAAGTGAATGCATCTTGTTGAAAAGGTGAATGTTTACAGACCTGTAAGAGTAGATACATTTAAAGGATCATTTAAAATACATATTTCCTAATCAAAATTGAAGCTAAAGAGTTTCTGAAGCTTTCCCTCACCTCCCCCTTTTTTTCCTAATTTTTACAGTAGCAATTCAGGTTTAACTAAGAGACTCAAGGAAACTAAATACTTCTTAACTGTTAAAATATAACACCTTATATAGATACAGCAGCTGTTCAAAGTTTAAATATTCCTTATTTTCCAAAATAAATAGCTTTATAGGGATACAAATCACATCTGGTCTAAAATTCAATATTTAGAGACTTCTTCAGCTTGCCTGTATTCACTAAATCCCTCAACAAACATTTATTGCCATTATTTTCCATTATTTAAGAAATATTTTGTTTGTTCATTCGTTTATTTATTATTATTATTACTGTAATAAACTGTTTGCCAGAGTCTTGATCCCTTGAGTGCTAAGTCTTTCATAAATGGTGTGGTATAACAGAAGTGGTAATGCCCCTGCTTTACAAACACAAGTTAAAATGGAGAATATGAGTTTCAGATTAAAACAGTTGCAGAGTCATAAAAGGCAGTTTTAACAATGCAAAGCAGTCTCCCACAAAACCATTATTAACACTCTAAGGCAGTATTACTGCACCATTTCAATAAGAAAATATAGCAAATATCTAATAAGTAATTTGGAAACAAAAGAAAAAGAAGAAAATAGGCCAACAGATTACCAAATATATTCCGTTTTGTGGGACAAAATAATTACACTGAGTGGTTATGACAATGTTCTGCAACAACAGAGAAAATTGGGACATTTGTGTCGAGTAAGCAGTTGGCATCTTCAGCCCCCTTATGCTCTGAACTTGCAAACTCTTACCCGTTGAGCAGAAGGTCCATTTGGGTCTGTGTCACATCCTGCTGCTAAGATTCTCTGTCATTCCTGGTGTTCATTCTTTTCTTTCATATCCCTGTACTTTCTTGGGAATCCATGAGGCTGGAGAGATGGGCCACTCATAGCCCCTTTTTTTTCCTTTTATTTGGTAGAAGTTTGGGGCAAACAGAGATCTGGGAGATTGGTTTCTTTCTGCCTACCAGTTGCTTGGCATCTGGTAACAGACATAGTAGACTGCTTCAGGATCCAGTCCAGAGAAAATCACAGTTCCTTTGACAGGCAAAAAGTGATATGGATCTCTGTGCAGCAGGGTTTACTGGGTTGCTTGATGGATTTGAAGCAGAACGAATAAGAATAGCACTGAGGACATTTACTTTTCCTCTCTGGAATTGATAATTTTCAATCTTTCATTCATTTTAGCTAGCTGTTGAAAAACTTCTGTTCATATCAGCCTAAACAGGTCTGAAACATTTTTAATCTGTCACTGATGATATCTAAAAGAGATTAAATTTGGAAAGAATTAATTATTAATTCTTGAAATGGTTTTATGATGAGAAATTGCTTCAAGTAGCAGCAGCAGATAGTCCATAGGAAAAAAAAAAAAACAAACAAACAAACCCAAACAAACCAAGGATGAACCTAACAGGGATTTCTAAGTATTCCACAAAAAGTACCAATCTTTTTAAAAATTTACTTGTTATTAGTAAGCAATTAAATTTATTTTCAGGAGTTTTTACTATTCCCATGTAGAATTCAAGAGCATGCAAATTTATCCATCAGTTTACTGCTTTAATCTGCAGATAATGTCTCTAGAAACATAGAAGAAAACCTACTTAGAAAATAGAAAATCAAGTATCAGATCCACGAGCTGAGGAATTTAATATAGGTTCTCACTCACCTGCTCTTGAGTGTAGTCCTATTGCTGTGTTTTACCAGAAATCTTTCTGGTCTCATGTGAATCACTGTGACATTCTGACACAAGGCAGGGAAACTGATCCTATGTTTCTTACAGCATTTGACTCACTTTAAATTTTACACTCCCCACACATTTCGATAAATTGTTTCCAATAGTTGCCAACTACTTCGTGTTGTGTATTTCCTTTACAAATACTTGTCTTGGCCACTAGTAAAACATATGAAACATTTATCACTCCTCATACTTGTGAAAACAGAAAGCCTTTAAAAGTAAATCTGTAAAGCACTTCCTCATCCCTTAGTCATGTTTCTAGAAGTTTTGAATTTTCTTTATTTATATGTTTTTTATAAAAATAAAGATTGTTATATTTTGTCTTTATTTACAAGTGAGAGGCAGGAATGGTGCAAAACTTTTCAGGTAAATGTGTTGGGAAAATTAAATTTCACATAAAGCTCATTGCAAACTAATATCACTGGCTGAAATAGACTTTGGTGAGTAGTCTTGAGAAAGCATCCTTGACAGCTAAGGAAGTGATTTGAAATCCAACTTTAACTTAGCTTTTGTTAATGTTTATACTGTACTATTCCCTCAGAATTGCATAAAATAAAACATTAAATTAAATAAATTGGTTACCACATAACTGAAATAATCCCTGTGCAACCAACCAGCTCAGATTTACCTTTATCTAAGGTGACAGGGGTCAAATTCTAGGTCAACTGAACTACAATTTTAATCAAATTAATATTAAAGAGCTTCCACAAGACTTTATAATTTGACTGTCTTTTGTGTGATTAAGCTTTCATCTACACCAACTTTTATGTCAAAGATTATATCAGCAGAAAGTGGGAAAATGTAATCTCTTTGCTAAGCAATCACTTAAAAAAAAAAAAAGCTCCCCCCAAAGCAACAAAAACACAGAATGAACTCAGAATTTTTGAATAATACATATGAGATTCCTTACAACCCTGCCATGAAAAGCATTGCAGATATTAGTGTTACATCAGTCTTTCCTAACTGTCTTAAAAAATATGTGCCATGTTACAAAGAAAACAGCTCACCAGCTGTTTATGTAAAAATTATTTGAAGAAAAACAAGCATGGCCATATGGCACTCTAGCAATACAGTGGAAGCAAGAAGAATATTTTCTGTAGATTGTAGTAGATAATGGTCATGCTAAGTAGGGTGTCAAATATTGATGACACATTTCATTAATAGTTAATCTCTCCTTTTATCCTCTAAATGCCTACATTTCTTAGCAGCTTGTATGTTGGAAACAAATTAATAACTTATTATGATGAAGAATTCCATTTTATAGAATGACAAAACATTTAATGCACTGAAGAAGTCCAGGATATTTAAAAATATTATGCAGTCAAGTGGCATCATGCCATTTTGTAGTAAAGAAAAGACTATCCTTAGAGGTACCAAGCATTTTTCATTTGTGGTTTGTTTTGGTTTTTTCTTTAGCACATATATAACTCTGCATCTGTATTTGGAACTTAAAATTTTATTTCCAGGGGAAAAAATATTCTATTTACTCTCGGAAAAAGAGCCTCAATGTGAAAATCTAAGTTGTCAATAGAGAGGTTCTGCAAAGATTTGTCAAACCTAAATGCACGAATCAAAGATATTTATAAGGTTAAATCCTAGGCAAGCCCAGAGCTACCAGATGAAGGATTAAAATGGAAGGAAAAGGGAAGCTTGGCAAGAGCAAGTGCTAAGTTGCCAAGTTGGAGAGTGAAGCATAGCAGGGAAGGGTGAGGGAATCAAGACAAGCAAATTAATAAGGAACACTTTTTAACAGCTTGTGTGTATATATCCTTAAGTGCGTGTGAGCACTTGCTTTCCTTCATTTCAGTATTGTGTACTTCTAAATATTGATTCAGAGGGTATTCTTTCTCTCTTTCACTCTCTACTGGTAAGAGACACTGAGTCAGATTCACCTGACATATACCTATAGATGTTTTTGTGCATTTGCCCTACAGCCAAGGGGTGAGAATTTTTGGGAGGTGCCTTTATTCTGTTATGATAAACTCTCTCATTTTTCCACCCTGGTTCTTAAGCTGTTTCCTCTGGTTTCACAGAATCAAAACTCATAATAACATAAGGGGTTTTTTTTTGCATTCCAGTTGGTCAGAGAAACAATATATTCACTTTTCATGCACTGCAGAATATTTTGGGAGTTTTTTTGTTGTTTTGGTTTGTTTTTTTTTTACTGCCATGAAGCACATTTACAATTGGAATAGAAGAGTTGTGCACAGATAGAAATAATAAATTTCCCACAATGGTATATAATCCTATAATAACAGTTTGATGGAGTTTGATGGAATGGTCAAACTCCTTCCATCAAAGGAGTTTGATGGAATGGTCAAACTTTAGAAAATGGCCTGAAGTTAAATAATCTCAAGTGGGAACTGGATTCCTGAATCAACAGTCTTCCTCTGAGACACAGAATAATTGAAGATAGACTAATTGGCTCACTAGGACTAGGACATTCTGCTTTCTCCATGGAGTAAATCCTATTATGGTTACTATATCTATCTGTTAAATGGTTGTATTTTTGCCTGCTGAACAAAAGAATGTTTTGAATTGTATTCAGAGAATAGCTTCTGTTTTCCTTCAGCAAAGGATTACAGATGTAAAAGTCCTCTACCGAGAATGTCAAAAACTGTACTTCTCAGTGCATCAATCCAAACACTGAACTTCTTGTTCTGGTCTGTAAATAATACAGAAGACAGGTTTGAAAAAATCCACAAGTAATATAGTACCATGGACTGTTCTGAGCTTGATGTAATAGCTCCTTGCTATTACAGAGAATTAACCTCAATATTCAAGAGGTTCTTCTGGCCTCTGTTTGCTTCTCTACTCCTGTGCTGAACTACATATGTGATGTGGTTGAAAGCATGTGCCTCATATTTGACATTTGGTCATGTCACCCATATATGAATGCAAACCACTTATTTTTTGAGATTACTCATTACATTTCCTTTTTACATTGCATTATGTTTCTAAAGCAATACATTTTAATTTTGATAAGTTCTAGTCCAGCAAGAGTGTCCCATAGCACTTATCAAATAGATTTATCTCACGCTTCTATCTATGCATTTAGAAGTAAAACTGAGTTCAATTACCTATACCTTAACACAGTTGTTAGGGAGTACTAGCATGGCAATCTATTCCAGCCATTTCTTCCCTACTGCATCATATTGCCCTTATTGGCAATAAATTTGACTCAAACGTTATTTTCAGCTAACTGCTGATATCTTAAAATCTTTGGGCACCTGTACTAAAACACTGCTAGAAACCAACCTGTCTGTTTGCATACTGGTAGCAGCGAGTCCATGGCACATCATGACCTTTCCTTGAGCTTGCATATCGATTCACATGTGGCTCTCCAGAGTAGCTTCAACTGTTGGCAACCTCTACTCCTGTCAGGAGAAGTAAATACCTCATGCCCATCATGCATCCAGCTGAGTATGTTGGGTTTACTTTGTGGGCAACTGTACAAGTTACCTGTGAATATCAAATGCATCTTCATTTTAGATCAAACCTAGAGACATAATGCTGAGTTTAAGGATTAGTTCCTTAGCTCCCTGACCTACTTTCACTACATTTATTTATTCACAGAATTGTTGAGTCTGGAAGGCATCTTTTGAGATCATCTAGTCTTCTGCTCAAGCAGGTCAGCTAGTGCTTACTGACAATGACTGTCTTGACACAATAGTTTTCATTTAACAACTGCAGGTTAAAACATTTCACTTTTCAGCACTAAACCAAGGTCTTAGAAAACGTAACTGACAATTTCCACCCACCATAAATACATGACTGTCTCTATATTTTGTCTAGTTTTATAAATAACTTGAAAGAAACAGTGCATTTGCTACTTCCAAACTACAGCTATGTATTGACTTCTTTCCTTTACGCTTCTAAAATATTTAGAAAATTAGTCTTATTTAAATTGAAGGTTGCATTAGTAACAATCTGTCTAGTATTTCCTCAGTATTATTAAACTGTACTAATTTCTACTGTTACTGTATCAGTGCCTGAAATGTACTTTTGTTAAAACCTGGTTCATGCCACAAATAATGACTTTGGAGGATTCCACCTTTTTGATCATATTATCCTTCCCTCACATTCAGTTGTTATCCTCAGGGCTCTTAATGATGTTAAAAGGAAAGAACTGGAGGTATTGTTATGCTCAAGAAACTGCATTTCAGTTCTCAGTGCTGCTGATTGTATCAAGCTTTTGTCAGCTCTAATTAGAAGTGAACTCCCAGATTTCAGTAAACCAGGTAAGGGCGTCACCCTTTATAGAGGTTGCCCATTTGGGAGGAAACATTGCTTAGTTGAGTTGTCAGACAGTGCCAAACCATTATGTGGTATTAGCAAGAATCTTCTGGCCTACAGCATGACTAAAGTCTCTTGAGGTCACTACTAATGTCTGTGTGGGATTCAAATGTAGGGCAAGAAGTAAAGCAAATGTAAATGTTCTACCTTGGAAATATAAATTGCTGGAAACAGTGACAATCTGCAATATTTTTTTTGTGCTTCATTCAACTGTCAATTTATAACATGATTCTTTCATTAGTTAAAAAAACAAATCTCCAAGCAAGCAGGTACTTCTATATTCCCCCAGTATTTCTTCAGTCCCTTCCCTCCAAACATTTTACATAAAAAATAATGACAGAATTTGTTCTCTAAACCTGTTATGAATAATTTGGCAGAGAATAAGCATTTAAAAGTCATAATAAATATAGGGAAATATGTAAGAGCTGAAAGATGCCAGTTTAACTAATTAAATTCACTGAAATATGTTTGATTGACTGAACAAAAAAATTCTTTTTTTCCAATTTTTTTTTTGGTGAGTTGCTTAACTATTTTTTTCAGTTCATTGTTATTCTGTTTCTCAGATTTTGAACAGTAGACAGATTTGTTTGTACATAATAAAACTTTTGACCAAAAAACAGGCTGGTTTTAGCTTGGGTAAAAAAAAAAAAGAGAAGAAAAAAATTGTTCCACAAAACCACATTACCTTGTCTACTTCCATCTGCTTTTGTTAACACAAGAACAAACTGAGGAATAAGGGTGTCACGGTACTGGATGGGACCTGTCTATATGCAAATTACAGTGAAAGGAGATTTCAGCTATTTCAGGCATCATCAAGTGATCAAAAGCTGATGCTTCAAAAAGTGGACTTTAAGAAGTGGACTGCTACATTATGAGCTTATTGAAATCATAATAATTCAGATAGAGGAAGTGAATTTGTGGTATGCCATAGTTTGCTGCCTGATGAATACTCCAGTGCAGGAAAATTCATGTCCCTACACTACAAACGGATAGGAAACCAAATGTCAGAAAAATCATACTTAGAAGATGAAAGCAAATTGTAGAGAATGAATCTCCTGGATTCTCTCTCTCTCCCCCTCTAACAATTGCATTTCTAATTATATCAGACTTGAAAAGTTACAAACTGCTGAGACATTGAGGTTTCTCAGTCTGAAGTCCATATGTAAAACAAGAAAAAAGCAAATGCAATTCAGAGCATCTTGGTGTTCACATACTCACTATGTCATGTACTGTAAGATGTATCTCATTAAATGGGTCTGTTCTGTCCCTCTCTACCATTATTCCTGTGAAAAGGCAGCTAAGATTTAGTTAAGGTGGAAAAAAGTAATATCAAAGAACATCGAGAACAAACTGCAGACATGAAAAGAAACATTTTGAATTCCTGTAATTTAATACAATTTAAGTCAATATTATCCTTTCACTGGAGAGTTAGGTAACTAATGGTCAACAATTGCCACTTAGTTAAAAGGATCACTGTTACTCTTTCTGTTGAGCTGCTTGTTAACAGCTTTGCTTTCATAGCCATGTTTTCACAGTTCTGTTGTCCAAAACCATTGAAGTCAGAGGAAACCAATACATGAAACACTTGCACTGTAGAATAAACTCATGTTTAACACCATTCCTACCAGCTATTCCCCCTAAACACATTGTGAAAAAGCATGATACATTTCTTTGAAGAATCTACTCTGCCTTGTGGAAGATAATCTGTTCTGATGATTTCTGAGCCTCTTCAAGAAAGCAAGAAAAGGTAAAGTCTTTGTAACATAGCTGTTACTTATACTAAAGCACTGAGTATCAACAGTGCTTGACAGTCATTGACATCAAAGTTACTTGGTAGATCACATTACATTTTAACTTATGTCTGATGTTTATTTTGAGGAAAACCGTAAGCAGTGAAGAGTTACTGGGTCAACCTAGACAGACAAAAGTCAAGGAGATTAGAATATTTCCAAAAGACGGATTGTCTCTTTTGTTAGCAGTCTTACTCAGAAATAGAAACCTTTTCCAGATGTCAAGCCTGTCAGGCAGTAAATTGGTCAGAATATTGAGGTCAAGTTGTTGGTTTTTCATTCTAAGATGCACTCCAGCAAGCAGGTTTCCTCAGCACACTACAAGCAGCACCTCCACCTGATGGTGCCTTTACATAAATGATCCTGTTACTTCCTCAGTGACCTTTATCAAAAAAAAAGGGATTAGGGACCAGAGAAAACAGGCCGTCTGAGTAGCATTAACCAATAAGTTGTCTCCTTTGAAAACAACATTAATAAATCATTCTAATACCTGCAACAGGTACAGGCAATTCCACACTTACAAATAGATTAATAATTAGATCAGGAACTATTAGTACAGTCATCTAGTACTGAAAGTGAGGAATGAAATTTCAAATATGATAGCAGATGAACAGTAGCAATATCTTTGAAGTAGTGATATGCAAAACAAAACAAAAAAACCTTGCACAAGTATGTATTAAGTAGCAACTGAAGAAATTCGTACTTCCTGTAACCATCTAAAGTCTTGGAAGGAATTATATTCATTGGTTCATCTTTAGGAAATTAATATTTTAACTGTTACTCAATAAATTTATTTGTGTATATTCCCATAAACCTTGGATTTCAAGTTGTCTAGGTAAGACATTAAAAAATTCAGCATACACTTTAAAACAAATTTTAAAACAAAGTTGTTTTTAAACTTTAAAACAAAGTTTCCTCTTCATTGTATAAGATGAAATTAACACTGTACTTCTCTGAAAAGAAAATTTAAACACAGAGTCCTGAACAGAACATCTGTGTTGTTTTGGCACTTTCCTACATGAAATGAAAAATAATTTCACACTCCTGGTACAACCAGGTTTCTTCAATATACAAAGCAGGATGAAGTTGTCAGCAGCAACTTTGTCTTTCTTAAAAATATGTGTGTTTAAAATCTCAGCTCAGATTGTACTTTTTCCTGCGTTCTTTAATGAAGAATTGGAATGTGGGTCCAGCAGAGGAAAGCAGAACCAAATCCAGTAAAAGTATTTTTATATTTTGTTCTGATCTATTCCAATGTTAAGTTAGATTAATTTTATTAATCCCACCCTAGAAATTAGAATTTCATGGAATAAAAAATCATCTGCTAGCAAACCCTAAGAAAAGTGAAATAATGTATCAAACACAATTTTTATTTATAATAAGCACTCCATATTGCACTGATAGAGAAATGATACATTTCAATCAATTCTATATCACTTGTTAGGAGGAGAAGCAGGAATATCAATAGCTATCATTTGAAACATGAATCGTGTGAGGCATTGTAGAGGATAATGACAATAATTGCCTCTTTCAAATGTGCTTTTTCTTAATTAGATGAATTGTAATCAGGAATAGAAAGTTTTGCAAGATTGCAGAGGTCCACTGACTTCCACCTTTAGTGGAATGAATAAAAGGGTCCAGGGAATGGAATAAGCAGTAGAAAATAGAGACAATACAGTGGGATGGTGAAGGGGAGCTCTAAGAAGAAATTTTAAACTGTATTTAGTATTTTAGTTACTTAAGATGAAGGCAAACTTTAGGAAATAGTATAATTTACATACTTCAGAGTATATACCAGCATCATGTTCTATACCTTGAGGATAAAAATTCAAACAAAATGAGATTTCAAAGCAAGATGAAATGTGCACCTCTCTACAAAATCATTTGGCCCAATATAGTGATAAGGAGAAAGGATTATGGCACATTAACACCCTGTATAATGATCTGGGGTTTTATTATATACACTAAATAGAGGGCGACCACTCTATGTTACTCAACGCCATACTAAAAACTGGATAGTGTAAAGCAAACAGTAGTACTTGTGAATGATGAGTTCTATAAAGAAATGCATTCATTTCTGTAAGAAATAAATTAAAATAAATAATTTTTGAATGTCTGAGTAGATAAAAAATTGATAAAAATCATGTTTGCATTTGCTACTGTACATGTTATGGCTAAGAAGGAGCTAATTTTCTTCAATAGTAGCTGATAAGGGGCTATGTTTTGGGACTGGGTTGTGTTGATAACACAGGGATGTTTTAGCTATTATTGAGTAATGCCTATAGAGGGTAAAGGCCTTTTCTACTTCTCACCCACCTCACCAGCAAGAAGGCTGAGGGTGCACAAGAAGATGGGAGGGGACACAGCTGAGACAACTGACTCCAACAGACTAAAGGGACATCTCATACTGCGTGGCCTCATGCTCAACAATAAAAGCTAGGGGAAGAAGGAGGAGAGGGAGAGGTTCAGAGTTACAGCGTTTTGTCTTCCCAGGTCACCCTTGCATGTGATGGATCCTGGTTTTCCTGGAGATGGCTGAACACCTGCATGCCCATGGGAAGGAGTGAATGAATCCCTATTTTGTTTTTCTTGTGCATGCAGCGTTTGCTTTACGTATTAAACTGTCCTTATCTCAACCCACAAGTTTTTTCACATTTGCCCTTCTGATACTTTCCCCAGTCTCAATGTCAGGGAGTGAGAGTGTGACTGTGTGGGGCTGAGCAGCCTACCAAAGTAAAATCCCAGGGAGCTGGTATTGGCAGCAGAGGAATTAAATGAACTACAGCAAAAATTTAAACTTTAATTCATTTCATTTTAATATTAGCGTAACAATTCAAAGAATCTCTTAAATACTTAAGATTTGCCATTCATTTTATATTCTATAGAGTTCAGGGCTTGATTATTTTTTACATATTTAGCTAGTCTGGAATAAGTTTTTGCTGTTATATTAATATGAAATATGTTTCAAACAAAACTGTTCAACAAAAGAAAGTAGCTCTGACAGTTGACTTTTTCATCTATTTAATTACAAAAAGACAGTACTGGTATGGTAAAACAAGGTAAGGATTTTGTGCTTCTGAGAGCAGACATTTTAAAGGAGGAAGTCTGTAGGCACTGGAGAAATTAGCAATGGAAGTGATGTTAAGAAAATTCTCAACTTTGTCATCATAATTTTTTTCACCTGGCAAGCCACAATTTTTTTAAACCCAAATAAAAATGAATCTTTATTGAAGAAGTCATCATTATTATGCAATATGAGATGGAAATTAAGGGAAGAATAGAATTAATAATCATCTACTAAAATCAGTCATATATAAGATCATGAAGAATGTTTGGTTCTTTTAATATTAATTGGAATTTGCAATTATTTTCCACTATTTTGACTATGATAAACCCAGAATTAGAAATTTTCAAAGCCTCCCTTTCCTTTAAAAAAACCCCACAACTTCTGCAATGTCAATTTAAAAAGTTTATATGTGAATATTTGAAATTTGACAAATATTTCATTGAAAAATTACAGTCAGGGAAATTAAAGCACTATTCATTTTGAGCTGTCTTGATCATTAGATTTCAAAATTGCTGCTACTCTTTGACATTTGATTTTTTCCCACCATTATCTCAATTAAATAAAAAACCCGTTTGTTCTCACTGAAAAAGCTGTAGAGGCAGAGTCTATATTTTATAGTTAATATAAATTGTAAAATAAAACCTCTTAAATAAATACTAGTACTTCCTAGTGTGCTATTGGCTTCTTATATTCATTTAGGGAAAAACATAATTGCCTAATAAACATTCTCCTAGCATTATATCTGTGGTTTTTGGATTGGGCTTTTTGTTAATTTCTTTTGTGGATTTGATTTTTGCTGTTTTAACAGATATATATATGCTTTGAGTAGTAGTAATTGTATTTCTTTATTTGCAAGATATCTTTTTAAGTCTTTAAACTTATGGAACATTTTTTGATGTTTCTCTTTAAGTCTTCCTCTCTTTACTTCATTACATTTATTTCCTAATGCTTTCCTGCAGGAACTATGCTTCAGTATAGTTATATGAAGCAAAGCTTGATAATTGACAGGAGAATTGTTGGTATCACTCAAAGAACTCAGAGAACACTGAGAATCCCATTGTTAATCCAGCTTTATTTTAGCCACGATTAACAAATACCAGATTTCTTCAAAGACTGGAGGAAAACTGGAGAAGCTGAGCAGCCATCATTTACAACCTTTTAGTGGACCATTGCTGAATAAAATAATTTTATTTTCTCTGGTGTATCATTGCATCCAAAGAAGAGTAATGAAGTTACTGAAGGATCTAGAGAAGTCCTGTGAGGGGTGACTGAGGGAGCTGAGGTTGTTTAGGAAAGGAGGCTTGGGGGGGTCCTTATTGTTCTCTACAACTACTTGAAAGGAGTTTGTTGAGAGGTGGATGTTGGTCTCTTCTACCAAGTAGCAATTGATAGGATGAGTGAAAATGTCCTCAAGTTGCACCAGGGGAGGTTAAGACTGGATATTAGGAAAACTTTATTCACCAAAAGGTTTAATAAGCACTGGAACAGACTACCCATGGAAATGATAGAGTCATCATCTCTGGAGATGTTTAAAAGGCACGTAGATGTGGCACTGAGGGACACAGTTTGGTGGTGGACTTGTTAGTGTTTGGTTAATGGTTGGATCTTAAGAGTCTTTTCCAGCCCAAATTATTCTATGATTTTATAATCTCCTAGAAACCTTCAACTTTTGCACAGATATTTAGTTCTTTTTTTTTATTTATTTAAGCTGGGTTGAGCCTAATGTAGGAAACATACACCATTTGCTGTTTATCCAAACTTGTTTGTGTCATTTCAGGTCCATAATAAAAGTGTTAACCCCCAAGGTCAAGGCATAATGAATTAAAGTATACTGCTTCATTTTATTAAAAATACATTACTTCTAATAAGGTTAATGGAAGACCTGATATAATTAGTGGGAACAAACTATTCAATTCATTAATATTATAATTTCTGAGAGGATTTATACCCTTTATGGGATTGACTATATGTTATTCTATTCAAATGAATGTTTTCAATGGTATCTGCAGAAGCAGAGCATATCATCTCTATGAATGTCATGCTAAACTGACAGAGAAATTTGGAGAGGTGTGACAGTCTTGTTGACTTCTCTACCCTTGTGCCTTTTGTTTCGTTTTGATGAAAATGATTAAGAGTTTTTCAGAGAAAATTACATTGAGAACTTACTGTACAAGAAGGCATTTGAGACTGATAAAGGAATGAGTATATATTAGAGAGACTTTAGGGCAATATTCAGTTGCACTCTGGGCAATTAGACACTCACCTTTAATTAAAAGTCAGTGGAGCTGAGTGACTAAGTACCACTCATGAGTTTCAAAGTATCATTTAATTGATAGAGGAATGAATTTAAAAAAAGGAAGGGGGAGACTACATTTTAGTTGAAAGAAGTAGATTTCTGCGAGTGTGAAATGTTTGGACTGAAAAATGTCATTAAAATATTTCTGTAAGGCAGATCAAGAGAAGAGCATGGTAGTGCAGAATAAGATAGAAAAGAAATGGAACACTTGAAGCTTCTGGTTGATTAGATATCTGTCACTGAACTGCAAACTGTGCTAGGACTTTTATATGAACAGTAAGATAATGGAGTTACTGCTGCTTCTTCCCTCACACTTCTCTGTGCTGCATAAAAAAAGATCGATGACATGGCATTTTGAGTGTTGGAGAGAAGATGCTGCAGGTTCAGAAGATGCCAGGAGCAATGAGAGGCCCAGCACAGGGTACAGGGCTCCAGAGATGAAGAGAGGTGGATAGCTGAGGGTCAAGTAGCACTTCCTGGGAATAATGTGTCAATGAGCCACTTGCCTCCTCCCTTGTAGCTGAGTCCACCTCACCACACACACCTTACCTTCAGGGTAAATCCAAGCTCCTCTGCTAACACAGGGTAGAAAAGTTACAGGAGGGTAAGTTATCATTCTTTTGTAGTGGGTCCTCCCCTTACTTGAAAGACAAAGGGAAGACAAAATGTATAGAGAATAATATATTCAGCGCCAACAACTGCTGCTAAGTACATGAGCATATGTGCATATACAAAAAATCTGTTCTTCAAATTCGTTTGCTGCAGTTCCAAGAAAATAAAATCTTAGTAAATAATAAAGCCTTTGGAAAGGATCTTGGAAATGGTTGATATAGGTCATTACACTTCCTCACATATACTCACAGTTGTAAGAAACAAGGTTGCTGAAGGTGCTAGGAATCATTGAAAATCAGACTGGAAGGAACCTCAAGGGATCATCTCATCCTAACTGCTGCCCTAAAGGCAAGAAAAATTCTACCTAAACCATTCCTGACAGGTTTGTCAAAGATATTCTTAAAAACCTTCAGTGATAGAGACTCCACGGCATCGCTGGGCAACCTGCTGATTTAAGTGGTGCTTAACTCTCCATAATATTGGATACAATTTGTAATAGAATATTGGCCTATCTACAAGGAGAATATTATGCTATGCAAAATATAAATAAAGGTATTAATAAATAACTTTATGATATTTCCCTCAATATTGATTTTTTCCCATTTGAATGAACAAAATGCATAAGATTTTACAAGAGGTATAATAAATGATAATATTTTTATCACTTAATAAAATAAAATAAATTTATTTTGCTGGAAATAGCCTGGTCCAGTTATTAAATTCTGTTTAGATTCTGGAATATCAATAAAATACATATAAAGTTATTCTGTGGTTATTGATTCAGTTTTGAGAGCTAATAAACTTGGTATAAAATAAATAACAGTGGCAAATTTATCTGTTTAATAGCAGTTCTTTATTTTAGGGAAAAATCTTTTGTATTATTTTTTAATCAAATATCAAATCCTTTCCTGTAGAAGCATTTCTTTCAAGCACTAGGAATTGCTTAGAGCAGTGCATAAAAGTGTTCATACAGGTAATTTATTAACTGATGTTGCTAAGACTATATACCTGAGGATGTTTAGATGAAACCCACGAAAAAAATTAATATTTATCTTAGAGATTTCAACCCTGCTTATACTTATACCAGTGAAAGCAGGAAATTACTTACGCAATGCGAAGTCCTTTGGTGTTTATCTTCCAAAATACTGAAACACACTCTAGGCTTTAAATTTACTGCTGAAGAGGGAGTTCACTTATATAGCCACACAAATTTGTCTTCTGATTCTCTGTTTGCCATGTTGGCATTTTAGAGAGACACGTTTGTATCAGTTGAATGCTCTCAGTTTTAGCTTCTGATGGTATCTATTATTGATAACCTTAGTGGGGAAGAATAGGACAAACAGGATTTGCAGGCTTGTTTAGTTTGCATTTTTGCTTAGATTTGTTAAAAATATAAAAATGCTTAACAAATAAAGATTTGAGACAAACAAAAATTCAGAGCATCGTTTTCTCAGGTAATGTTGAGATATTCATAAAATGTCCAGGACAAAAATTAGAAGGTAAGTATATGCTGTCATTATTTCATAATGGTTTTCCTTAGGTTATGTTTATCTGGGTGGAACTTTTGCACCGTAGTTGAAAGGATAAATGTAGATGCATAACAGTTATAAAAGAAGCCTTAACAGCTAAGTCAAGTTTCATTTTTCGTTGCCTAAAGTAATCCTATTTCTGTCCCAAGATATACTAAAGCAAAAGCAGAAGCCCTGATGTGAACCAGTGCAAATCATAGAATTTCAGAATGCATTCAATATAAACAGAAATATATCTGTGGTTATCCATTATGGTTTAATTTTTGAGGATGTCCACCACTCTTAGTCCAGGTCAAAACACATGGAAACAATTAGTATATTTTGATAGTTTTGAAGTGTCTCAAGATCTTTATAGAGGAAATTTGAAGCTGTGTAACTGAGTTTATTGACCCCAGTTTAAAGTATTTTGGGTTAGGTTCCGTCAGAAGTCTGTGGAATTCTATGTGATTATTTGTAAAAACAAGATTTAATCTCAATTTCCAAGCACTGATGCAAGTGCCAGAACTCTCATGCTACAATAGGTACTAAATATTTATTGGCATATATATGTTTAAAAGTAAGTAAGGAGAAAATATTTTTAAAAGCAGAAAAGCATATAGAAGTCAAACAATAGAAATTCAATATTATAAAAAGAAACTCAATGCAGTGAGTTTGAATAAAGTGATTTGAATAAAGTGAAAGATTTACTTAATAATCAACTTAATTGCTATCAAGTTATTATTAAGGTCAAAGTGTTTACAAAAAATGTGAGATACTTTCATGTTAAATTAGGTGGGATGAAAATATATGAATTAAATTCTTTTTCTTTGAACCTTGAACAAAAAAGGTGTCTGCTTGTGCTTAGGAATTATTTTCACTTTACTAAAAAAAAATGAAAATAGGAAAAACCCACTTTCATAGGAAGGTGTGTGACTGATAAATTTTGTATAGAAGAACAATAACAAAAATGAGGATAATGTGAAGATAGATAAAGTTTTGCTCAATTGTATAGAAGACATACTCTAATTGTTCACATTTTTTGAAATTTTCTGTAATTTTTATTTTTGTCCTTTTCATTGCATTTATGTACAAAACCAATTTGCCTAGTTTCTTTGTATTTTTAAGCATACACAGCATATTGAGACTCATGGACCAGGTTTCCTAGGTCTCTTGAATTATTATAATTTAGAGAGCAAAAGAGAGTGTCTTTGAATATAAGTCATGTAGGTTTTTCCAGTGTGTAGTCATATACTGGTTTTAAGTATTAAGTTGAGTTCAGTGTTGTATGGAGACAAGACATGGCAAAATTTAACTTTGTGAGATTAAAAATTCTAAAGGGGAATTTAAAACAGCAGTAGATAACAAATAGAAAATAACAATGCAAATTAAAATTTGTTAGTGAAAGATAAGGTAATTTAACTTCTTGGACTTAGAACACTAGCTAATTAAAGATGTGTATAGAGGGATCTGGATAGACTTGAGAGATGGGCTGATTCCAATGGGATGAAGTTCAATAAAGCCAAGTGCCGGGTCCTGCACTTTGGCCACAACAACCCCCTGCAGCGCTACAGGCTGGGCACAGAGTGGCTGGAAAGCAGCCAGGCAGAAAGGGACCTGGGGGTACTAATTGACAGGAAGCTCAACATGAGCCAACAGTGTGCCCAGGTGGCCAAGAAGGCCAATGGGATCTTGTCCTGTATCAAAAATAGCGTGGCCAGCAGGAGCAGGGAAGTGATCCTTCCCCTGTACTCTGCGTTGGTGAGGCCACACCTTGAGTATTGTGTTCAGTTCTGGGCCCCTCAGTTCAGAAAGGATATTGAGGTGCTGGAGCGGGTCCAGAGAAGAGCAACAAGGCTGGTGAAGGGACTGGAGCATAAGTCCTATGGGGAGAGGCTGAGGGAGCTGGGGTTGTTTAGCCTGGAGAAGAGGAGGCTCAGAGGTGACCTCATCACCGTCTATAACTACCTGAAGGGAAGTTCTAGCCAGGTGGGGGTTGGTCTCTTCTCTCAGGCACTCAGCAATAGGACAAGGGGGCACGGGCTTAAGCTCCGCCAGGGGAAATTTAAGTTGGATATCAGGAGAAAATTCTTTACAGAGAGAGTAATCAGGCATTGGAATGGGCTGCCCAGAGAGGTGGTGGATTCACCATCCCTGGAGATTTTTAAACGCAGATTGGACGTGGCCCTGAGTGCCATGATCTAGTAAATGGACTGGATTTGGACCAAGGGTTGGACTCGATGATCTCGGAGGTCTTTTCCAACCCAATCGATTCTATGATTCTATGATTCTATGATTAGTAAAATAGATTATAAAATATTTCTTTTTCATTCTGCAATTCTGAAACAAGCAGACACCCAAAGAAAAAGAAGCAGACAATTAAAAGTTGTGAAAATAAATACAACTTTACATGATTTTTAACACAATGTGGTATTGAAGCCAGCAGCTTAAAACAAGTTCCAACAGGACATGAATATGTTGATAACTATTTAGGTAGAGAAAATATCCAAGAGTTATTAAATATGATGATCAGGAGAATAAATTTTATCCAATTAGGTGAAGCTTCATCTGTAAGTAAGCTTTTCCGTTTATGTTCTCCCTCTATTTGAAGCATCTTATCCTGAATTCTTTAAGGATGAGATAAGAAGGCTATACAGCAGAATCTGATTTGGAAAGATCCCTACAGGAAATGAAGAGGAAATATGATATCACTTCTTTGGATAACATCTTGAAATGTCATCTACTTTTAGGATTTCCTTTTTCTAATTTCAAAAGAGATATCCAACCCCCTCTAGCTTTTACAGCAACATATAAATCAGAGTTGTCAGTGCTGAACTGCCTAATCATCTTTGCCTGTCTACTTTTAGCGACCATTTGTTAATAGCATACTCACTGCAGAATCGTGTTTTCCAAATTTAAAAAGCCAAGAATACTACTTAAATAACTCTAAAACCCACTACTGTCTCTTTCCTACTTCATTGAATGACAGAGATTTGTTTTATAAATAACAGGAAACACCCTCTGCAGGTGTTTTTGCAGGATCTTAGGAGCAGCTGTTATCTCCTCTAGAAAAAAAGAAAAATAATAATTTGTATATGGCAAGCAATAGTTTGTTTGGAGACTGCAGAAGATATGTTTGCCTTTAAACATTAAATCAGAGGAGATTAAATGTCTGTTTTGGAAAATCTGCAGAAAGGTGAAAGGCTATTTTGAGTGGGACCGATTAAATGAAACACTTGCATTTAGAAGAAAAAGTATCATCATACATCCACTTTATTGTAAACAATGCACCTGCAGTGCTTCCCACTAAATGAGATGAATCAAAATTTGCTTAAGTGAGGAATGACTATCAAGTCATGCATTATCCCAAAGCTGAGAAAGGGATTACAATTTGCTCCTGTTTCTGGGGGGTTTGTGTTTATGTGATACACGAGCAAAAAGAACCCCGTAAGTGCCATGTTGCATTTCATTACAGACAAGATAATTTTTAAAAAGATTCTTAGAAGACATACTCTGTCAGTTATGTGATTTACATATTACTATGTCTGTTACAGTGGAAAAATATTAATGATAATAACTTGCTTTCTGAATGAGCAAAGTAGGAACTATGCTCATGGAAGCAACACCCAGCAAATGCAACCTTATGTTGATTACCATGAATACTCTACATATTAATCTACAGAAATTCATTATTCTTTTGCCTTATGCTGACTGAGCAGGGTATGGTGGTAAGATAATGCTCACACAACTAAAAAGTTAATAATGCCATATAATTATTGCCACACTTTTAATAACTCTTCTTTGTTCCTCATGGATATATGGCAAGAATAGAATACTATTCCCATTCTATTCCTTTCAGTATTGTTTCTGATATAAGATTCTGTCTAATCCCACACAGCTATTCTTATGCAATTATGTGATGTAATTGTACTTATTAGACATTCTGCTTGTACAGCCATTAGATAACCAAGACACAGGCTTCATATTAACTTACTGTACTTGGTGCCTTTTAGCAACTGGTGATAAATCTTGCAATTCATCTTTTTTTTTTTTAACGTGGGACTACTTTTATTTGAAAGCAGTCTTCAAAGTATACACTTTGATGACTTTGCATAGTCCCTATTTAGAAAGAGATTTGATATATCCATGAAAAGATATGAGTCAATATATAAACTCAAAGCCAAGAGAGCACTAAAGCTGAACAAATTCGTGGAGGAGATACTTTGTTTTGAAACAAATCTGTTGGATCTGAAACTCCGGGTCTGTTTCTGACTGCACTAGAGTTAACTTTCATAGCAGCTTGCATGATGTTTTGGATTTGTGGCTAGAACAGTGTTGGTAACACATCAGTGTTTTGATGCTTGCTGAGCAGTGCTTACACAGTGTCAAGGCTTTCTTTTTTTCCTGCTCTGCTCCCTGCCTATCAAGTCAGCTAGGAGTGAGTAAAAGGCTGGCAGGGGACATAACTGGGACAGCAAACCCGTATCAGCCAAAGGGATATTTCCTACCGCATGATGTCATGCTCACAAACACAGAGTTAGAGGAAGAGCGAGTGGTTTTGGCTTTCAAGGTGACCATTGCTTGGAGACTGACTACAGGTTGGTCTGCTTGTAGAGGGTGGTGAGTGATTTCTTTTGTTCCACTGATATATCTGTTTGGAGTTCTTACCCTCCTCTCTCCACCTTCCCTTATATTAATCTACCGTTATCTCAAACCATGAGCTTTCTCAGTTTTGTGCTTCCTGTTTTCTTTCCCCCATCCCACTCAGGGTGGGCAAACCAGCAAGTGGCTGTGTAGAAACTTGACTGCTGGTTGGCATCAACTCTCCCAACACTATTGAATCATGCACCATTTGTAATCTATATTATGCTATGATTGTGATGACTAAGTAATTTCTTTCTGAACTAATCTGAATAAATTCTCAGCTGAGAAATTAGAAGCAAATAGTTAATAGAAAAAAAGATGAGGGAAGAGATATTAACCTCTAACTGCTGAGAATGTAGAGTCCTAGATAAAAAGTATACAAATACTGATAAAGCGTATCTGACTAAATTAAAATAAATTATCAGCATGCAATGACAAATATGTCATAGCTAAGGAATAATAACAAAGAAGTGCAATTTACTTTTTAAAAAAAATATTTTTTAATTTTGGATAAGCTACTGAAGTCACAGTGTTATATTTGAAATCAGTCTGATTTCCTGAAATAAGCAGAGTGTTTAACCAATAACAAAAAAAATTATTTGAGTTCTTCTGTAGTGATGCTATTCTTGGTTTAGTTTAGTCAAGTTTATATTTACCAGGTAATTAAAATATGTAAATTTATTATAATTACTCTTCATCTTCCCCCTTTGCAATATAAAAATGTTTTATACTATCTTACTTAAAATCTTTGCTTGCCTCTTAACTTGTGTTTACTACTCATTTATTAGCATTATCTTGTTATGCCATCTTTTTTTTCCGTATATAAATTAACATGTTTGTCATAAGAACTTTGTCTTAATTCATGTGACATCAAGATCCAACTGATCTTATAACATTTTTCTTTCATTTCCTCTGAGGTGCTGCTAGCTGCTTCCTCTCTACGTGTCTCTAAGTTCTTGATCCTGTCTTTCATTTACCCCAAATTTTTGAAGTGAAGTCAAAAACTACCAGAATGTCTCATCAAGGAAGCACCACTGGTGACACCTACCTGACTTTATTACATGAGTATTCACAGTACACTCTTCCATCATTCTCAAACTAGGACAGGAAAATTGCCCCAGATTTCTGAAAGAGGTTGTCCCCCATGCTGGGCTTTTTTGCTGCTTCCTTCCCGAGAAGCAGTGAGGTTTCTGTGGTTGAACTTAGGTGTTACAGTTGGAAAGTACCAATGGTACAATTTAGCTGAAAAATTGCATGGAGGAAATAATAAATAGTCCCATACTCAGCTGACCTGTAGCATACTGGAAGAGGCAGGATAGTCTGAACTGGCACTGATATTGCAGTAAAATCTTCATCTGCTTCTTCCCAGGGGAATACAGTGGAATGAGTCTCCTCCAATTAATCTCTCTCCTTGGAATATCATGGGACTATAAAATTTACTGTGAAAAACCTCTGAGGGAATATTGTAAAGTGGACAGAAAAAAAATAAGGTTTCTGAGAAATAAATTGAACTGACTGATATAGTTCTTGAGGTCTGTAAGGGCAGTGTGCATGTGTGAGAACATAGTAGTGCCATTATGTCTGTCGGTTTTATGCAATCCTCAAAGTTTGCAGATAAGCACATATACCACAGACATAACTGATTAATTTATTCTGAGCTTCTTAATGCACGTTTGCCCTTGGAATCTTCTCATATATACTAATATAGAAGCAGTAAAAAGTCTGTTAGTCATGTCCATGGTCACTGTCTCCCTCTGCATTTCATGCACAGTAGATCGCTCACTGCCAAACTGGCCTCCTGAGTGGGTCTGTGTGAGTAGGTTGTGCTTCTGTGAGGTGCAGACCCTCTGTGGATCACACAGTGTGAGAAGGGCAAGAACCCCACATAGGGGCATACAGTCCTGAGCCACTGATTTTCCCATCTGCCCTCAGTGCCAAAAACGAGACAAGGTCAGGTGTCTGTTGTTCCTGCAGACACCAATGATCCCAAAAAACTCTGCAAAGATTTCTTTCCCGAACCATCCTCTGCTCTTAAGCTTTTTGACTCTCCTAAACTTCTTCCTTGTCCTATATTAAAACATAAACTAAATACCAGTAGCAAAACCCCTCAGCTTTTGTTTTCTCTTTGGCTTGTTCTGTTGTCTTCCATTAACCTATTTGTTTGTTCCTGTTTCTTTCCTTCTGCTTCAGTCATCTGTGTACTTGGTGTACATACAAATTTAATAGTGTGCTACTATTGCATATAAGGGCAAGCTCTGGCTTAAAAAATCATAAAGGTTTATCATAAAAGTCAAGTTTAGTTGCTCCTGGTTTTGTCATATTCAGTGCTCCTGGTTTTGTCATATTCTGATACATACAGTACATTGATATATACTTCTCAAACTGGAAATGCCATAGAGGTAGGCAGCCACCTCCATCTCCTATCTTAGTAGATGTGCCTGTGTGACTGAACATCTGTTTTAAAAATCAGTGTGGTGCTTAACATTTCCCAAGCTAAGTCCAACTCACAGATAAGGTCACTTGAACCTCAGCAACTTCTGGACAATTGATGCAAGTGCCTCCTCAGAGTCCCACATCAGTGGGGACATGTTCAGCATAAAGAGCCAAAGTTGAAATGGATGACACCACAAAGAAAAACAGCAGTGATCCTGACAAGGATATTAAGCAGGAGGATCAATGGTAGAAAATAGCTGGAAAAAGTCAAAAGAAATCAGGCATAAAGGAACAGCGGGATAGACTTATCTTCTCCTTTAGAACAAAGAACAGTGAATTAAAAAACAGATGAAATATTTTATAACTGCACATTTTATCAGAGCTAAGAAAAAAAAAAAGATATTGAAAAGGAATATTCAAGTTTTACTTAAAATTTGAAAATGCCTAATGCCCAGTGGGCAACTCAGCCCTGCAGAAGAGCTGCTCAATGTTCACTTCTCAGTGGGAAGAGGGAGAGAACCAGAAGTGTAAAAGTGAGAAAACCCACAGGTTGAGTTAAAGACAGTTTAATAGGTAGAGCAAAAGCTGTACAACCAACGCAAAATCAGTTATTCATTCACCACTACCCATGGGCAGGCAGATGTTCAGCTATCTCCAGGAAAGCTGGGCTCCATCACACGTAACAGTGACTTCACAAGACAAACACCATTATTCCAAATATGTCCCACCCTTCCTCCTTCTTTGCCCAGCTTTTATTGCTGATTATGATGCCCTATGGTCTGGGATATCCTGTTGGTCACGCAGGATCAGTTGTCCCAGCTGTGTCCCTTCTCAACTTCTTGGGCACTCCCAGCCGACTCATAGGTGGTATGAAAAGCAGAAAAGGCCTTGGCCCTGTGTGAGCGCTGCTCAGCAGTGCCTAAAGTATTCCCATGTTGCCGACACCCTTTTAGTCACAAATTAAAAACACAGCACCAGAACAGCTACTATGAAGAAATTAATTTTATTACCACTAAAAACAATACACACATATAAAACATCTTTTCCTATTCTGATTCTCATTTTTCACACAGAGCATCACATAAAAATTCTACAACCTGAGGAATGTCCTGAAATGTCAAGGATGGCAATGATGGGATACTTTAAAAAGGAACTATGGTGTTTTTATTTAAATTGTTCCTTATTTGAAAATCATTCAATACACCTCACGAAAAGATTGTAAATAAGTCTTGCTTATCTCAGTGGAGTAAGGAAACCAGTAGAAAAAAAAAGAAAACATAAACATTTCCTTCAAAATTAAACATACCTACTTTACATCTGATCCCTCAAATCCTGAACATCCTTCATAGTCACATAGATTTCAGCAGCAGCTGAATATGCAGAGTACCTAAAAGAGTCCATCCTGTATGTACCATTTTTGTGCTCATCTCTCATGTTTCTTTTTTAAAAGAAATTTGAGTGCAATTTTTTGCGTAGATACAAAATTATAAATTGAATATTATCAGTCACAGTTTTGAAAATATTCCTTTTGCATTTGAGCAAGCTGACAGAAATGTTTCAAGTATTTGCACATCTTTGCAAATCTTTGCTTGTTATTTCTTATCATCAACTCATAAAACAGACACGCATAAATGGTTAGATGAAAGGAAAATAACTCAAACAATAGATTCATGTCATAATCACAAATTATTCTCAGCATTATAAAGGGAATAATAATGAGAAAGAGAAGAAATAGCAAACAACAGACTAAATAAACTACTTTATTTCTGAATCATTTGCGCACAGTAAAAAACCCCTAAAACATACATTATGTATTGCATATTAGTTTATTTTGTAAAGATAAAATAAGATTAGTATTTTAGAAAGTAATTTAATTTACAGAGATGAGAGTTTTATTTAAGTGCTTTCACTGCTTTTCCAACATGAAAATTATGCATATGGTGGTCTCCAATTTGAAATAAAATCATGGTAGAAAAAAAGGCATTTTATCTGGAAAATTATTGAATTACAGTTAATTAGAAAATAAGTAAACAGTCATGCTCTTTTGCTCCATGATTCCAACAGCAATGGAGAGTGGCAATGGGCAATTTCAAATTAGAATCACAGAATCATAGAAAGTAGTCCTTTAGTACTTGTTTTCAGCTTGCTTTTTCCATTTGGCTATTTCAACTTCTAAAAAAAAAATTAATTAAATTTTTAATCTGTTGTAGGAATGTTAATTGCTATTTTCTCATGAGGTCTGAATGGATATAGAAGCATCTGCAGGGTGAGTAAACAACAGCTACTAAGTAATCATTATCATATTTGGATTTAATTTAAAGGGTTTTTTCGTTTGTTTTCCTTCTGTGTCTAGAGGGTAAAGAAGTAACACCTGCCTAGGAAAAAGCATTCAGAAGTAATTTCTCTCAATTACGTATTTAAAAATTCTCTACTTCATTCTGAAAACATTGTTATGGGGCATTGTTATGCTAGGATACTTCAGAGCTGTAAACTGGGAGGTGATCACATCTCAAAATTTTACTTCTCTTCTTTGAGTCTTCATTGTCTTAACAGAAAATATCTTCATTATTTATACACAAATAATTGCTAAAATTAGCAATTTGTTAATTTTGCTAAATAATAATTGCTAAAATAGCAAATTTTGCATCTCTACTGTGTTTAGTTGAGATGGAGTAAATTTTCCCCATAGCAGACTTCGTAGTGACTGTGCTTTGCATTGGTAGCTAGAAAGGTGTTGATAATACACCAGTGTTTTGGTTATTGCTCAGTAGGACTCACTCAGCACCAAGACTGACTCTCCAACATTCCCCCCTCATCAGTAGCCTGAGAGTAGGAAAAGATCTTAGGAGAGGACATAGCCAGGGCAGCTAAAGGATATTCCATACCATGCAATATCTGCTCAGATATAAATACTAAGAGAAAAGAAAAGGAGGGGGGGCAAATTTGCTGTTATGACATTTGTTTTCGGCAACACCCACCAGGAGGAGGCTGGGCATCACCTGCTGATGGGAGGTAGAGAAAAAAAGTGTTTTGTTTTCCTTTTCTTCCTTGAATGGCCTTTGGTTTTGCTTTTTAAAACTGCCTTTATCTTGACCCACAGAGTTGTTTTTTTCATCTTATTTTCTCCTATTTTTCTTCTGAGGAGAAGAGTGATAGAGCAGCTTGGTGGGCACCTGTCCTCCAGCCAACATCAACCCACCGCACCATCAAACTCTTTCTCTCTTTGATTATTTCTCACCTACCGTGTTTATAAAAATGTAGGATTAAATTCTAAAAGTCATGTTTTATCACAAGAAGAGATTATTTTATGAAGATGTATTACTGAATTTGACGTTGTGAGGTCATGGTTCTACTCCAGTTAACTTACTATTAGTTGAAACTGTCTGCACAGTATCTAACTTATTTCTTATTTTGGGCGTATATCCTATATTAGAAAAATGTCTTAAATTTGCGTATTTGTACTGCTAATGTACTTATGTAACCTGTCCCAGATCAATAATTAATATTTGTGTGATATTAATGATGGCTTAATTTGCTTTTTTATTAGCAAGTCATTATAAAGAAACAGAAAAAAAAACCAAACCCAAAACAAACGAACAAACAAACAAACAAACCTCAGTGAAAACGCATCCAAGTCCGGTACTACCATACATCCCTATTCCCAACTCACTTTTAGTCACATCTGAAAAATTGTTTAAGGTGCTAGACAGACATCACCTCATTGGCTAAGGATAAGAAAATTTCAAGCTTCAGCAAACCAATGGGGAACTCAGTCACGAGGTGATAATGCTACCCGAGAATGTCCTTTTCCTAAACGTGAAGCCTGTGATTTCCCAGAATTAATGTACATTTGATCCTGGCTTACAATTATTAAGAAAACACTATTTTTTTAAAGATTGCTTAAAATCTTAAAATACCTGGTCCTTAACACGTAAACACACAGATAATTCTCTCTAATACTGATTCCTTGCTTGATATTTATATGAGTCAATGTTAGACTTAATGGTTTGTCAACAGTCCTCAATATTTCCAATATTTTTGTGCAAAGATATCTAAAAGCAAACTGAGAAGGCTGTGTTCCCAACAGCAATTTCTTAGCAACCTTGTACGTGAAATGCGTAGCAGATGACTTGCAGGAGGGAACGAGCTGACTACACGTGGAGAATATGGAAACTACAGAGACTACAGAGAGATCTGCAAAGCAGTTCAACACCAAAAAAAAATTCGACCAATGGAATTATCAGGTCTTGAAGAATGAAGATGTCCTGCTCTGTCCGAAGCATAGAAACACTTAGCTCTTTAAGAAAAAGTTATATAGAGAAGAATAACAAGACTATCAGGAAAATCTTCAGTACTGAAAGAATCACCAAGTGACTGATTACACTTAAAGTGCAATGGCTTGAAGAATATGGGAGAGACTCAATAATGCTGTTTGTACAATTTCTCAGAAAACTGCTAGTCTAATTATATGTAGGATAGCATGAGCTAATACACTTTTATCACACTTAGCAATGAAAATTCAGCATTCAAATGTTAACTGCATCTAACACTGCATTTAGATTGTCCTTTAAAATCCATTTTCTACAACATTGATTTTACAACTAATAATTAATTTTTCTCTGTGTTACCAGCTCACCATAATTAGACAATAGAAATAAAAGTAAAAAGTAAACGTAAAGGGTGCAACGGTGCTTTGCTGCCAACACTCGTACTAAGAAGGACAATTTACTAGCTGTTACGCTGACAAATAATTATTTATGCATAATCAAACAGTGTCGTAGGATGTTGCAGTGGATATTCTCAACCAGTTTCTTGAGCATTTCCCTTCAATACCTGAAAAACATAAGACAGTCTCAGGCATAACTTGCAATAGGGGGGGAAAAAAAAGCCTAGCAGCAGATTTTCCTATCTCAACGGAGCCTTTATAAAGATCATCTCAGAATCTACAAAAATACATCATGCATGTATACTGTCCTCTTAGCATTAAGGTATCCCATAACCAGTTGCCTTATAAAGGTACTTCAATGCTGTTTTTGTACAGTGACTCTCTGTGGTCTTAGTCTCAGCAAAGCAATATTACTGATCAGGCAGTAAATTTAACTAAAACCTGTCTTCTGGTTTGGACTAGAATAGAGTTAATTTTCTTCATAGTAGCTTATATGGGTCTGTGGTTTGGATTTTTGACCAAAACAGTGTTGATAACACAGGGATGTTTTAGTTATTGCTGAGTAGTGCTTGCAGAGTCAAGACCTTTACTGGTCCTCACCCCACCCACCAGTGAGCAGGTTGGGGGTGCACAGCAAGCTGAGGGAACACAGCTGTGAAAGCTGACCCCAAAGACCAAAGGGACGTTATACCACATGACCTCGTATTCAGCAATAAAAGCTGAGTGAAGAAGGAGGAATTGGGGACATTTAGAGATATAGTGTTTTGTCTGCCCAAGTTATCACTAGGTATGATGGATCCCAGCTTTTCTGGAGGTGGCTGAACACCTGCCTGCCCATGAGAAATGGTCAATGAATTCCTGGTATGCTTTGCTTGTGTGTGCAGCTTTTGCTTTACCTATTAAACTACCTTCGATTCAACACACCTGTTTTCTCACTCTTCTGATTCCCTTCCCCATTCTACCTGGACAGAGTGAGCAAGCACTCACTTGGTGGCTTGGGGCTAATCCTCAACAACTATATTTCCAAAGTTTGTGGAACAAACAGTATTTAAATCCACGGGAAAAAAAAAAAAAAAAAGAGAGAGATAACTAAAAATAAAGGAGCATGCACATTTTCAGAACAAAGTCTTATGTTCTTATGGAGAAAAATGTCATCAAAGAGCAATGTAAAACATGACTCAATTTTAACTTTGCAACGTTTTCATTCTTTCAGATGCACACCCAGCTCTTGCTGTGCTTATGATGCAAAATGTGGAAAGGAATATATACAGGATAGAATGCTAACAATAGCATCATATGTTAAACTCTGACCCTTTGCATTGTTATTGCACATACTCTGGTTGGTTTGACAGATCTGAGCATGAAAGTAGGAAGGAAAGAGTAAAGTTTATTTTTGGTATGTACAGGGCTAATAACATGCTGCCAAATGTTTAACAATTTTAAGGACATGAAGGTGTTACATGCCAGTGTTTTAAAGATCCATTAGAAACTGTTCTCTGATAGACAGAATCTGAATGTGTTTATCCATTTTGTGTTAAAGGTGTTGACCTAGTGAAAGGCATTTTTATCACCTTTCTTTCTGTTAGATGAAGAGTTTATACTACGCTTGCAGCATCAGTGGACAAGTTCTCCATTGAATTTATTTTGTGATTACTACTGAAGCAAACAGAAGCTTTTTTTCTGTTCTTCCTAGCAGAAAATTAAACAATGTCACAATTTGGAATGAGTATGAACTGACATTTTCCCAGTGGCTTTTACCAGAATGTAGTCATTTAGGTAAAAAAAAATTGCTAACATTTTTCATAAAATTTACTAAAATAAAGATACACTGAAAACTTGGAACTGGATTCCATATATCAGTAAATCGACATTTAGGGAGGAAAACAATGCAAAAATATGTTTATGTTCTTCTACCCATATCCTTATTCACTGTAAAGACCAATTACAGAAAACATGATTATATTTACTTAAATGTAATTTTGAAATATTTTTTTAACTAAGCTTGTCCACATCACACAGATGTTTATTAACACTCGTATTCTCACCTTACTGTCTGTGTCCACTGTGTTAGGAACTCACACTCAACAGAAGATGCAGTTTTTGGTCCCAATCTCTTTTCAGACTACCTCAAGAAAGGATGATAAAATCAATGAGCTATTTATATTCTTTTAACATTTTTTTTATACAGCTATCAGGCACTTTCTTGCAGTTTCTGCACCAAACCATTATCGCTTGGCTAATTTCTTGCAGATGTCACAGAAACATTGATGAACAAACTATTACTGGAGGCTGGATCTACCCTTATATAGGGATAATGACTTTTTTTTAAATACAAAATGGATGAAATATTTCTATCATATTTTCTGTTCAGTTTTCTGAGTTAACTGAACAGAATTCTGTTCTAAGCAAATTCAGAATACAGTAAGTATTCATACCAGCTTCAGACACCTATACTTTCTCATTTAGCCTAATTAGTAACTTTTGAGATCTTCTTAATGAACTCGTGGCTGCTGGTATTAAATCACCAGTGTAACTTTCCATCTACGAGTTTATAGTTCTGGCCTATAACGAACAATTGAACTGACCAAGACGGTAATGCTTTAAACACAATTGAACATGCCAGGCAAGGAGTCAGACCAAAAAAGACAAAAAATCAAGCTGGTGGACATTTAGATGGACAAACTTGAGTGCCAAGAACAAAAGGATATATGTATTGAACACAAATCTGATCAGAAATGACAGTGTGCAACTTTATTGGGGAAACTAGGAAGTCTGGAGGAAGAAACTGCAAGACAGAAGCAATCTTGTAGGATGGCAAAAGAACCCCAACCAACCAATCAACCAACCAAACCCCCACAAACATTATAAAAGGATTCCCAGTTCAGGACATCATAAAATTAAGATCTATTTAATCCTTTATTAAACCTGATCCAAGCAGAAGAGATGCTTGACAAGAGATTCTGACATCCCAACAGTACCATGCCAATTCTGTACCCATCCAGCTGGTTTCACTGTTTTGTTCTGTTGTAACTTTCTAACATGCTGTTTATTACATAAAATTTAACTTTTCTTTTAGAAATATTAAAGTACAAGTTCTTACTGAAATAACTGCTATTATCCTAACATCCCAAAGCATTTCTGCTGCTCTTTCTTATGTGTGAAACACTTGTGGGTCTTTGAGTAATTAAATTCATGAGGAGGCCTGTTATACACAGTTGGTTTGGTACAAGCCAGTTCCTTCAAGTTTCTTAACCACTGATCATAGAATCACAGAAGGATTTGGGTTGGATGGGACCTTAAAGATCATCCAGTTCCAACCCCTCTGCCATGGGCAGAAACATCTTCCACTAGATCAGGTTGCTCAAAGCCCCAACCAATCTGACCTTGAACACTTCTAGAAATCTATCACTTCCTAAAGTCTCTTTGCAAGACATGGAATTTTTTTTTTCCTCCGTGAGTAGATGGTGCATAAAAAGTAAGGCATGTCAAAACATTCCATGTTGTCCTTCTGGAACCTAGACTTATCCTATTTTGCATGGAGAGTTGCTTATATTTATATTTTTGTGTTTCTCAGATAAAATTTTGGGACAGCAGTATATGTGCAGAATCTAGGACTAGAAGAATGGTTATAAAGCAATTGTTGACATTTGCTTATTTCTTTACTTAAAGAGAAAAAAATCTGACTTAATTGGATATTTACCTTTAAATAGTTTTTTAAGAAACTTACACAGAAGAAAGGAAAATGTATTTTATATTTGGTATGTAAACTGGGACAGCACATTTGCAAAAATTTTCTGTAAAATTATTTGTCTGTTTTTAACTGCATAAGGAAATTTGGAGACAAGGGAATCCCCACAGAGAAAGATAGAAGAGTTTAATAATTGCAAGACAAGTTCAACAAAACAGAGAGAGTATTCAGAGGGACCCACATTCATCCTATACTTGGTTGGATAAGAACTAAAAGGAGAGATAGAAAGATATGGAGGAAAATAGGAGGAGAGGAGGAAGAGAGAGAGACAGAAGTGACAAACTTGAAAACTCTTGGAAACTGCAGCATATTTCATTCAAAAAAGTCAAAAGAGCACCAGAGTATGTAGAGTCCAAAATGGGGTCAACACAGGGTATGTCCAGCAGAGGGAGATTTACCATGTATGTGACACTCGACTGTAATTCAACCTACAGGATTAGTTACTAAATGTCTTCCTTTTTTGTTAAAAAAATATGTTTGCGTGTTTTCATATGTTAGGATGCCCTTGAATTCAGTCAGCTGTGAAGGCTTTTCAAGATTCATCCAACTGTGAATGTCAAAACCACAAATTTTTATTCCAGTTTATAATGCAGACTCTGGAGTTGTACCCATCCTCAATTTGGAATAACACCACATAGTATAACATAAGGCTTTTTACTGCAATCCATGTCAAATTTTATTACACAAAGAGAAAAATTAAACTGTGATGACTAAACTGAGATTAAGAAATTATTACAGATGAAAAATATGAAACATAAACCTTATTATAATTAAAAAGAGGTAATTTTTTTTTGGTTTTAGCAGAAAACCTTCCTCTGTCTGGGAAAAGATTGTTTTAACTGGAATAAGGAAATACTTTTCTGTATTCAAAGACAAATGTGAAAATTAGTGATGCTCTAGAGAAATTGAGGCTTCATGCCAAACACCTGCTCTTTGGAGTGGGTGATAAATTGATCTGAAAAAAACCCCAAACTTCACCCTTTTTTCTTTCCTATAATTTCCTTACTCTACTGTCATTACACAAGTACATAAATGGGAATGGATAACAGTATTAAAACAATTGATATACACTTAAATATATTTGAATAAATATATTAATTAAAAGCTGAAGAAGAAATTTAAATGTTTTGGTTAGATGGATTTTTTTTTATGCGAAATGTTCAAATGAAAAATATATTGGTTTTGGAATGAATGTGTAAAGCCTTGAAGAACTCATTATTTAAAGACAAATCTTTTATCATGTAACTCAACTCAGAATAATGACTTTAAGTTAGTTGTTCTGAGGTAGAGTATCTTTATATGAAGTGTTAATAAGATGGAAGGATGTGGTTTCATGTAAGTGACCCACAGGGCTTCCTTTGAAATAAAAGGAAAAAAAACTCTTGAGTTAAGTAACAACATCAAGGGACACCTTTCTTTGCTTTAGAGAATAATTTATTCAAGATTAGTAGTAACAACTCAGCAGAATAAAAGCAACTTGGCTTCTTGATAGGACTATATAAAAATCCTTTTTTTCTTAACACAACAACAACCGCTCTTCTTCACCTAGGAAATGATCCCAGCATGAGCTACTTGTGTTCTCTAGAGGCATCCTTCATGCCAACTGAAGTATTTTGTCTGTCACCTCTTCAACCACTTCCTTTAAACCACTCTTTAGATAGATCTTTTAACAGTAGCCTCATCCAAAAAAGTAGGCTTTTTCAAAATAGATTTTTTCTTCTGTTTTTTAGCCTATGCACATAGAAAATTTAGAAACACAGTGACCCATTAAAAATCACAATTAAACAGCTTAACGCAGTTTCAGCTTAAAGCCTTTTTATGACCTACTGCTCTAAAAAGTTAGAGAGTAAGCATGAAAAGAGACTGAAGGTTAAAGAATGACAATGCTTAACACTGTTATGAAAAATACTTTATACCTCTAGGCAGCATTCGTCTACAGTGTGAAGGCCAATGTGAGGACCTCTGTACCTGTTGAGCCTTGGGGTAAAATTACACAAAGCTGATGAAGCCATCATTTAGAGACACTTGGGGTGGGGCAAATATAGGATCATGGGATGTGGGGCTGCACAGGGTCCAGTGGTGCATTGCTGTTACTGATTAAACTGGTACATAATGAGCTCAAAAAGTTTGGAACAGCTGTTGGTGTCAGAGATCAGATTCATCTTCAGCAGAAAGGAATGAAGGTAGCAGAGTTTAAAGTGCTCCGGAACAGACCAGAACCCCAAAGGATTACACCCCAAATGTTCTTGAACTGTAATCTGGTTTGCATTGTTTTGTTTTCTTTTTGGTTACCAGGCTGTCCGTAAATTAGACTTGATTTCAAAAACATGTTAATTATTTATAGACACTCACTAAATAGTTTGTATAAATACCATTAAGATTATGCTATTTTTCTCAATTTACTAGCTTCAGTTTCTTCTCTGTTGTTTGCACTGTGGTTTTGGCCACAAAAATAATAATTAAACACAAATTCAAGAGCAGATTTGTAGGATGTGAAAACAGACCTCTGACCTCAGGTTGTTTATTGGGGAATAAATCTGTTAAACACAATGGAGGCATTTGCCCAACAGTCATCAACATAAGTAGTATGACAGACTACTGAGCTGCCACAGAGGGAAACATTGTAAAGATAAATGCCATTCTGAACAATGTCTCTACCTTTCTTTACATCACTTAACCATCTTTCTGCCGTTTTATTTTCACTTGTATGCAGATCACTTTTATAAAAAGAAGTATCACTGCCTCTGCGGGTCAGACAGTATGTTTATGTCATGTGTTGCAATCTCTGCTGTGGAGTTGTTACTGGAAATAATCTGTAAGATGTGTGGAAAGAAAAGTAGCGATTAGGTACAAACATTCTTTCTAAGAAAACACTCTAAGCTTTCACATGTACTGCTGAAATCCTAGTGATTCCTACCTAATCTGAATTCCTGTGTAGAACAGTAGGAGGAAGAAGTTGGGACATCATGATGGTGGAACTCATGATTCTAATTTTAACTGCCTTAGGTTGGATTTTGAAAAATAAATGAGAAAGAAAAAACTCAAAGTTAGCAGTTATTTAGGTTTTTATTTTCAATAGTAAGCTTCTTGAAATTATATAATTCTGCCAAAAATTACTGGCACTTAAAAAAGCCTAAAATATTGACTCTCAATCCTAGAATTTTAAGTAGATGTCCAGTTGTTTCTTGATTAAAGGAAAAACAAAACTGCAATTAATACTTGCTGGAGTTTACTGGATGTGGTTTAATGAATATAAATGCACTGTTGCAGCTAAAATTATTCTTCAAGAACAAGATCACATGTAATTTCAATTGACTGGCCTCTGGCATGTCACAAGGCAAATATTATTTCATTCTTAGATGGAAAAATGCGATATAAAATTTTTCATAATAGAAGAAAAAAATCTAGTATTTCACGTATTAGTATATATTTATGTAAACCTTTCTTGGGATCTGCCACCTCTTTTACTAATATATTCAAAAAATTATTTTATTGAGTAATTTGCTTTTATTTTCCAGAAAGGTCCATGGGAATTTTGACTGTGTGTATTAATTGTAAATAGTTTACTTTTGTTGAATATTTGATGAATACTGAAATGATGCATAAAATTGCTCGATATTGTTTTTGCTTTATTTTTACATTATAATAACTCTGAAAATCAGGTTTCTGGTAGCAATGCATCTGTGAATTGTTTTTATTTCCGTGGTTATTAATCTGTAGCTAAATCTCACTTTTTTTTCCTGAACATTCTGGCATAGGAAAGAGTTTTATATTATTCTCAGAGCGTAGCTTCTCTGCTAACATACATTAGAATGAAATTAGCACAAAGAATTCTTCTTTATTCAATTGCTTGTAAAAATTGCTACAAGAGAGATCTTTTCCTGCACTAGAGTTGTAAAATATGTGCATGTTGATAGAAGGAATTAATATGATATATATACATTGACTATTTTAAGCAACAGATGCTAAGCACAACAGAATCATTCTTTTGCTGGTTTAATTGCATTACAAAGGCTTTTGCTGTATAAGCAATATGAATGAGCAGTTTATTTGTTGATCAGTTTTTTTCCAAGATTTGATTTTCAGTAAAAATACTAGCTTTAAACTGAAACAACCTCTTTGAGTGTCAAAGATGGTTTTAGTTTCTATGATTTCTATGCTTTCACAATAATAAAGAGACTGAGAACTCACCAGTGAAGTTAACATTGAGAAACAGTCACCGGAAAATGATATTGATCCAGGTCAGACTGAGCAGCAATGTAGTGTAGAACAATTCCATACATGTGGTATTTTCTGCACTTGCAGTCTTGAAAACCTAAAACATAACGGAAGAGAACAGAACAGAATAGAAAGAATAGAGTAGAATAGGATAGAATAGAATAGAATAGAATAGAATAGAATAGAATAGAATAGAATAGAATAGAATAGAATATGTTTTAAAGATGTTTTAAAAGTGGGCCCACAAGTAAATTGTTGAGGTTACTATGATAAGTACTGAGTGATGTTCTCTGGCTTGTACTGTTTAGAAGAACTTTTTTAATGTCTGGCCTTTTCTGACCTCAAAAAGCATAGATCTTCAGCAGCTGTAACTCCATATATAACCACTGCCATCAGTAGACTTATCTTGGTCTATACTGAACAAAGACCCAATTCAAAGAACCTAAAAAATTTCTGTGCCATTACAAATCTCTTAAACCATTCACTGATTGGTAACAGAATTTTGTTTCTACCTTGTACCCCTTTCAGAAGTGCCTGCAGTAAGAAATTATTTTTAATAATAAGAAAACATTTAAATATTATTTAAAATTTGTTAATTAGTTGAAAAGCTTTATTAATTCAAATTTTTAATTTAGACAAAATTGCTTTATTTTCCTCAAAACATAATATATAACATATAAAACATATTTTTCCAATCTAGCAAAATTAGTCAAATTTTGAAAACTTCCCTGGAAATTATGCCTGTTGCCTTCTAAAGGGTGACAGAAACTGTTTTGCTTTAAAATATTACTCAGTGAAATTCTGAAGATATCACTGTTGTCTCATCTGCATCTTATTTTCTGAGTCAAGTTTACCTATATAGACATTATTCCTAAACTGAGAGACTTAGGCAGTTTAAGAATTACTATTTGTGAGAAAAGGGTGTAAAACTGAGTTACCAGGAGCACAAGAAAGAAAATATGAAATCATGGAGAAAATATTTTTTTACTAATTTATTACTATTCTCTTGCAGTTCTCTATCAAATTAAACAGAAGAGGAAAAAACTTAATCGAGTTTGTCATGGTTTAATCCCAATTAGCAATGAAGTACCACTCAGTTGCTCAATGTCTGACCCTACTGTTGGAGAGGAGCATTGGGGAAAAAAAAAAAGTCAGAGTCATGGGTTTATATAAGAATGGTTTAATAATTTAAAAAATAAAATATAATGACAGTGTTGTTCTTATCATCATGGCTGGGCTTCGCGAACGAAGATTTGGGAAGGGCTCTACCCATGTTTGCTGCAAGCACGTTGGTGGCTAAAAAGACCAATACGAGATAGGCATGTCCAGTTGCAAAAGGCACAGCAGAAAGACTCCTTAGATGGTATATTTTGCAAGGCATGATTCTTTCTGCGATGTCTTTTCTCCTCAAGGGTGATGCGTTCTCAAAAGCATCAGCTGCGTTATAGATGGTGTGTCTCCAGGCCTCCCGATTGGAGGCCAGAGTAGACCAGTTATGGTGATCAATATGGCCAAGGCTGAGATGTTGTTTTAGGGAGTCCTTGTATCTTTTCTTTGGGGCTTCTCTTATGTGGCAGCCAGTGGCAAGTTCACCATAAAGAAAGATCTTAGGGAGGCGGTGGTCCTTCATCCTGGAGATGTGCCCTGCCCATCGCAGCTGTGTTCTCAGTAACATGGCCTCAATGCTAGTGACTGCTGCTTGTTCTAGAACAGATGTATTGGTCACATAATCTGACCAGTGGATATTTAGGATTGTATGGAGGCAGTGTTGATGGAAGTGTTCTAGGAGTCACAGGTGGTGGCGGTAGATGACCCATGATTCAGATCCATATAAGAGAGTAGACAGCACTATGGCTCTGTAAACACTGATCTTGGTGCTTTTCTTCAAGTGTTTATTTGCCAAACTCTTTTATGAAGCTTTCCAAAAGCACTATATGCCTTTGCTAACCTGTTGTCTATCTCTCCGTCAATCTTACCATCCGAGGAGATGAGGCTACCTAGGTAATTAAACTGCTGGACTGATTTGAGCTCTGATTGGTCAATGGTGATATGGGGATGATGGAAGACTTCCTGAGGTGCTGATTGATGGAG
The DNA here is from genome assembly GCF_003945595.2 of Pipra filicauda. Classification (NCBI taxonomy): domain Eukaryota; kingdom Metazoa; phylum Chordata; class Aves; order Passeriformes; family Pipridae; genus Pipra; species Pipra filicauda. The sequence continues at coordinate 77,090 of NW_024104373.1, read as the reverse complement.
AACTTCTGTCTTCTTTAAGCTGACTTCCGGCCCAAAGAGCTCAGCAGTGTCTGCAAAGCTACTTCTGTGTGTGCAACAAGGGTGGCATCATCAGCATAAGGCAGCTCCCGGACAAGATGGTTTAAGGTCTTAGTGTGGGCCTTCAGTCACCTTAGGTTGAATAGGATTCCATCAGTACAGTATCGAATGTAGATACCCAAATCTTCTTTTGTGAAGCCTAGCCATGATGATAACAACAAAACTAACAAAACAGCAACAAAACAACAACAAAAATATTAATGCTAACTGTAATGAAAAGGTGGTGGCAAGGAATAAACACCAAGGGAAACAAGTGATGCACAGTTCAATTGCTCACCACCCCACTGACTGATGCTATAGTGAGCCCAGTGTTCTATGATATAGAATATCCCTTTGACTGGTTCGGGTCACCTGTCCTGGCTATGCTGTGTCCTGGTATCTTGTACACCATGGCAGAGCATGGGAACCTGAAAAGTCCTTGATTTAGAGTAAGCACTGCTCAACAACAACTAAAACATCAGTGTGTTATCAACATTATTCTCATATTAAATTCAAAACACAGCACTGTACTGGCTACCAAGAAGAAACTAGGACAAAGTTATTTATGACTTATTTTATTTTAAGGACTATTGGCTAGTTTTTAGGGTTTTAATAAATGTCAGGTTCTTGTAGATAAAAGGATTTTAGCTCAGTGAAATATAGATAGGGGCAGAGGCATTTTTGGTGTATTACCCATTACTGATGGAAGTCAAAGACACAGCACAACATTTTAGTTCATGAGATGTGCCTACTAAGGTATAGCACGTTAAATAAAGAAAAAGCCAGCTTACAATCTGTCTGTCACATCAATGAGATGCTCACCAGCCTTCACAAAATGCTGACTTCTACTAATGTGATAGTACTATCTGAGTTACAGTTACCCAAGTTTTTATGTCAGAAATATATAGGCAAGATAAATTATTGTTATATTTTTTGTTCTTCTACTATATATGTGTGTGTTTGGAAAACAATAATCAAAATGAGGTATATGTATAATTTCTTGTCAGTAACTATGAAACTACATGCTCTAAAATTAAATAACAAGACTGCCAAGATGAAACATATGGTAGACAAAAATTATATAAGTAGAACCCACATTTATACATAGATGTGGGTTAAAAACAGTTTATAGTTTTTAGCAAAATAGATATAAAATTGTATGCATGGTCAGACTTCATTTATTAATTCACCACACATATACAAAATATCGTGGGGCTGTCAGCTGATCTTGGAGCAAAGATCAGAACTGAGCCAATGGTTTGTAGTCTATTTTTTATGAATTCTCCAGAGTGAAAAATTGCAATACAGAAATTTCAAGTTTCCTTTCTCATTTGCCTCAGAATTTCTTCCAAAGGAAAAAAGAAATAAATTCATCACAGCTCTAACTTTAGTTAAAAGGCCTCATTCAAATCCATAGCTTAAGGCACTAACCTCACTCACCTTTGGCCTGGCATTTGTAAGAAAGGTGATGTTTGGTGCTGCTCTTGCAGTTGATATGACTTTGCCTTATTTGCTGGAGCTCAGACTGGAGTGACATGAAGAATCAGGACACAATAAGAATAGGAATCCTTCAGGAAATGCAGCCAACTCAAATGCATAAAGGTCATGCTCATTTATTATTTAACTTATCACTAGGAAACTCATATGAAAAAGCTTCTTAGAATTTGTAAACATTACACTACCTTTATTAGTCTGATCCTAAGGGAGCAATGCAGTGGAACTGATGTGGAGGAAATATGTACATAACTAGAAATACAGGTGTTAATAATATTCTGCACTGATATGGGGGTGGATGGAGCAGTTAAAAGCACATTACTGACTTCACTGGCCATGAATAAATGTCTACAAGATTATTCCATGGAAACACTAAAATAAATCATTGGAGCATAAGAACAGGAATTATTTCCTAGGGGGAGAGGTAGTTAAGTCTGCAGAAAGCTTATTAAAAATGTGGATGCTTTAATAAAATAAGATCAAGGGAGAGGGCGAGAGAGAGACAAACGGAGAAAATGCTGGCATAGCTTCAAAGATTATAAATACTAAAAAGTATTATGTGGAAATAAAAAAAACCCACACCTTTGTCTTGGATGAACTGTGACTGTCCATTACATTGAGGTAAATATGGAATAATCACAATGGCATTTATACTAGAATAGACAAAAATTGTATTATAAGAGACTAAAAGGACAGATTAGTTTTTTTAGTCATGCATGCCATAGAAACCAAATTAATCTCAAGAAGGAAAGTGCAACATGTGACTGCATCCAATACATTTGACTGGGATACACAGATCTGAAAGAAGAATGAGAAAGCTGAAAGAGCAATGATGGGACACAAATTATCAGTGCAGTGATACTCATATGGATTTTCTGAAATTAGATTTAAAAGAGTCACAAACTCTGTGCTGCTGTTAAACAGATGCCCAAGGTGCATCTGTTATTCTCAAGTATACCCGCATTTCTAAAATAATTCAAAGAGTCTTCTGGGCTGTGAATTTTGAATGTCAGAATGGTGAAAACCCATTTTTTTTGGAGGCACTCCAAGATTCAGTAAACAGCAGCAATAATTTATTGTAAATCACAAAAAGTTAGGTCTCCCAGCCTTACCACACTGATTTGCTGTGACAATCCTCCACAGAGTTATGTGTTGACTAAGTCTGTACTACTCAATGGAATTTTGTATTCTTGATGCTATGAAGTTACTGTTTGAGGTAAGTAAGTCTTGTGTGATATGGTCCAGCCTTTCAAATGGAAAGCTATAAAATTACAGGGCATCACCAGTATTCTTTCCTTTTGCACACATTAAAGAAGTAATTTGCAACGGGAATTTGCATTGTTCTGAGAGAAATCTGCCAGGGTTGCTTGAGCAAGCAGCTCTAGTACTTTACTGGGAGATGCCTCCAAGTGGGAGATTTCCCATTAAAAGTTTGCTAGATTTCAACAAATCAGAAAGATGAGCCACAGGAAAATCTCATTGAAACTGTTCTAGTGGTTGCAAATTGATTTCTAAACTGGTGACTGACTTGAAACCACGGGAAGAAATCTGTATAAGACCTTAAAAAATAAAATATTAATCTGGTGTTTTGTTCGGGTTTTGGGGGACAGTGGATGTGGGCTCTTTTTAATTTTATTTTATTTTTTTGTTAATCTCAAACTTTCAATACTGTCCTTCTCTGTTTAAAAGAGGTTGCTATAAAGATTTGTAGCCCCTGGAGCCCTAATTCTGTGGCAGGTTGTGGCAGAAACTCAACAAAAAGTATTTTATCTTTTTGACTCACATTGTGATTTTTATTTTCTAATAACTCCACATGGTTTCTGTCCTCAGGAAACATTATAACAAAGTTTGAAGATAATAGGACGTGATGCCTTGAATATGGGGGAACTTTTTTGCTTTTGGGAATATCTCCACTACTGTTTAGAACGGATTGTCTTAAATTCATCTTAGTCTATAAACTTTTTCTTTAAAAAAAAAAAGTTTGATGTACTGTGTACTTAATGAAAATTTCTGTTAATAAGATTACCTTTTTTTATTATTATTATTTAGATGTGGAACTTGGAAAGTGTTTTAAAATTATTACAAATGAGTCTGGTAAACATTAAAGTTATATCAGATTCCAAGGATATTTAAATGTGTTTTCACATCAACTGTTCCTTGAGGATATTACCACATTATTACATTGCTGGGGGAGGGAGGTATAACGGAACAATAAAATTAACATGGATGCTAAATAATTGCTCTTGTTTCATCCTTATTGTTTATTTCCTGCTACTTGTGTGTTCTCTACTGAGAGACCATACACACTTTGCAGAAAATCTCAGGGAAGGACAGGTTCTGAAACTTGAGAACAAAATCAGTTTTATACCAGGTTTAATAAAGAAATTACATTTATCATGACTAAGGAGATTCTTAAAATTTATTTATCAGGAAGACATTTAAGAATATCTGTTAAATTCTTATTCAATACACTATTTCTATAAAAAGGCCTTCTGCAACGAAAATCATGGAACTTGCTTTCCCAGTTTGTATTTATTAATTTTATCAACAAAGTCAAACTGCCTTTTGAATAAAATTAGAATCATGATAACTTGCAAAATAATGCTGATTTCTGTGTACTAAATCATTCTATGATAAAAATCAAACAACATTCCTTTTTTTTTTTGGTTGGGTTTTTTTAATTTTTTTTGTTTGTTTGTTTGTGGGGTTTTTGTTTTTATTTTTTTTTGCTTCAGGCGTGAAGAAAGCTTAAAAACCTTGTCACCTAACATGGCAAGTCAATTAATCATTTTTTGTGTTCTCTCAGTGGGCTCCCTGATTAAGACATGAAGAATTCTTCTCCACAGGTGGAGTAAATAGCTCTGAGAAGTTTATATGATATTAAATTGTGCATAATTTGGACACAGGAATTCAAAGGTTACAATTAATTGCTACAGCCTGAACATCCAAAGTCAGTCAGTTCATGATCCTGTTTCCTCTTCTAGCAGCAGTTTCCTCTTCTACCAGTAGTTTCCTCTGTGTTCTTCAGCAAGCCATATAACTTTTTAATGGCTTATTTCGCTGTCAGTGAGTAAGAAGGGAGTTACTTGTAAACGTGAGTGGGAAGATGTATCTCTAAATGCTAATCAGATGAAAGGAATTACTATTCCATTATCAGCTGATTGAACTCTCAATGTTGAGTAGTAGTGTCAGTGGTGTTATTCAAAGTATTTTACAATAACAGCCTGCAATTATATCTCTTAGACAAGTATTAGTCATATGCAAGCACTATTACTGAATTTTGCTTTTTCTTGATATCTCATTAAAAATGAATCAAGTTCTTTTGGAGGCTGCTTTGTCTGTTCTTGTGTTGAGCAAAACAGAATATCACTTGTTTAAATAAATATTCATATCAGATTCTGAGGAATTTTCTTTCAAAAAATACATGCAGATTAGTTCAAATCAAAATGGAAACCAAAAGTATAAGTACAGCTTACACATTCTGCAATTATCAAGCTTTTGCTATATTTTCATCCTGAATGATTATCTGTTTAAGTCTAGTCCAAATCATTTCTGATCAAACTTGCCATGCTTAGGGCTTAGCATCTTGAGTTGACTTATTTCTAGCAAATTGGAATAGATATTTATTCACAAAATCAAAACTGATTTTTGTACTTGATCAAAATCAAAACCCGATTTCTTGTGCTCAACACTGTTGAGGCTGCACATTGAATCCTCTGTTCAGTTTTAGGCCCCTCTCTACAAGAAAGACCTTGAGGTGTTGGAGTGTATCCAGAAAAGGACAATGGAGCTGGTGAAGAGTCTCGAGCAGAAGTCCTATGAGGAGCAGCTGTGGGAGCTGGAGTTGTTTAGACTGGAGAAAAGGAGGCTGAGAGGAGACCTTATCACTCTCTATAAAAAAACCTACTACTACACTCATGAAAGCAGGTAGTAGAGAGGTGGGGGTTGTCTCTTGTCCCCTGTAACAGGTGACAGGGGAGGTTTAGACCAGATATTAGGAAATACTTCACTGAAAGGGTGGTCAGACAATAAAATACACTGCCTAGGAAAGTGGCAGATTCACCATTGCTGGAAGTGTTCAAAAGGTGTGTGGATGTGAAACTTTGGGATCTGGTTTAGTTATGAACACGGTGGTGCTAAGTTAACAGTTGTACTAGATTATCTTACAGGTATTTTCCAGCCTTAATGTTTCTATGATTCTTCAATTAACTAGAGCCTCAACAAACAGGTGAAATCTGAGCTTATTAAACTTAGTGAAGCTCATTGAAATATAATGTTCAGATATTTGTTTCTTTTTATTTTTAAGTAACATAAAAGATGTGTTAGTCTCTCTAACCCTCAGCCTATTTCAATACTACAATTCCCATTTCTTAGTGACTGTCAGGATGTAAGGACAAAGTGTAGAATTTTGTATTTCTGCTGTTCATGTATTTTTCCTCATTAAAATATAGTATTTGTTTCCTATAAACATGTCTCTATATCAATCTTCAATATCAAATTTTACAAGTTAAAATAGTACTATCACTTCAGACACAAAAAGGGATATATCTCTTTTGCACTCATTAACATACTAGTTATTATAAGAATTAGAGACATATGAAAGAACAGAACACCAGAAGGCATTTTTTCCTTATTCACAGAGATAGATATATGTGTTGTTACACATGCAGCAGATAAGGAGCTGAACTCGTTAGAAGACACAATAATACTTTAAAAATTATGTAATTTGGGGAATGCAATATTTTTTTTTTGTACATTTGTACTGAACTCCTATGTAAGGGATAATTATATATGAATAGTTCTGCATGTCTTTGAAAATCTCTTTGAAACTCAAAACCTGTATGAAACGTTGTTTGGTACATTTCAGATCTAAAATTCTACCTTTCTTTCATGAATAGAAATCTGTACATCAAAGGTGAGAGGAATTGGCATCCTCATTTTATTTTTGTGTTATAAAGAACAAGAAAAGACTATCTGATAATAGAACTGTAAGAAGAAAACTGTCAATGACACCACAGGTTGAAAAACAGAAGGCTACACAAAAATGCAGCCACTGTTTTAACTTAGATAGCCTCAGTACAATCATCATTAATTTCTTTAAATACAAACGTCAGACAAAAAGTTTTAAAGCTGTACACAAAGAACTGATCACTGTTCAGAAGTACAATTTGTGGAATCCTTTTGTCAAAGCAAAATTGATTTTCACAACAGAAAAGGTACTTCTCAACGAAGGTCAAACTTCAACTTTCTGCTTATAATTGTTTTGGCACTAGAGCTGTTTAAAACATAAATAGAGAGAAAGCAAAATCCAACAACATGTAATTGTAGGATTTCTTCTTTTGTAACTGAAAAAGAACTGTGGGCAAAAAATATAGAAGTTGAGTTCATTCTCAGTAAACACTTAGTCCAGAAAAAAATATTGGGGTAGGACTCAGAGCCTGTCATCGGAGACCTGAGAATGTGCCTTGAAAAACGTGAAAGACTATATTTAAATGACACAGAAATTCTCGGTATATTTTACTTATTTTGTTGCAACATGATAAATAATTTTTCCTGACTCAAAAGGCAGTGGTATTCTAAAACCTTGTGGATGTAGGTAATAAAATTGAAAGTCAAAAATTACTCAACTCCTCCCATGTTGGTTCCAGGTGTGAAATACCTTTATTGTACGCACACTTTACTGCTTTACACACTTTACTTTTTTTAGCATGGACAGAAATCAGCATGATCATGCTAAAGAGGCATTAAACAGAAAAACAGTTTCTAATGTATACAGATGCACTGGGAGAGGAACAGTTCGAGAGCAGCCCTGTCAAGGACTTGGAGTTGTTGGTGGATGAGAGACTGGACATGAATTGGTAAATCCTATCAAATGCTGGACTGCATCCAAAGCAGTGTGGCCAGCAGGTTAAGAGAGGTGATCCTACCCCTCTACTCTGCTCTGGTAATACCCACCTGGAGAACTGTGTCCAAGTCTGGGGTCCTCAGCACAACACTGACCTGTCGGAGCAAGTCCATAGGAGGACCATGAAGATGATTGCATGGATGAAACCCATCTCCTATTAAGACGGGCTGAGAGAGTTGGGATAGATGAGACTGGATATAAGAAGGAAATTTTTTATGATGAGGGTGGTGAGACACTAGAACAGGGAAGTTATGGATGTCCCATCCCTGAAAGCTTTCAAAGTCAGGTTGGACAAGCCTTGAACAACCTGACTCAGGGAAAGCTGTCCTGACCCATAGCAGGGGGATTTGGACTAAATGATTTTTAGAGGTCCCTTCCAACCCAAAATATTACATGTTTCTATGATATAATGCTTTTCAAGACTTTTTTTCCAAGATTTTCAAATTCTCTATCTGAATTTGCGTCTGCTGATTTTGGACAAGTTATCATGAAACTCAAACACCACCAACTATCTGACTGCTCAGTGGACTCCTATGAACATTCTCTTAACTTCTTTGGCAAATCATCTTCATCTAAACCTTAATGCTTTCACTGACATTTTTCATTCCTTGGACTCTGGTTTTTGAAAGACATGCGATAATTATACAGATATTATTCAATTTACTTATCCTACATGAATTGTTTGGTCAATATACAAACAGTTCCTGAACCTACATTTACTGGTTTTGAAGAACATCATGTCTGAGTAGATGGGTTTATATCAGTAAATCTTACTTTGACACAACATTGCTGAATATAGGCAAGTAATATAGAAAGATGGCAGAGTTTTTCCTGAAAAGACTTAAGATAAATCCGTAGATATTATGGAACTGTTTCAGTTGTCTAATTATTTGAGACCTTAAAAATTAATAGAACCTTTAGTTCAGTAAAATTGAACATAAAATATCAAAATGAAATGCAAATCATGTAGGTCTCACAAGTATTGTAATATAGACTATCCATACATCAGCAGAGTAAAAAGCAGTCTAGGTTTCAAAGTCACATGTTATCAAAACAGAGCAATCAGAAAGTCATGTAAAGTGACATGGGAGATGTATAGTAAAGATAAGCATAAAATGTTTCTAGAACAAAGGAACCATTTTAGAAATATAGAGTCAATTACATACATGACAAAATACCAGCGTAAAAAAACATAATATCAAATATACTATGTTCTTTTCATTACAGTACAGCCTGTACTGTCTCTTGAATAACAGGAGTAAAATATATAATGAAAAATTACCAAATTCTTAAACATCAGATTATTTTATGGTAGTATCCACAAAAATGTAATGTAGAAAAATTCCACGTCTCCAAGTGCCAGTGAAGCATTCTTACTGATGAAGCCACAGCTTTTACAGCATCTCTGTATCAGTCATACTGTCCTGAGCTTTTCAGCTGTCATCTACAAACAATATATGGGAAGATTTTCATGGGAAAGTAAATGGCAACAAAAAACTTTCCTTGGAGACTTTATGAAGTCACTGGGGCTATTTATTTTAATGGCACTTCCTGAGGAGAGAGAGAAAAAAGAGGATGCAACTTCTGCTTTCTAAAAGGCCATCAACTGCTATTTCAGTTCCACAGGTCAGTGCAAGCAGAGAAGATGCTCATAATCCAATTTCATTTCTTTATCTGAAACACTGAGTGGAAACAGTCATTTGGGGTCTGCCTCCAGCAGAGGTCTGATTGCTGAAACTGCTTTTTAAATGGACATGACAGCACTGATCTCTTCACATGATGTAGTCAGTGTAGCTATCTGTTCTGCGACCAGCTTCTCCTCTTCAGCAGTAGAATATAAAGAAGTGTTACCCATCCTTGGACCACCATTGCCCATATGTTTTCCTAGCTTTGAATGAAATTTAGTCTTTTTTTTTTTTTTTAACTCAGCAGAAGTCCATATTTTGAAGTGTAACTCAGTTTTGCTCCTACACTTGAAGCTTTCTAACATACCCTTTTACAGTTTTTGTGGAATGATTCTCCTGCTGACGTACAAAAATTCACATTACTTTACCGTGGTTCCTTTGGCATGTTTATGTACACAGCATAATTCTTTACTCAAAATCACTGTGTGGCTGAGATAGAAACCTGGTGTAATGCTCAATGTTCTAAGGATCTTCTATAAGGATATTCAAATTTCTTAAAAGGCTTTATTTTTTTTTTTTATAGGGTGAGATGAATAGTTCAACAGGACATGAAAATCCACCTTTAAAGAGTAGATGATATGTTCAGAGTTTCATCCTCTTTTGGTTTACTTCTTTTTTTTATTATTATTTTCCATTTTTTTGATCCTGCTTTGTCTCATAGTTATAACACATATTGACCACAGGAGAAATGTCATTCCTTTTATCTATCATGCCATACTTAAGGTGTGCTAGAACTCATGGAAGAAAATTAGCATTTATAAGCTCTCTCTCTCCCTGCACACTGTTCTTATATGTGATAGCCTAAAAAAGTGTCTAATTGTGAAGCAAATTTTCTCTTCCTATTTAATCAATTCATCAATTGGTTTGTTATTATTCAGTCCTTGGTTACAAGGCTATGCTTGTTAAAGCTCATACCTAAATTCCTCTTAAAATTGCAACTCTTGCCTCCAAAAAGAAAGCGGGTTTTAAATTACTGTTTTTTCTAGTGATGTGAGACCTGTGAAATAAAATTTGTCTCTTTTATTAAGGATTTTTTTTTTACTTATTCCTTGATCTAGGTCGTCAAATACGTGTCATAAAGGCAGTCTTCCCAAAGTCCTGATATCTCTTAAATACTGACTCCTACTATGTTGTTATATGGCATAGGTTTTCTTGGTGTTGGCAGAACAAGCACGAACAAAACATGTCAGAGACTATGTTCTTGAACATGATGATAAAAAGATGATAGTTCATTAGTGTTTTTATTTTTTGTGTTTATTTATCTATCAGCGTATTATCTATTCTCAGAATTGTAAGCAGCTGTCATACACCTAAAAATAGTGTTGTTTCAAATGAAAATATGCTTGTTTATTTAACTCTTTCATTTTATGCAGGATAATTTGAGAAAAATAGTTAAGGAATACATTATATAATTAAGCAATAAATCCCATATAATGATATTTTAATTTCTTTGAACTTCTCTTTCTTCCTTTAAACAAGAGAGTATGCTGAAACTATAATAACTGTAAAAAGATAGTGTCTTCTGGGGATTCTTTGACAGTCATGAAAAATGTCTGACAAACTTAAGTTCACACAACTGTCTCATTTATGAGCAAATACATAAGAGGTACATCATGAAACATCATGTTTCCCAAAGCGCTATATCTCATTTGGCAAATAGACAGTTTTTAATTATCACGTGGCACATAGAGGACAACAAAGGTTTGCTGGGTAAAAAACTGGCTGGATGGCTGGGCCTAGAGAGTGGTGGGGAATGAAGTTATATCCAGCTGGGGGCTGGTCACAAGTGGAGTTTATTTATGCATTTATTTTGCCCCTCAGAACAATTTATTTGCTGTCAGCAGTGGAATAAAGATCTTCGAGACTGTTGGCGTTATATATGAGAGTTTCCTTTTATGGTTCAGATCACCATATGTCTCTTTCTTCTGATTTTTAAGGTTCATTCTTTGAACTTTTTCCACTGTTTAACTTCAGTAAATACATAAAAATATGAAAACAGTGTATTACAAAAAGAGGTGCTAGAAAACTTTACTTATAGCTACTATGTTACTCATAATAAATTGCAGACCATGGGAAAAGCCAGTGCACGTCTGTGCATGTCTCAATCAAATATTATGCACCAGCTTCTTCTCTGCTTACTAATTTTGTGTACAAACTATATTGCACTATGTCTGTTGGGGTGTTCAGTTTGTTGTCCTTTAACCTCCATCTTGGACTGGGATCCCAGGGGATGGGAGCAGATGGCTAACAATGTGGGGCAATCAAAATTTATTAGCCTGGAGGATGTGTAATTCAAACAGAAGTATCCTGTCACAATGAGCTAGGACATGAAAATCCCAACAGACCATTCTCCCAGATGCACTTACATGTAAGCAGTGGGGCTTTTTAAGAGATCTAAAGTCAGCATGGAAATCCAGTATGGAAAGTGGGTTGGTAGAGGGGACACTCATCATCATGGTCAGTCTTCGCGAATGAAGATTTGGGAAAGGTCTTTACCCTTGGAGCCTGCGCAGTGGATTTTTTAGGTGAGACACAGTGTGCGCTGAACTGAGCCCACCCTTTAATCCTGAGGTTCATCTGCCGGGGCCGAGCGAGCTTGGACAGTGGCAGCGAGGTCCTCAGGATGTAGGTTTGTTTAGAGTGACCTTCTCTGAGATGGATTGCCTTACAGGGCTAAACGAGCTCCATCTGCCCAGAGGAGTTCCCTGACCAGGAATCGAATCCAGGAAGCAGCGGTGAGAGCGCTGCATCCTAACCACTAGACCACCAGGGGGCCCCCTAGAGGGGGGTGCAAAGGTGAAATGTCTTCAAGTTGTGCCAGAGCAGGTTTAGATTGGATATTAGGAAAAATTTCTTCCCTAAAAGGGTGACCAAGCCTGAAAGGTTGCCCAGGGAAGCAGTGGAATCATCATCCATGAAAGTGTTAAAAAAAACTGTAGATGTGGTACTTAGGGACAAGGCTTAGTGATGGATCTGGCAGTGTTAGGTTAATGGTTGGATTCAATGATCTTACAGGTCTTTTCCAACCGTAATGATCCTATGATTCTAAGTTTGTGCAAGCTGGTGGCAACTTTTGTTTCTTGCCCTATAACCCATGCTTTATTTTTCTGATATTAGGTGTTTTAGTAAGACTAGATTGTAAAGAAAGGAAAAAAATCTGTTCTGAAGACAAAGCCTCAGAACTTCAGCTACTATTTAAGGGAACCATGACAGTACTTTCACACTGTTAATAACTGAAAAAAAAAAAACAACCTGACTCTTTTCAGCCAGATGTTCCACTAAACATGAAAATCTTATCAATCTGAACATCAGAGAGCACCGTCGACACATAGGAGTGAAACACAGAAACAAAAAAATACTGTTAGTAAATTCCATTTCTCTGCAGTAATATCTAAAGCATAAGTGATGAGAAAACAAAGTAGCTCATTAAACTCTCACAGATCTCGTTGACACATTGGGAGGATCTCACAGGATGTTGTGTGGCTCCTCTGAGAGTAGAACCCAACCTACCTGATGAAAGAATAGGTTAGTTTCTACTTTATATGGACAAGTCTGCCTTTTGATTAACAATGTCACGTAATATAATGTTAGCTACTGGGATCAAGGCAAGAAAAATGTCTTACTGGTATTATTTTTTCAGGTGACAGACAGCACTTATCACAGGATGCATCCTCGAAATAGAGGTGCAAGACAGACAAAAATATCCTCATAATGCTTTATTTTGAACTGCACGTATGTGGAAGTATTTTTGTAACTGTTATACAAATATTGTTAAAATATTCTGAATTTAATGGCACCAAAGCAGCTTTTACCCAGATATGATCTCATCATGTACCATGTTTCAGAAAAATTTTTAATTGTAAAAGTAATTGGTGAAAAGTACTGTAGTCACAATCTTGTAGAAGAAGAGACATCCATCAAACCAGGGAGTCTGCATAGGTATCCGAACTCCTACCCAAATTCCTAGCATATAATAATGTTATCTTTTTTAAGTGAGGTTACTATTGAAGTGATCTTTCTGCAATTTACAACAGCCCAATTGAATCTAGGTTTAGTGAGGTGGGTTTCCAATAAGATTACAGGAAGAAAACAGCACAGATAACATGACTGTTGGTAGACCTTGTGCCTTTGCTGAGATTCCCCTGACTGTTAGCAGATTTTGAACACTGAAAGCTGCTGAAGTGCTAGACAACCTGGTGAAGTGAGCAGAGCTGCTGTTCAGCTCATACTTTTCTGATATCTTCCAATTGGTGGTGACAGGTGTTCCCCACTAGAATTAATTCTATTTATTTATAACTGAGTGCCCTGGCTGACTGGGAAAGATGTGAAACTAAATAAAACAGTGTTTAGTCCTTCAAAGTTTGCTAAAAGTATTGAAGGAGGCCACTTTTGGCTGCAAGAGATGACACCTCAGTGTAATCCAAGATAAATCTTCTTATTCATTAAGAAATGCTCTACTGAAAATGTTAATTTCGGTCTGACCCCATTTTGTTTTGTTGCATTGCCTTAAATTCATCCATATTAGAATGTAAAAGTCTAAATATTGGCATAAGTCTAAACCTGCAGAAATTTCTGAACAAAGCATGGAGATGTGTGTCATATTTCATTGAAACATGATAAAAGATGTAGGAAAAATGTTAGCAGTGACTTGAATATGCCTAGCAATGACAGTTCAGTGAAATACAATATCATTTATGGAGGAACAATATTTCACAATTTAGAATTTTCGAGCCAATTATCAAAATAATAAGTAAGGACCAATATATTACAGAAAAGACTGTTAACAGTTGCAATCTCACATTATTGCTGTTGTTAATTACTGATATTGCAATATTAAGGTAATATGGAAATATTTAAAGTTAATTGTTTCAAAATATAAAATAATTGTTGCATTTTTTATTTCTTTTGCATTTAAGAAATTTTGACATGCAGCAGGATGTGGTAAGTTCTATAAATAAAAATTTAAAAGATTTCTCTTTTATGGGTAAGATGAAAGTAGTGAAAGACCTTTTAGTTCATTACGAAATAAGAAAAAAATTTGTCTTAAATAATAGAAAATCAACTTTTAAAGGTATAGTAGGAATGAATGAAAGGAGAAAATCCTAAACAAGAGAGTAAAAGAGAAAAAGTAAATTAGACCATCATTTAGTTAATAAATAGAATCTCTGTTCAAATTACTGATTTTAATGAGAGAGAATGGGAAAGGAATCCTCAGTACAGATCTAGTGAAAAATTCTGCAGCCTTTGTTCCTGAAGAAGCAATAAATAAAAAAGGCAGGAAGTAACCTAGAAAGAATAAGGGATATAACTGATTGTTAAAGGTAACACAAAGATGAAGGAGCAGTAATCTACCAGGGAGTCTCTGGGTCGCATTGCTGGACTGAAGGTTATCTGAAGAATGGGAGCCTTCAGGCAGAAAATATGGGAATGACACTTCTAACTAATTTCTGAACAGTAATAACAAGAAATAAAGAAAACTACTAAGATATTCTGAAAAGAAGAATGCAAGTCTCACCAGCTCTATCATTCTGGAAATATGAAGACAAGTATAGAAGATTTAAACAGTTCAGTACCCAGTAGCCTCAAGTAATGCATGAAAGTAAAGGAGAAGGTGGTCAGAAGTAAGGTTCAATTCTGACAATAGCTGGCTTTGAAGCCCTTGATGTTTTTTAAACGGCTTTCAGTTAAGTCAAGCAGAGGAAGCTAACCATGAAATTCCTTCTACAGAAGTGTGAAGTGCAGCACCCAATGAAGAAATACGCAGAATAATTTTTAAAAATACATATTACAGAAAGGACAAGAATCACAAAGGCTTCTGATTGATGTTTAAGGTATGGATCTAAGACATCTATTGTAGATGAGATAATGAGAAAATTAAATCCTGCTAATTATCAAGAAATTGAGATTTAACATTTAATATGCAATGGAATTTGAGAGGCAAAGGCATAACATATTGAAGTGTACTAAGGATGGGCAGTGCTTAGGTTGTCTTTCCAGAGTGAAGAGTCTAAAATGTGTTAGAAGGAGATGCCTTGAATAAAAAGATTTGTCAGGACCTGTTCTTCAGTACAAAGAAAGAACATGATGTACTTCACAGGTTAAGACCAAATAACAAGACTGAAGAAATAATCTGGTGTTTGGAAAAAAGATGCAAGAATTGTGCTGCACTGCACCACTTTGTAGACACTAGTACTAAAAGATTACAGTATGACCTCTAGCTCTGCAGATTCTTTTTAAAACCCAGTTGGATATTAACTGATCCTCAATCTGAAGGAAAAAAAGTCAATCAACAACTTTTGTTTCTGTTTCTAGTTCATAAAGTCACAGAATTACAGAATTACTGAGGTTGGAAGGCACCTGTGGAGGTCATTTGATCTAATCCTACCTACTCAAGCAGGGTCACCTAGAGACACTTGTTCAGGACAGTGTCCAAGTGCCTTTTGAATATATCCAATAATTGAGGTTTCACAACCTTGCTGATTCCAGTGCTCAGTCACTTTCACAATCAAAAAGTGGTTCCAGATGTTCAGAAGGAACCTCCTGTGTGTCATTTTGCACCCATTTCCTTTTACCCTGTCACTGGGCATCACTAGAATGAGCCTGGCCCCATGCTCTTTGCACCCTTCCTTCAGGTACCTGTAAACATGGATAAGATTCCCCCTCAACCTGCTGTTCTCTGCTCTGAACAGTCCCAGCTCTCAGACTTTCCTCATAGGAGAGTTGCTCTACTTCCTTTCTCATCTTTGTGGTCCTTCATTGGAGTATCTCCAGTATGTCCATGTCCCTCTTGCTCTGAGGAGCCCAGAATGGGACACAGTACTCCAGGTGTGGCCTCATCAGTTCTTAGTAGATCAGTTCAGATTGCTGATAATTCTTTGTCTAATGCGGCCCAGGGTACCATTAGCCCTCAAGAAGACATTTCTGTCTCATGTCCAACTTGATGTCTGCCAGGTCTTTTTTGCCAAAGAGCTTTTCAGTTGGATTGTCCCCAGCATATAGTGGTATCCGGGGGTATTCTTCCCCAGGTGTGGGACTTCTTCAGGCACTTCTCCCAGTTGCCATGATCAAACAAGATAATTGAGAGAGGTCTCACAGTGAGATCTGCTACAATTCTCAGCTCTCGTCAGTGGATCAGGGCTATGGACTTTTGTATGTCCAGTTTCCTTAAGTATTCTCTAACCTGATCATGACACAAATTCTGCTTGCTCCAGATTTTCATTCATTCTCTGGCATCTGGGATTCCTGGATGCTGGACACAAATATAAATTGGGTATTTCTGGCCCTGAAAAAAGAGATTTGGGTGTGTTGGTTGGCAGCAGGCTCAATAAGAGTGAGCAGTGTGCCCTGGCAGACAAGAGGAAAAAACACAGCCTGGGGTGCATCAAGCAGCCCATCAAAAGAGGTGATCATCCTGCTGTATTCAGTGTTGGTGCAGCCTTACCTCGAGTGTTGTGCAATTCTGAAACCCACCATTTAAGAAGGATGTGAAAGTCCTTGAATGCATCATACCTGCCTCAGCAACTGTAACACTGCTTGCAATTTAACAGGAATTCAGATAAAATTTGCTATGACGATTGAGTCATTCCATAGTACTCAATCATTTTGTTGGAATAATGGTGTCAAAATAACATAGAGAGGAATATGTGCAATGAAATCTACTTGTAGAAGTCAATATTTTAATTACCTTCAGAGTCAAGGGAGGGGAAGGAAGTTACAGGACATGAATCATCTTTTTCTTAAGTAGATATTTAAATAGGTCAGATGAATCATGTTCTAAAAGGACCTTTTTTCTCTGGTAACTATAAAGAGAATCCAAAGTGACTAATTCAGATCTAGACGACTAAACTATAGATGTCTAAAGTTAGCTGCAGTGAATCCCACACAGAATGGCTTGTACCTTCCTAGTGCATGGAAAAGGCTGGGGAGTAAGTTCACTTTCATATCTGGCACAGTTGTAATGTATAGTCACAGACAAATTTGATTTGTCCCAAGCTGACATTCTTTCCAACAGAAACCTGAACTAAGAACTCTTTTAGTAGCAGAAACAGTAAATCTACTTTGGAATTTGCAAACACATAAAGCTAAACAAATCTCAAAATATAATTGGGGATTTCCAAGAAGTGTCTTAGTTTACCAAAAATTATACTATGATAACACTAATGCTTTCAGTGAAGTAGCAACTGCATCTAAACCAAATAACGTAGAAAAAAATGTTAAGTAAAATGTCACATGGATGAAGTAGCTGCCCTACAAAGTCACCCAGTGACTTACAAAATGATTCCCAGGGATAGGATCTCATAGAAAACCAAGAAGCAGTATAATTGAGGCTTACAAGCTTGTGCTGGACTATTCATTCACCAACTTTCACAACACTTGAACTGAAGGTTCTCACTGAAAATGATGGAAATTGAGGTTCAGACATGTAAAAGAAAGCATTTCTTTTCTTAGCATGTAGTGAATTTCTGTTATTTGGTGCTGTAGACTCCTGCAAAAACAAATATCACCAATTGAAGAAAAGGATTAGATAAACTCATTGAAAGACAGGACAATAAACAGACACTAAAGGGACTAGGCAGGAATCTGCACTCTAAAACCCCTTAAATTACTCTAGATGCTGGGGAATGCAATGAGAAATTAACTGCAGACACAACCAGAACAGGCAGGATGTCTCTTCCTACCCATCTTCTCCTTTTGCCATTGCCAGAAGCATTGAGAATACAGGGCTCCCTGATGGTCCAGCCTGGTGGAGCACTTCTTAACTTCTTCCAGACATAAAACCTGAGTCACAGAAACTACTCTGATAATTTTACTCCTGGTGGGCAGATACTTAGAAGGGATGAATAACATTTCCTCTAAGTCCCAGAAAGAAGCATAACTCAATATAGAGACCAGTCCATTTATGAGTAGCTCTAAGATGGACAGCAGGAGCAGCTTGAGATAACTGAGCCTCAGGACACAAAGCACCAGAAGAAATTAATTTAGTTCTGCTTGACAACAGTGCTGATTAAATTTCCAGGGAGACTCTCAGCGCCTTAAAGAATCATGTTAATCACTTTAGTAACTAGCCTGGATAAAGCATTTCACAATTTTCTGTGATGCGAGTGCTGGTTTTATTAAATTTTATGATGCCACTCTGGAAAGGAGGATGTGAGAAATCTGGACTTACAAAGACATGACCTTCAACCCTGTGGGACTTTTCTGTGTGTTTTGAAGAGGCTTGTGCTCCACAACTGGCAAATAAGACCTTACACCCTCATTTGAAACTCTTCTCCATTATACTACACAGCTCTTAGTGTCTGCTCATTAACAAGCCTTTTCAGTTAATGGCATTTCAGCCTGAGTTGTATGTTAAAAGTTATTTCTGTTTAAGACTGGTGATGGTGTTTATATAGCAGCTGAGGTAGCTGCTTTTTGTGTTATAATGGCACAATTAGTGTCCAGCATGGCAATGACACCACTCATCACATATATTCTTCTGAAGTACTAAATATCTTTCCAGAGAATTCTTCTAAATAAGCCTTAGTAATTTGCAAAGTTATCTGAGGGAATGAATCACAAACAGAATGACCCTGAACTTACATGTGTGTCCCTCAGGAGCATCACTGAAATGACAGCTGCAGTCATACACTAAGAAAAGTAGATGTCAAATTTTTGAAAGAGTTGTTTTTGGGGTTGGCTTCCCCCTTCCCCCAACCATCTCTTTGTAAAAATGTTGATCTCTTATAGATGAAGTACATTTTTCATCTTAACCATATTAAATCTTGAAATATATTCAGTAAAGCTAAAAGGTCAATTAATTTTATGGTAGAGTAAAAATTGATTCTGAGAAGAGTTTTAGATATATGCCCCTTGAAGGTAACATTTTGAAAACAGATATACCTGTTACTCTGATAAATGATGATTAAGATTTCCTGCTGTGAGTGTGCATTCTTTGCCAGATTGAATAAAAAACTATGTTGCATTATGTTAATAGGCATACCTACTAACACTTAAGACATAAGTATCAGTCAGTAATCATTGAATATCTTTGGTTTTCTCTTAAAAAATTACATATTTTGTACTGACCATTGCTAATGTTAAAAAACCTTTAAAATTAGGTACATGTTATTGTATATGTGTTTTAGATTAAGTCATTAGATTTTTTAATGAAAAAGGATAAGAGAGGAAGTGGTAACAGTGGAAAAAGAAAAATATAAGAATTGTTCATAATTAAGTGGTGAATTCAAGTGGGCATATCTGGATTATTTCTGTGTTGCCTTGCCCTTCAACTCATCTGTTGGCTCTGCATTAGCATTCAGATAGCAGCATTGCCATTTCTGGTGACTCACTGAGATATTACGAATATGCAAAACTTTTTATGTCTATGGTTTGTCTTTCTTAGATGTTTGAAGGAATAATTGAAGCCAATTAGTTCCTGATAACTTGCATATGGATGAATTCCATTACAGAAGAAAAAAAGGGATTTAATAATTCTTCTCATAACACACTGAGATATTGATTTCTATCTGTTTTCTTAAAACAATACCTCTGGTTTATTTTTCCCCATAATAACACTGACTGATTTACAGGTTATCGTGTCATACTAGTTTTGTTTCTCAACTTATTTTTAGGCAGCATATTAAAGGACAATGTATTCAGTAAAGTATTCGATAAGTTGATAGTTTCTCCTTCTTCTTTTTAATGATTTCCGACCTTCTGAATAAAACACAAATACAAACTTATAAGCAATTCTCAGCAAGTCCTGTTTTATTTATGCATTCAAATAAACCCACCAGAATCAGGTGAGAATTACATATCTGACCTAGGATAAATCTCTTTTCCTTTTCCTTTTTCTTTCTTTTCTTTCCTTTTTCTTTCTTTTCTTTTCTTTTCTTTTCTTTTTTCTTTTCTTTTCTTTTCTTTTCTTTTCTTTTCTTTTCTTTTCTTTTCTTTTCTTTTCTTTTCTTTTCTTTTCTTTTCTTTTCTTTTCTTTTCATGCAATACTATGATCCTTTAATGTTTAACAAAGTGGAATTATATAGCTTAAAAACTTAGAGGTTTTCAGAATAATATTTTAGGTTTTATTGTTAATTCATAAAAAATATTTATTAACAAGGGAGAAACTGATGGTAGATAAAAAAATCTTTGAAAGGGAGATTCTAGACTTTCCAACAGCAGGATCAGGTAATTATAATTAATGATATAGCTATTTTAATTGTATATATGTATAACAATGTCAAGACTGTTAAATCTTGATACCTAATAATTTTAGCATATTATGTCTTGCTTTTTGATTTACAGATTTAAGTTAAAAATTTTAATTTGCTTCTCAAACTGTGTTAAAAACTCTGATAGCTGCAAGAAAAGAGGACATGAAGTATATCATCTTGTTTGACAGAAATCTGACTCATCAATATTAGTTCTCCTAATGATGGCCTAATGCTCATTCACTTGCAGAAGAAAAGGCAAATTTGTACAAAACCTCTGCACAGTGTTCAGTGAATGAAAACAATGTTAGCTTACATGACTGGTTGCTGTAGGTCTAACAAAAAGATTGTGAACCAGTTTCTTTGAAAACAAGCCAGTAAATAATAAAAAACTTTGTTCATCTGTAAACACTGAGTTTCCTTCTAAGATAAATTAAATATTGCAAGCAGTTATCAGTGTTTGAAGAGTGATGCCTTTGGTATGTGAGAGGTCTCTTGGTTTTCATTGTGTAGTTGGTGTGAAGGCTACACAAAACAGCCACCCTTTTTAATACCCCTGGGAAGTAACAGCAACTCAGAACTAAGGTGTGCAAGCAAGGGACAACAGCCACTCATTCACTGAAGCAGAAATGATTTACGATGGACAAGGTATGGAATATTGCCTAAAGAACAAAACAAGGACACTACTTTTTTTTTTTCCTGTACCTCTTTCCTGTCTTCAAGGATCCTCTTTGCAGCTTCAATTTTTGGCTTTTTGCTTTGTTTCTATTCTAAGGTAATGTTTTGTTATGTATCTCGCACTGATGTTCAGCTATGGGTGAAGTATTATAGTCTCCCTGGTTTTTGCTCTACCTGGCTGTGACTTCTACCTACTCATGAGGACATGACAATGATGTTCTTTGTCTCTGGCCAGGAGCAGTACTGGGTTGTAGGACTACTTGGACCAGGGATGGAATGAGACTGGAAACAGATTGAAAGAGTGACCCATAAGTATGGGTTTTTTATGACTGTAGCAAAACTTTAATATCAAAATGCTCTGGAAGAAAATTAAGTTTGCATGTTCACCCTTGTTGCCTAAGACAGAAGTAATATCCGCCCTCCTCAGCATGTTGAGCTGCTGGCCTGGGTCTGTACACCAGGATAATGCCTGAAGATTGCTCACTTCCAGCATTATGTTATCACCTGGGGTCTTAATCCTGTATGACTTTCTTTTAAGCTGTTTGAGTTCGTAATGAGGTCAGCTCTCCTCGCACAGGGTTTTGTAAACTGCTGCAGTTCTGAGTGAAGTTGTTGAGACAAGTTTGTATTTTCATATGAGAAATCTACCTGACTGCATCAAAATATCTGGGAAGAGACTGGTTAATTAATTGAAAAAAATGGAAGGAAGGAAGGGAGAGGGGGAGAGAAAGGGAGAAAGAGAGAAAGAAAGAAGGAAAGAAAGAAGGAAAGAAAGAAAGAAAGAAAGAAGGAAAGAAGGAAAGAAAGAAAGAAAGAAAGAAAGAAAGAAAGAAAGAAAGAAAGAAAGAAAGAAAGAAAGAAAGAAAGAAAGAAAGAAAGAAAGAAAGAATACAGACATCTCCTGTACTTTTTTTCTTTGTAACTTTTGGAAATAGGAATAAAGTGGAGGAGTTAATAATAGCAGGTATAAATGAAAGACAGACAGAGGAGAGTGTTGCATCCCCCTGAATACAGATGAATCCAAAAATATCTTAATACCCATTAGTTTAGATGCACTAGAAATAATGTCATTTCAGGTTCTCTGATGTACTTCAGCAGGAGGAAATAATTTCTAGATGTGTGAAGGATTCTTAATTAGTATTAAATACCATTATTAATTATAAAAAACTCTACACAACAAGCTAGTCATAATCAGGTCCAACTATACCATATATCCATGACTTTTTGCAAATTTTTCCTCATATTTTCATTTCTTTGCATTGTGAGCAGACCCTTCACAAGGGAACTTTTTACCCGACAAACAACTAAACCTAGCTGTCTGCTACATTTAGATGATGAATGTTTCTCTGCAAGCAAATTGTATCCAACACATCAAAATTATCAGAGTTGAGTATATAAGTATTGAAACTTAGTTTCTGGGAGTGGTGCTATAGTGCTTAGGAAGGAATACCGTAATATCATATTTTAAAGATGCTCAGTTTCTACCCAGCTTGCTCTGCGGAGGCATGGACATAACATGAGGAGGAGTTATATAGCTCAAACATTGAAATAGAGTCATAGGATCTTAAAATGGCTTGGGTTGGAAGGGATCTTAAGTATCATCTAGTTCCAACCATGGGCAGGGACACCTTCCACTAGATCAGGTTGCTCAGAGCTCCATCTAACAAGGCTTTGAATATTTCCAGGGATGAGGCGTCCACAATTTTTTTGGATAACCTATTCCAGTGTCTCACCACCCTCACAGTATTGAATTTCTTAAAAATATCTAATCTAAACCTACTCTCTTTCACTATGAAGCCATTACGCCTTGCCCTGTCACTTCAGGCTCTGGTAAGTCTTGCCCCATCTTTCTTGTAGGCTCCCTTCAGGCACTGGAAGACCACTATTAGGTCACCTCTAAGCCTTTTCTTCTCCAGATTCAACAATCACAATCCTTTTACTCTTTCCTCATTGGAGTCGTGCTCTGTCCCTCTAATCATCCTGGTGACCCTCCTCTGGACTTGCTCCAACAGGTGCTGCCTACGCTGCTTTGGATGCAGCCCAGGACACATTTGGCTTTCTGGGCTGTGAGTGCATGTGGCCAGCTCGTGTCCACCAGCACCCCCCAGTCCTTCTCAGCAGGGCTGCTCCTGATCTGTTCATGCCCCAGTCTATGTTGATGCTAGGGGTTGCCCTGACACAAGTGCAGCACCTTACTGTTGGTCTTGTTAAACCTCATGAGATTCCCATAGGCCCACTTCTTGGGCTTGTCCAGGTCCCTCTGGATGGCATCTCATTCTTCAGGAGTGGCAACCGGAGCACTCAGGTTGGTGTCATCTGCAAACTTACTGAGAGTGCACTTGGTTGTTTTATCTATGTCATTAATGAAGATATTAAATGACAATGGTCCCTGTATGGACACCATGAGGAACACCACTTTCACTGATGTCCATCAGGAGTCTGAGCCATTCATCACAACCAATTTTTCATCCAACAGTCCATTTATTGAATCCATCTCTTTCCTATTTAGAGAGAAGGATATTGTGAGAGGCCATGTCAAAGGCTTTAAAGAAATCCAGATAAATGACATCTGTCCCCCTTCCCTTGTCCACTGACATAGTCACTACAGAAGGCCCTTATTTTTGCTTTATTTTTCCTGTCTCCTCAGGAAACAGTATGTGTCTAACAAGAGTGTTTTGTTACTACTGATCAAATGCCTGTTCATCTGAAATGCTAGAAAAAATTTATGTAAAATTATATTTTAAAAAAACAAACACAACAAACAATCCAAGATAAAACCCTCCAAGGACATTCACTTCCAGCAAGAGAAGACAGATTGATTGACATGCCACTATACTGAATACCAAACTATTTCCATAATAATCTCATGTGTTTTATACTCCCTCATTAAAATCCATTAGTCTCATCAGAATAAAGAAAAATATTTCTGGTGGTTAGAGTTTCCTTACCATTAATCCTGACAGACAAGTACTGATGTTGATTGCAACATCAAGATTGGACATCAGCATCTTGATTGGACATCAAGAAATGAGGTATTGGAATAGCCCAGTCCCACCATTTGACCTCCAGGCAATATTAAAGATAAGATCATGGCCACTCCACATTGTGGGAAGTATTAGGTGCCTCAAAAAAATGACAGGAAAAAAAATAATCACCAAATCCAGCCAGTAGGAAGCCTTTAATACTTAACTTATCTTTACACAAATTTCTGCTTCCTCTGTAGCATAGACCCCCACAATAGAATTGCTAAACAGTTGTGTTAGAGACCAGAATAAGAAGCAGCAAGCAACAGTGACATCTACATCCACCTGCTCAGTAAGACCTAGCAGGTGGTAAATCTGAAACTCCTCCAAAATGGACGTATATAGAAAGTCTACTATAAAAAAATAGCATCTGCCTATGGTGTAATTTGTCCCAGAAAAGTCTATCCTTGTCTCTCTAGACTGCAAAGGAGCCTAGAGCTACTAACCTCTTAATTAAGATGTTTTGGTTAGGGCACTAGAGTTAGGGGTGCAGAATGAAGTCTGTTGCCCAGTGTGCTGGAAGCATTTAGATGTCATTTGCATTTAGCTTTATTTTTGAATAATAATGTCACATTGAGACAACTGAAATCTGTTTAAGTCTTGTTTAAGGCAAGCTGCAAGCTTGCCACATTATTAGGGAAAATTGATACTTTTTTGATTTTATTTTTATGTGCCTCTATTTTTTTCTGTAATGGAACACTCTTAACAGTTTCTCTGCATGCCTAATGTAAAGGCTGGATTTAGATTCATCTTACTTTGTTGTTTTCATCTTTTCTAAATTTTTCTCCAGTAAAAAATTTTTAATAATTGGGGGTTTTTTAAGGAAAATGTGTATAAAATTACTTTTACTGAAAATAGTTAAAATAATAATCTGATTTTTAAAATTGAAAGAAGTTCTCTTTGTCTGACAAATTGCCTAAGCTGTAATGGAAGAAAAGCTGAAAACAAAGAAACCAAGCAGCTAACTGAGAACCACTTTTCTCCTGATTTCTCTCAAACAGAAAAAGTGAAGTTCTTCTACCAGGAACTTGTCCGTGTAAGTTAACAATAACTTTGTCCATGGTAGGGCTTTTCATCCCTTCCCCTTCAAAAAAAAAAAAAAAGACAATTACATTTAAAGGGGCAATGAAATATTACGGGATCAGTTCAAGAACTAGTATTTTTCACTGATGCAGAAATAGTATCTTTAGATATATTTGCCTAAAACCATGCTGCGTGTGTGCACTAGCTGACCTGTAGATGCATTGTGAATAACATGCTTTAAAAACCCAACAACAGCAAGACTGCTGCTCTGATGTCTTGTTAACAGCAGAGGTATTTTTGAGGATCTGTGTTCTTAGTAACATTATCTTCGCTGTCCCTATTCAAATCAACCTGTTTTCTTATTTGGTATTTATGTGTATACTTTCCCTGCAAATATAAGTTTCAAATTCAGATACAGGAACCTAAGTAATCTCAAGAATACTTAAAGGGAAATAAAATGCTTAAGTTGGTTAAATCCAGTCCCTATAGAAAACTCAGAGGAACAACTATGCAGCAAGAGTGACAGATGTCACTTCAAAAGACTACTATTAGTTATTATTATCATTCTGTTAGAATTTTATGGTTACACTAGGAAGACGAGAAAAAGAATCATTCCTCTAAGAGCTAAAAGTGACATGGGAGTATTTTTGGTGGGAAAATGCAACATGCTCTATGCTTAATGGTAGTTCCACCTTCAACCACCTGATTGCAGTAATATAATTCATATTTTCTCAATCAAAAGTGTACAAGAAAGAGAAAAATGGCTTCATATGCTTCTAAGAAGCCCATGTTTTATACTGATTAAGTAGTAATCAGTAATACTGATTGAGTAGTGTTCTCATCTTTCAATGTTTTGTTTGTAAAAATATCTTTTCATTTTATGACAGGTGATGAAATACTTAAGCATATCACCATTTTGTGGGTTTGGTTAGTTTTGGGATTTATTTAACCTGCTTCCTTCTTTTCTCAAAATGTTCTTAATGTGCCTCATAACATCTGCTGTTAGTGCTGAAGCAAAATATTTTAACTTGATTTTTCTTAAGAACAGACTTAAAGAAATGATACTGATTGATGTTTCTGATATTTTCTAAAACCTTGCAGTGTTTTTCAGTCCTGTGATTAATGTACACTGCTTCTTGCATTGCATATGTCAACGAAATGATCTAGCCCTGCGAAATGTTGCCTACAATTTTTTTTTATTTGAAGAATATAAATGCATTAACATTTTCACATTTATAAGCACATGATGTATAAATCCCACTTTTCCGTAAATACTTAGATTGCAAGTTGACAAAAAATGCAATATGAAAATACTTTTCCCTGTAACTATATTCCTGAAATACTGCAACATCAAAGATAACACTTTCAAGCAAAAGATTTTTTTTTTCTTTTATGGTAGAATGAATTTGTTCATCATTTGCAGAGTAGTTCTCTGGGAGCCAACCTGTGCTGTCATAATTCAGTGACAAAATTCCTTGATTTTCTGTATTAGATAGCAAAAAATTAATGTAGACACGTGTCACATAGAAAGTAATAAAACAAGGCCTTAGTGACAATCAAATTCTTCCTGTAAGTTTGGATCTATAGAGCTTGTCCTTAAGAAGACACTGTTTCAGCACATAGAAGTATCACGTCTTTATGTTTGACTGGGAAGATCCTTTGCCCCCTGTCACTGTTCGTCATGTCTTGTGAGCTCTGCTGTTGTCAGGGAACAGAGTACTTGTGACAGATTAGGCAAAGTTTGGCCCTCGGATTGCAAAACACTCTTTGAAGTCAGGATCAATGTCTTATTTGGGATTTCACATCTAAAGCAGATGGAGAAAGTATTACAGGTTTGACCTCTGCAGTTATTAAAGTTCCCTGTTGCAGTAAGTGAGGGACATTGCTGTGGTATGGAGCCATTCTTACCAGCCTGGGAAAGTTCTGCAGGAAGGGGCTCAGCAAAGCTATAACAGGCAGGTCTGAAGGCACAATTTGGTTCTGTCACAGAATCATCTGAAAAGTTATTTTACAAGAGACAGTGTAATTATTAAAACACAGACAGATCGTGCTTTGATATACAAAACATACTGTCTGAACTTTCTCTGAGGCACTAGACAAGTAAATGAGAAATAAAAATAGATTCCTTGAAGGGGAAGAAAAAAAGACACAAACTCTGCAGCCTTCATTCATGGCCTGATTGCTCCCACCAACTTCCCTGCCCTATTTGTGCCCCAGACTCCACAGAAAACCAGCTCCACAGCAAACCAACAAACAGCAGGAAGAGAAGCATTATTTAGCGCAGCAGCACTGTCAGCCAAATCTTTCCATTTTAAGTAAGTAACAGTGTCATTTTCTATTATATACCTTATATTCTAAAGTGCTTTATTTAGCCTGCACAAATATGAATTACTTCAATTGACTTAAGTTATCTTAGGTTCTAATTTATTCTAAGGTTCCTCGCATTCCTGATTTCTTCATGCAATGACTTAATACTGGTACTCAATAGAAATAGAAACAAACAATTGTATTTCCCTTCAGGTAGCAGTTTCTTCTCAATGCTAGTTACATTGCTGGAGAACTCAGAGAGTAGCCCATGTTACTAAATATCATCTTACACATCATTAATAAAGGCTGTGATCAATCCTTGTCCCTTGCATTTTGTGCCATGTAGCTCTACTATCTTAATATTTTTTTTTCTTTTTATTATTTAAGAGTAGTAGGTTTTCCTTCACCTTTCAATCTTTGCAGGATTATTTGTGCGTATGTGAATCTCGATTAGTTTTAAACCCGTGTTCAAAGGAATATTGTATGAAAAAATTCAAAAGTACAGATACATTACTTCAGCTGGAATAAAATATAATTGAGTTTAAAAAGAACTCTGAAGGAACTGGGAATTGGTCTTACCAAAGCTCTTCAAAGAGAAAAACATTGTTCCCTTCAAATAAGGAAGTCACAATTAGTCCCATAATAATTACTAAGACATCCTAAACATGGTAATCATCTTCCAAAATTTATGAATAAAAGAAATTATCATTAACCTCTTGGTTATTCACATGTATCTATAGGAAAGCCTAAAACATTTTATGTTTCAGATAGTTTTCAGACATTTTTATCTTATTTGTTTTCAGCTGTTGTTCTTTTTTCCCAAACATCTACAGTCCCAAATCAAGTATTTTCTTTCTCCTATTAATACTGCCCTTCCTAATACAAGCAGTCATTCTTAAACCTAACACAGGAATGAATTTCTGAATGTGCTGTTCACATACTCACAAAGCTGGCAACCGTGCTTGTCTTCAAACTGAGATCTTTTGTGTAGAAATCACAGAATCACAGATTATGCTGGGTTGGAAGGGACCCACAAGGATCATTGAGTCCAATCCCCTGCCCCTGACCATTTCCAAGAGTCATACCATGTGCATGAGAGTGTCATCCAAATGTTTCTTGAACTCTGGCAGGCTTGGTGCTGTGATCACTTCCCTGGGGAGCCTGTTCCAGTGCCCAACCACTCTCTGGGTGAAGAATCTTCTTCTAATATCCAACCTAAACCTCCCCTGACACAACTTCAGGCCATTCCCTCAGGCCCCGTAACTGGTCACCACAGAGAAGGGATCAGTTCCTGCCCCTACGCTTCCTCTCGAGGAAGTTGTAGACTGTGATGGAGTCTCCCCTCAGCCTCCTCTTCTCCAGGCTGAACAGACCAAGTGCCCTCAGCCGCTCCTCATATGGCTTCCCCTCCAGGCCCTTCACCATCTTCATTGCCCTCCTTTGGACACTCTCCAATGGCTCAATGTCTTTCCTATATTGCAGTGCCCAAAACTGCCACAATGTTCAAGGTGAGACTGTACCAGTGCAGAGCAGAGCAGGACAATCCCCTCCCTCGACTGGCCAGTGACGCTTTGCCTGATGCCCCCCAGGACAGGGTTGGCCCTCCTGGCTGCCAGGGCACTGCTGACTCATATTCAACTTGCCATCGACCAGGGTCCTCAGTTCCCTTTCCATGGCACTGCTTTCCAGCATCTCATTCCCCAGTCTGTCTGTACATCCAGAGTTGCCCCATCCCAGGTGCAGACTCTGGTAGTTTCCCTTGTTGAACTTCATATTGTTGGTGATTGCCCAGTCCTCTAATCTGTCAAGGTCTCTCTAGAGGGCCTCCCTTTCTTCAAGAAAGTCGACAGCTTCTCTGAGTTTTGTTCATCTGCAAACTTGCTTAGTATCCCTTCTAGTCCTGCATCCAAGTCATTTATGAAGATGTTGAAGAGCACGGGGCCTAAAAACCCCACTAATGACAGATCACCAGTCTGATGTTACCCCACTCACTATTACTCTCTGTGCTTGATTCGAGAGCCAATTGCTCTCGATGAGAAAATTACTGAGAGAGTTTATTAGATTCATGCAGTAAGTTTATCTGAAACTTCCAAAGTTGCCCAAATGATTTTAATGAAATACAACGTGTTAAAAAATAATCTCCTAAATTCCTCAAATGTACTCTACTTTAAAAAATGAGAATCTATACACTATTTATTTATATCCTAAAAACAAAATAAAGCAAACATTATTTATTATTGAAAAAAATATCTTTCAAAATAGATGTGTAATTTAGGGTTTAATTTAGCTTATAGAAACTCTTTCTTAATAGCAATAAAATTAGAGAGTGAAGGACTGGAGAAAAAGAAAATAGTCTGTATATTTGACTCTGTAGAGTTCATAAGACTGATAATTTGGGGGGGGAAATTTAAAAAAAGGAAAAAAATCTTAATTTTATATTCATAAACTATATTTTTTTATTATGATTATCTCTAATGGTGAGAAAGTTGTTCTTTTTATTATATCTTCAATGAGAATGTTATAGTAGTTCAAGCATTCAAAATAAAGAGGAAAAAGAAAAAGAATAATTCATTTGGAATTCCTGAAACTTTCTTGACAAGTCTTATCACGAGAAATCATGAGAAAGAGCACCAAGACAAGGAATATCTAAATTGCAGCAGTGAAGTAGGGAAATATTTAATTTTGAAATATAGAAATTTTAATTATTATGTTGGTATTTGTGTTTTATTTTGTTAGTCCAACTTAATAAGCACCACAGTAAACTTTATAACAAATTAAGAGAACAAAGTCAATATTTCTAGAATGTTATATAGTTAAATTGGCTGTTGAGATTTACTACGGAAGAATAAAAATTATTTTCCCCTAATTTGTTGATATGGAAATTAAAAGCCTTCTGGATTAGTCTAACTTTGGGCCAGCAAAAGTGTTGAGAAAGTGTTGCTACTGGCTTACATGACTTCCTTCTGGCATAAGACTTTGTGAGGAATCTAAGTTGGATTTTACAAAGAAGTTTAAAGACTTTGAGAAATATCTGTGCATATTCCTTTGCAATTTTAAAGACTGCCTTAAAACAGTATCATTCTGCCTATATCAGAAAATATATTAGTATAAAAATATTACTTGAAGGATGTTATTTGGCAATGCTACTTCATATTTTAAAGGCTGAAGTTCATATTTTATTCCTGCTACTCAGCCTATGCAAGGTGACTTTCATAGGTCTGACTTGCCTAAAATGTTGTTTATGTTCCATAACGCACCACAAAATTATAAGAGTTGCTTCCTTTTTAATTGATGCCTGTGTCAGTTGCTCGGAGTTAATTAACAACAGATTGGATTGGGGCAATTTATGGAAGTTTTTATGCTAAAGGGTTAGCAAACGCAGTGGAGACCTCTTAAATTGCACAGTATTAGTGTTCAGTAAATATATTTTTCCATCAGGTTTTCATAGTAAAAGCATTCATTATGTAGAGCATTGTTTATCTCTATGTTCAACTGATAAAGAGAAAAATTCTTTTGGTGTGTTATTTACATGTGATCTGTAGTGGTTTTGTAATATATATTTAAGACTCTTAAGATGTAATCTATGGTGTCAGTTTCAGGCAAATTTTGTGGAAGGCTTCTTCTGTTCATAGTGCTGAAAACATAAAAGAAAAACTTCCCTGGTGTTCCCTGGTAGAGTGTTACTACTCTGAGTGTGACTCATTTTCTGGGTGAGCCCTCTCAGCTAGTGTCCTGTCCTGTAAAGCTGAATAACCATTTATAGTGGTTGAATTTGGTTCTGTTATCAGACACAAAAGAATTTCTAAAGGTTTCATTCTATTAATTTAAAAGTATTACTTATGAATCTTTGGCTAATTCTAATATTCATAAGATAACTGTCAGATTTAAAACTCCTATAAAATCTTCTCATATTGCTCTAGGAATTACAGAGAAGGATTGAAATTTCCAAGATGACTAATTTCTCAGGTTGACTATTGTAACATTAATCTTCCCTTCTTGTTGTCTTGTCTTCTTTTTCTATGATCATCTTTCTATTACAGTAAGGCTATTTTATAAATTCCTATAATTGTGCATTATATAATTTGGTTTTATTGGATTCCTAGGTCACCTACTCTGTATAAATATTTTCAATCTAAGAAATATATTTTGAAATCACTATGATAAAAAGAGAAGGACAGGGAAAAGATGAAAATATCATCCAGAAGACAAAGTAGGAGGAAAGGATCTAGACTACAGTTCACAAATTCTATATTCCATAGGTAATTTATCATCCAGTAATGAGTCCTTGTTCCTTTCGAAAGCTTTGAGTAAGATGGAAGCTCTTAAATAATCAGTAACTAGAACTGTGAGAAAATTACTCTGCTAGTTTATGGTATCCTTGCTTTCACCTTTTTTCCCCCCTACAAAATAAGTATTTAGAAATACAACTGAAATACACTGATTTGGGAGAATATCACTTAAGAACTACATGTGCAATGTCTGGTGTTGCAGTACAAAGGCTATTTAATTCATTCTCGGCTTAATCTTGCTCCCAGACTTTTATTCAAGAAAACACTCCCTGGTGAATCTGAATAGCAATATGCTTTCCTCCTTCTGTGTAAGACCTAAAAAATCTGAGGCTGGGTCAGGCCAGATTGACCTTGATCTGTGCTGTCCCTGTCATTGGTCCAATGTAGATGTTTAGGGAATAGCATAGGTACAGGGGAAGAACAGGTATTGTAACAAACCATTTCAATTGTATTTCTAAATGCTTATATTCCTCTTTCTTTTTCTTTTTCTTTCTTTCTTTCTTTTCTTTCTTTCTTTTTTCTTTCTTTCTCTTTCTCTCTTTCTTTCTCTCTTTCTTTCTTTCTTTCTCTCTCTTTCTTTATTTCTCTCTTTATTTCTCTCTTTCTCTCTTTCTTTCTTTCTTTCTTTCTCATCCTGATCTGCCAATTCTATTCAGTTTCTGTCACAATTCTTACTGTAAAAAAGCATTGCATAAATGCTTAGAAGTCATGGTTGACAGAAATATATTATGAAGGCTTATATAACTAATATAATTGTACATATGAATTCATATTCTGACTTACAGGGGATGCAGACTTGGAAATTACACCTATGTCTAAAGTTCTGTAACACTTTCAATATTAAACTTTATGTTTCCCACAAACTCACCAAAATTTAACCACATTAACCTGAACTGTTCTATATTCAGTTATTTGAAATGCATCCATCAAAATCTGTGCATTTTGTCTCAGAAAAAGGCTGAAGGATTGAGATATTGTTTACAAAGTGTTGCTGTTTAGCTGAGAAATTCTAATTTTCCTGCTTTGTGGCAGTGGTTTTGAATTTCATTGGACGTCTGGAAGCAGTCTGAGCCTGAAAGAAGTGGGGCTGTGTAAGGTGGCTGGCTGCAATTGTGTCTTGATACGTGAGACTACTCAGCGTGTGTGTTTGCACTAATGCTAATTTGGGAACACCTTCCATCATCCAGCAGATTATGTCTTTTACTATCTTCTTTTTTTTTCCCCCCCGATTTTCTCACTTCCTAAAATTGCTTTATGTGTATTTCAAAAAAATCTAGAGGTCTGTTAAATTTTGCCAATGAAATGCGCTGAAAATGGTATCTGCTTTACATTGAGGAATTTGGCCAAGGACTTTAGTTCCAAATATGAATCTGGCTTTCAGATGCCATGACAGAAGATAACATTTGTCAAGACAAGCAGCAGGGCTACTGTGCTGTCAGTTGTGAGTGTGTCTGTGCAACAGGGAAGAAGAGAGCGGCAAACAAAGAAGAGGTGTGCACTCTGGAAAGGAAGAAAAAACCAGGTTGTCACTCAAGGAGTAATGAATGGAGGAGTAGCAGCACAAGAGTGTCCCATGGCTAAGGAGGGAGATAAGAAAATCTGAGCAGAAGGGAGTAAATATGGGAAAGAATCAGAGTAAAAGGGTTGGGAAGAGACAAATGGCGGGGCAGAGATGGCTGGGGAGGACAAATGGGTAAGGGGCAAAATGAGAAGGATGCATCCTGAAAAGATTATAAAAATATTGTTGTGAAGACAAATTGATTAATCTTTGATAAGTACTAGCTATTCTGGTAATGAAATCCATAAAAACACCAAGAAAGATGTCAGTAATCATTTTTCAGTGCAGAGTTCATGTAGAATGCAGTAAATAAGCTCCCAGGCCACATATTGAGTGGAGGCCACATAAGAGAAAAGAGAAATATTGAAAAATTGTCTAAGATATAGGCATGTGCCCTGAGTGAAGCAGGTGTCCTGTGGAAGACCTAAAGATTGTCAAAAAAAAAATTTAAAGATTGTATCATAATGTATGCTCACAAGAGGTAGAAAATAACATTTGCATGGGCAATCTTATTTCTGACATTCTCTAAATCTGAGTGTTTGATTTTGCAATCTTAATGTTCTTACGGGCAGTAAAATTAGAAAACAGTTGAGATGGGTTAAACATAAAATCAATGAAATCTTAGCTGCAAGTGCTTCTGCTTCCCAGACGGTTTAAAGTTGTTGGTACACCTAGCTCAAACAAACAAACAAACATTACTTTATTCCTTAGATGTAAAACACTGATTCTTTAAAAATAAGCATAGTATCAGATGTTCTACTGAAGATCTAATTAGTCTCTGAAGTTTTAAATCTGTCTTGCAGTGTTTCACATTTCTGTGCAGTACCTCAAGAAATAATAGCATTGCAGTCGGTTTGCTTCACTGCCTTTAGAAATCCGTATTTCACACTGCAGAGTTAAACTGTCATTAATTTGATTCACATCATGTAACTATACTTCAGGAAGAAAAATACTAACTTGATCTGACATTCTTATTTGTTTTTCCAGCACCTTCCTTTTTTAATAGTTTTTATAGTCCTCTGGGCTCCTGTTCCACAGGATGCTCCTGGTTATACCAGTTTATCTCTTCTAGCTTTCAACCCTCTTCCTTAAGTCATTTAAATAATGGGTCTACAGGGGAAGTTAGCTAACTTTTCATCTCTTTCTCAGGTTCTGATTTTACCCCGTTTTCATTCTTTCCTGAAGAAAAACCTCCCCCTTCTTAAGAATAGTGATGAAAAATGGAGTTTCAAAGGCAATTACAATAACCTCCTTGACATTATGTAAGTTTATCGAATCACAGAATCTTATAGTGAGTTTGAATGGGTCCACAAGGAACATCGAGTCCAACGCTTAAGTAAATGGCAATGGCCCACACGGGGAGTGAACCTACAACCTTTGCATTATTTGCACCAGGCTCTAAACAACTTTCTGTTGCAACTACAGAGGAAACTCAGAATTTTTGACTGCTACAGAAGAATAGTGCAAAAGACAGAAAAAGCTCCATGAATAATATGATTTTGGTGCTTTTAAACCTTAAACTAAGGAAAGTAACTAGATAGATTTAGAGATGGAAAACTTTTCACATTATTTCTTAAATCTCAGAGAAGTTTCCAAGTTACTCCCTAAATAAGCCTGTAAAATAACTTGTAAACAACATATTCCTAAAACATATTTTCTTGTCTATCTTTTACAGTAGTACATTTTCCAGTATACATTATTTAATGTAGTATGAATATTTTACCATATTTTCAAACACATCACTAGAAAATGACTGCTATCTCTCAATAAGTAACAGAACTTGTAATTTCAATTCTTAAATGCCAAAAGGCCCTTTTATCTTAGTTTAAGTGAATTACGTATTTGAAAATACAACTCTTCAGTCCAACTGTTCATTTGTATTGCCTCCAAGAATCTGTTTCTCTAACTCCAGCAGTCTACTTAATTTTAATTCTCTATGTGCAGAAGGAGACATGACTAAAAGAGATAGGAATTGGAAATATCTTTTTCATAATCAACTAGTCATTACATTTCTATGGCCTAGGAAACATTTTGAGTTAAATGTTTAAAAGGAAATCCCCCCAGGTTTTGGAAAGAAAAAAAGCCCTGGAGTGTGAGGCAAATGATACTACTTTTAGTGATAAACTGTTATATATCATACCACTAAATAAAGAGCTAAATTAAGGGGTTTATTAAGGCTGTTTTAAAGTAAAATGTATAAGCAATAAGCACAGGAAAATAATATGATAAGACAACAACTAATACAAACTTTGGGAAAAGTAAGAATGGGTTCAAAAACATTACTGAGGTAGTGAAGCAGTTTTCATTGAAATATTGATGTCTGATATGACAGATGATAACTTGATAACTGCAATAATTTCATGTTTCACACTCTTCTGTACTATATATTGGTGAACATCTCATCAGTGAAAATTGCTGTGTTAGTAGGGACCAACAAAATGAAATTAAGATAGAAAAGAGAAGAAAATTAAAATCAGTATTTGTATAACGAAAGTCAACAACACTAAGTGGGATACAATACACTTAAATTAGCATTAGGCAAAACCTAATAGATGTGGCATCTTGTAGAAATCAAAAATTTCAACTGGATATATCCATTAAACAGGCAGAAAAAAATATTGAAAAGTTGAAACACACTCAAAAGCAGGTGTTGATTTTGTGTGGGTTTTTTATAGCCAATAAATACATCCTGAAATCCCATAGACTTTTGTACTTTTTGCTGTAAAAAAAAAGGTAAAAATAAAGAACAGGTTGTCCCTTTTTCGAACAGGAGATAATGAAACTGAATATCAAAAAACTGAAAATGGCTACATAAGAAAGACAGAAAGCAAGTTTATTACAAGGATTATCTGGCTACATGGCTACCTGGTTATCTGTGCTGAGAGGCTCCGGGTTCTAAGAGATCTCTTTCAGTGGAATTGTGTTACACTGTCAAATAAGTATTTGGCAGAGTTAGTAAAGTTCTATTATAAAAGGAATAATAAGAGTATTGAACTGTATAATCAAAAAAAAAATGCTTCTATCACATCCTTGATATAGGTCAAGCTCCTACAGTCAAATAGAATTAGCCTTGTTGCATAAATGGCTGTGGTAGTTCAAGTGAAACTGCAGATATGAGAAACCAAGAGATATGAAGGAAAAGTGGAGAGGAATGGGCAAGGTGGTACTAAAAGGGGAAAGAAACAGAAAGAAGACCACAACAAATAATAAAATAGCAAGGAAGAAAAACAGGAGAACCAAAACAACAAAGTAGAGTAAATTTTTGTCTTGTATAAAAGAAGAAAATCTTTATAGAGAGTAGCATAGCAAAAACAAAGTCTGTTAGCAAACCTACTAACCAATCAGAATTCCAGGTGTTTTGTTTGGGGCTTTTGGGGAGGAGGGGAGAGGGGTGTGTATCATACAATCCCATATGTAAGAGATGTACAGGTTTTATTTATTGGCAGTTACTCAATTCAAAAATCAGAAGCAATATTTAGACTGCCTTGCAAAGTCAGATACATAAAGTGTTAATGGTTACACGGACTGGAAAAGATTAAGATGTCTAAATATTATCTACTGAATTCTTTAGGTACAGCATGTAATCAGCATTATTAATCTAATTGTAGTGCTCTTGAACTGATTTTACTCTCCAGATTGAATAGTGCATATTGTGTCAGTCCCTTAGGGCTATCATAGTATTATTTGTTCGTGTCACTGAACAAGAACAAAACAAGAGCAAGAGAAACAAAGACAGGCATCCTTTTCAAAATCCTATGATCCCTGGTAGAGCAAAGAAAGGTGAAAGGAAATAAACTGCATTTTCAAAGATATACACATTACTGACAAAAAGGTGCACATGATTATTCAATTCAAAAGTGTCCAAGCAGATGAGTGCAAAACTATTAGCGAGTAACGTCCAAAATAACATATCGTGATGATAAAAAGGAAGCCATTTGTTGACAGAACTACTATAAAAACTTTGTCATAGAGTCCTGCCAAGGACATAGAAAAGCATCAGTGACATTTTCAGTAACCTAAAAGGTAACTAAAATCACAGCTAGTACTTATTGCATTATAAGCAATACACAGTCAAATACCTCTGAGAGATGTTTTGAAGGACAAGTGATGATATTTCATGTTTGGTAATGTAACTGGATGCCTTTTAGCCTTAAATCCGTTCCATGACAGAGTATTATTGGTGTTTTCAAAGTTAGCAAGTTCGGTGCTGTGAGAACTTATAAAAGAGATTTGAGTATAGAAATTAGGGTTTTCTACAGTTAGAATTGTAGCATAGCTCTTTATCAGAGCTATGGCCGTATTCGCAGCCAGTTCAGCGAGTTATTAGTTCCCTACATAGTCCAAGAGCGTCCCAGGTACTCTATGCCCAGATGTGACAATGGACTGGATTGAAATAGCAGACAGATCTGAAATGAGGTCATTGACCAAACTCCAAGACACATACAACATTAAGTGTTTGACTGATTATTTCAAGAAGCTCTCCAGATGAGAATTTTGAAGGATCTAGAAGGATCTTCCAAGGCCATTGATTACCACTCTGGGTGGAGAATCTGGTCATTCCATCTGGATACTCTCCTAATCATTTCCTCCTGTAAAATTGATCAAATTGTATATAAATAAGGCTCAGGGAATGATCGAATAAAATCTTGTGGTGGATTGATTGTGGCTGAATGCCAGGTGCCCACCAAAGCTGCTCTGTCATTCCTGTCCTCAGCTGGATGGGAGAGGAAAAAATAAAGTAAAAGGGTTATGGGTCATGATCAGGACAGGGAGAGATCACTCACCGGTTATTGACAGAGGCAAAATGAACCTGACTTGGGGAAATTAGTTGAATTTATTACCAATCAAGTCAGAGTAGTATAATGAGAAATAAACCCAAATTTAAAAACACCTTCTCCCCATCCTTCCTTTTTTTCTGGACTTAACTTCACTCCCCATTTCCCTACCTCCTCCCCCACATTAGTACAGGGGGTTAGAGAATGAGATATGTGGTCAGTTCATCATATGTTTTCGCTATTCCTCCACTGAGGAGAGGACTCCTTACATTCTTCCCCTGGTCCCTTCCACAGGAGACAGTCCTCCACAGACCGCTCCAACATGAATCTTTCACATGGGCTGCAGTTCCCCATTAACAGCTCTGGTGTGGGTCCTTCCCATGGGGTGCAGTCCTTCAGGAACAGACTATTCCGGTGTGGTTCCCTGGTGGGGTCACAAGTGATGTCAGCAAACGAGCTCCAGTGTGAGTTCCTCTCTCCATGTTAAAGAAAACTGATTTAACAACTGCTATTTGTGAATATCTGTGCAACATCAGTGTGAAACGTGCAGAATGGTGAAAAATATGGTACTATCACAGCTTACTCAGTTATTTGAATTATGCAAGTTCTTGAAGAGTCATTCTCTTCATTGTCATATTGGAGTGCCTTCCAATCATAGGTAATGAGCATTCCCCTGGGCCTTGTTGTTTCAGGGCTTTCCTATCCCAGCAACTGATTTATCACTGCTGCATGAAAAGGATCTAGAACTAAGATAATATTGCTTACAGACATCTCTACTTAGATGAGGAAATGTTGCAGCAATTTCAGGTGGATTGTGTCAGCATAAGACAAGAGAATACTGTATCTTAACTACTCTTTGTACTAAAGCCAGACCCTAGACCTACATCTAAGTATTAGATATGGAACATATCTAGTAATCAGTCCTAGCTCTCTTTTTCACTGCTGCATACTCAGCTTCAATATTTTGGTGATTACTCCTTTAATGGCCAGGAGATGAGAAAATCTGTGTTTGCCTTCCTACTGCACCTCATTTAGACAAGGTAGACAAGAAGATTTGTATACTGTAATATTTTGTTCTTTTCTCTGCTGAAAAACATTTTTTTTCCTGTATTCCCTATGAAATAGTTTTAATGACGTCAACAATAATGATGCTTGTTTGGGAGATAAAACAGGTTACTATATATATAATTATTTAGAAATGTATTATCTCTGCTTTCAACAAGTGTAATGTTTACTGGCAAACATCTCACAAGGTCTTCTATTCTTTGCAGACAGTATTAACTGCACCGAAAGAGATTCTGACAAATGTTTATCAGACTAAAAACTCTCCTGTGGTGGACATGCACAGCATCCTGAGCAATCTATTCCAACATATAACTTCTTTATATCTCTAATGTTTTTTTCCCTAATGCCAAGCCTACGTTTCCCTTACTAGAGTTTAAATTTGTTGTTTTATGTCTTACCCAGAAGTGGAAAAGAGGTTTTTTCAATCAGTGATTGTTTCATATATGTTTAATGAAGCATTTAGGATGAAAGGTGACATATCATAGTATGTCACCTTTATAAATATTTCCTGCTAATGAAGACATGCTTGACATTGTATTAATTTATTTCACTTGTCTAATTTCAGTGATATGTAGTTGACTTCAGGGAAAGAATGTAACTGAAAAACTGGACAACAAACTTGCATGAGGTGTATCATTTGCATCCAACACTTTAGCAGCTGTCTCAATCATTCTCAATCAGATTTGTAAATTAGATGTTTTTCTGTTCTGTATAGCTCAGAAGACGATATATGGACACATCTATTCAGGACAGAAACTTACAGTCAGGAATAGAAAAGTCAGAGAACATAATTTATGTTGTTCAGAGGCAAGGTTAATTCCAGGGGACCAAGGGAATATTTTAAGCACAAAGTTATTGTTCTTCCCTTTCTCTCTCTTACTGGGTCAGTTACATATTGAAATTAAACAGCTCCCACTGGAGGGTTTGAGGAAAACACGAAGCAAACTTTACAACCCAATGGGATCAGGCTACTAAAGGTAGAAAGATGGGTTAAAATCCTGTATCTAGAGCTGGTAGGAGATTCATGAACCTAGATATTTCCTTCAAAAAATTAGTGTTGTAATTAGAAGGCAAAGTGAAAGGCACAGTTGTCCCATTTCTCTGTGGGAAAAGGCAAAAGGCCGTCATGTTCAGCTCTCAAAAAGCTTTGCAAGGATTTTCCAAGTTCTTTAAAATCTATATAAAAATTATGGCAAAAGTTGACAAAATTATAAATGGATAAACTAGACATTAGCCATTTCTTTGATATTAACCAAAAGCTATCTTAAAGCTGAATTATGACTGTGAAAGGTAAACATGAAGTGAGATAGGAAATCAGAGGTCAAGGAAACTGATAAAAAATGGAACACTTCTGTCGGTGGAACCCAGGTCACCCATTTACCTACAGTGTGGTTTTCTATACACAGAACTGCGTGCAGAAATTCATATAATTTTTCACTAAACTTAAGTAAGACTTAGTGACTTACAGTGCCAAGGGCAGAACAGTAATAGATACTGATACTTAAAATGGAATCTTTATCTCCCGTTTAAGAAACTCATATAGGGGAAGTAGAGCATGAATGTCAGTACTTCAGGGAGAGATGGGTAAATTCAAGCAGATATTATTTTAGTCATGACAATCAGGCATATTTAATAAATAAATGGGGTCAGGATACATCAGTCCTGGGAACACAAAAAGTGAAGAATGGAGAGACAAATCAATAAAGAAACATCAAGAACTCTGGGATTTCTTATCACTTATTTAATTTTATTTCAGTTCTTGCTGGGCACAATATGAATTCAGACATAATTTCAGAAAAACACTGAAGTACTACTGGACCATGCATTTGTGAGGAAACAGATGTTCATGGCTCTTAAACTGCAAACATTCCAGGCCACTAACATGAATGCTGTGAGCTTATACCTCTCTTGGCTTTATTGGTATCAGTCCAGTCTAGCCATACTCAGCCAGTAACAGTCCACAGAATCACAGAATATGCTGAGTTGGAAGGGACCCAAAAGGATCATTGAGTTCTACCCCTGGTCCTGCATAGGACTGGGCCCAAGAGTCGTACCATGTGCATGAGAGTATCATCTGGACGCTTCTTGAATTTTGGTAGGCTTGGTGCTGTGACCACTTCCCTGGGGAGCCTGTTCCAGTGCCCAACCACCCTCTGGGTGAAGAATCTTCTTCTAATTTCCAACCTAAACCTTTCCTGACACAACTTCAGGCCATTCCCTTTGGCCTTGTAACTAGTCACCACAGAGAAGAGATCTGTTCCCGTCCTTTCTCTTCCACTCCTGAGAAAGTTTTAACTGCAGTGAGGTCTCTCCTCAGTCTCCTCTTCTCCAGACAGAAGAGATCAAGTGACCTCAGCTGCTCCTCATATGGCTTCCCCTCCAGGCCCTTCACTGCCCTCCTTTGGACACTCTCTAATGGTTTAATGTCTTTCCTATATTGTGGTACCCAAATCTGCACACAATATTTAAAATGAGGCCACCCCAGTGCAGAGTAGAACAGGACAATCCCCTCCCTTGACCAGCTGGGGATGCTTTGCCTGATGTCCCCCAGGACACAATTGGCCCTCCTGGCTGCCAGGGCACTGCTGACTCACATTCAACTTGCCATTGACCAGGACCCCCAGATGCCTTTCTCTGGCACAGCTTTCCAGCAGTTGTCCCATCCCAGGCACAGAATCCAGCACTTTCTCTTGTTGAACTTTATATGATTGGTGATTGTCCAGTCCACTAATTTGTCAAAATCTCTCTGCAGGGCCTCCCTGCCTTTGAGGGAGTCAACAGCTCCTCACAGTTTTGTGCCATCTGCAAACTTAATTAGTATCCCTTCCAGTCCTGCATCCAAGTCTGCATGAATATGTTAAAGAGCACAGGGTCAAAGACGGAGACCTGCAGAACCCCACAGGTCACCAGTCTGATGTTACTATCACCCTCTGTGCTCAACCCATGAGCCAATTGCTCACCCACCACATGATGTGTTTATCTAGCTGTGTGCTGGACTTCTGTGAGATAATTACAATGTACTGTTTGGGGTCTATTTTTTTTTCCTTGGCAACTATTCCTGTCTTCTTCAGCCTAAATCTTTTAGTGGGTGTAGGTATCTCTGTTGTTACAGAAACTAAAGGATACTATTTATGTCTCCCTAGAACAGAATTCCTTGTATGGATACTAGCTGGGATGAAATATGTGTAAATGACAACATCTTTTGAGAGCTTGATGAATTAACTGAAAGCTGAAAAATACATGAGTTTGGAAATATGACTTTTACCTCCATACATAAATATATTTAGTATATTTCCACAATACAGCTGAGGTAGACAAAATAACACAACTTATGAAATTTTTTATTGCAATTTATTTTTCAACAATCAAATGTTATTTTCATGGTCTCATATAAATTCAGTCAACAAACATTCTTCTTTTTTCTACTATATTCCTCAGCATAATGCAGCCTTCTGGAGGTATGTTATTAAATGTAAACTTTTTTTTTCAAAACTCAAATATCTGCTGAATTTTTTTTAAAAAACAGTTGTTTTAACGTGTGAAAATAATTTTTCATTCTCAAAAAGGGCTGAACCACTTCTCTAACACCTGTGAGACAATTGCCTTTCAAACAGAGCAGAAGCTTGGTGTATTCTAAGAGGAAAGGTAACAGTTGCATAAGACTAGAAGACAATGAAAAGTGATTATTGGATTAGAAAGTTTGCAGTCTTAACTAGAGATGTTATTACTGATCCTGCATAGGAAATCACATGGAATTGATAAATTAGTAAAAAAATAACCTGCTCCTTATCAATGAAAACAGATTACAAAATTTGCAATTGCATTTCTCTTTAAGTTTGTACATATTTTGCAGTAGAAAAGTTCTTGGGGTAGGAAAAGCAGCAGCACTGAACATCTTTCAGTGAGCATGAACATATGTAACATGTGAAACTGTAAATCTTTACCTGAATTCTACCCAGCATGGGCATGCACAGTGTGTGTAAATGTAAAAAGGAAGGAATATTCTAAACACATGTGTCTTTTCAATATCAGCAAACAGTACTAAATGCTTTGGACCATCTCTTTATGTAGTTGTCTATAAGAAAGAACACTATAAAACTTCCTAATCTGTATTTTTCCTCTTCCTATTCAAGACTGATGGTCACTGCTAAAGGGTTGAACTTGGCAGGCACAAGACAAAAATTATATGCTTTGAAATTTTTTGTAGCAGCAGCATCTGGTTCTTGTGTTGACTTTCTGCCTGATTCAACTTTCACCTGTTATGACATTGTCATGGTTTGAGAGCCCCAAAATCCAATTCCCTAGTCCAAACCTCCTCCCACATCTCAGTCCAGTGTGAGATGGTTTTCCAGACACCACACAAGACTCAAAATGGGGGAAGGGAATATATATTACAATGACTGTACAAAATAAACACTACAATACATTATATACAGTCTTAGCTATCTCTACCATGGATCATATCCATGGTAGATTTACAATGGATCAGATCTCTTCTCCCTTCCAAATAAAAGTCAAGGAGGGAAGAAGGAAAGATCCTTTCCACTTTCA
The DNA here is from genome assembly GCF_003945595.2 of Pipra filicauda. Classification (NCBI taxonomy): domain Eukaryota; kingdom Metazoa; phylum Chordata; class Aves; order Passeriformes; family Pipridae; genus Pipra; species Pipra filicauda. Next base: position 33,494 of record NW_024104373.1, on the reverse strand, counting down.
GAGCAGCATTCTCTTCAGAGTAGCAATCTCTCTCTCTCTCTTCCATGCAGCAGCTGTAGCTGGATCTCTGCCAGCACACACGAGGGGGTATCCAAGCCCTCTCAGCCACTCATCTCCAAGCAAGGGTCTTCTCTTCCATGGGCTACGTTCACCCGGACAAGGTCGTCTCACCACGGTCATATCAACGAAGCACAGGGGTCTTCATGACGGTCCGTATCTTCAGGGGATTCAAGCCCCTTTGCAGAGCTCTGTGCTCTGTCTCAAGTAGCAGGGGGGCCAAGGTCACCCCCTCTGCATTCCTTCTCTGAGCTTTTCAGCTCTTTTCTGCAGTGCTGTTGCAGTTTTAGGACTTCTATTCGGTAGGAATCCATCCTCTCCACTTAGGAAAGGTCACAGAAGGAGTTTGGGGGTTTTTGATTCAGTTCTTACCCCAGAACTCTGTCTCTGTCTGTAGAGCTTAGTCTTGTTCTCTCTCTCTGCTGCTGGCTCTCTTTCTCTCTCGAACAACTCTGTGTCTTCCTTGGCTGCATGCTGTTTGCTGCTCCTTATCTCTTCTGGCTCTCTGCCACCGCTCTTTGGACGCTGCTCCTTACAGTGGAGAAAACTTCTTTAGCTTTCTAGCTACAGGTACTTAGCCCAGTTTTACACTGTTCCAAGTCCCTGTAGCCCCCCTGCCGGGGGCTGGGGGACCGTGGCCCCCCAGAGGGGCTCCTGCCTCTTCTTCTCGTGGCCTCAGAACATGGCCACCTCTCCGACAACAACCACAAACTACCTTCTCTTCTGTTCTGCTTGTGATATGTTTATGTTTTGCAGAAGCAGTCATTGGTTCAAACTTCAAGGGAAGGGTCACCACCCCCTGGGGTTTTACCATTTTATAACTTCAGGGGGAAAAACTGTTTCCCCCACCACAGACATAGAAATAGTTATGGATTACTGAGAGTTTATATCATTTGAAGAACAGTTTTTCAGGTCTCACTCTATATATTTTTCAGTAATATGTTCACAGAAGGGTTTTGCTGTAGATATTCTAGAATAATCACATCAGACAGCTGGTTTCCATTTTCTCTTTTAACTGTGACTCTGTTACTGTTTTCTGCAAGAGTATTCATGCTGATTTTACTCGTTATTTTTCTAGTAATATTTTTTATTTCCTCTAAATTTCTTCTTGAATTAAAAGTCTGGTCACCATTATAATTTGGCTTGTACTTACATGTAGTTTGCATTGTGGTTGTTTGGTTTGTATTTTGGTTTGGTTTTATTTTACCTGTGTGTGTGTAGTAACCATTTTTTAAAAATTATTTGAAAATAAATGTAAATGAAAATTACTTATAGTTTAAAATGTCCTTCTCAAAATGTGTATATTTTTCTTCTACTGGATCAAAATAATTTTAATAGACGGCTGAAAATGAATAAAGGATGTGATTTCCCTCCACACACCTAACGCAGTTGTTAGTTGGTTCCCACTACTAGTAATGTTGTTAGTCACATCCAACTATTTACATCATAGAATCATTGAATGTGTTGGGTTGGAAGGGACCTTTAAAAGTCATCTAGTCAAATCCCACCTAGTAGTGCCTGCACACAGAACATCCAGGCCATCTGATACAACAAATAACGATTGTCAAGGCCTCTATATGTATTTTATTCAGCTTCATACTTACTGCTACAAAAAACTTTACTTCTGAAGTGTCACTTTTTCTATGCCTCTGTCCAGGATTTGAAAATCTGAAGTGTACCTAATAGGCTGAGTTAAAACTGACAACTGGAACCAAAACTATTTATGCCAAAATAGGCTGCTAGATCATCAATGATTAATTACAGGAGAGACTTAAGCCCTAAGGGTTACATAATTTTTAAGGAAAAAGGATTACTATAAGGAAATTTTACCATCATTGACACATTGACACAGCATGGCAAAACTTATGACCCTATCAAGAACTGCAGGAAGCTGTCATTTTCCCATCCACTCACTGATGATTCTGGAGTTGCCAAAGCTCAGGCTTTGCACCAGCTGGTCTTCTCCTCTGTAGTGGGTTGGCCCCAAATGGCAGCCAAACTCCCACCTAGCTACTCTCTGTCTGACCTCAGAAGGGTTGGGGTACAAAGTAGAAAGAGCAGAAAAAAGAAAGTCCAAGTATAAAGAAGTGAAATAGGACATCAATTACCCAATTTTTGGAAATTAATCAAATTTATTGGAAAAAAAATACAAACAATAAATTGTAGGAGACACCTTTTGTCCCCCTTTCCCATGCTCAACTTCACGCCAGAATCTTCTCCTTTCCCCTTGCTGTTGTAGCAGGCTACACTCAGTCCTTTCAGTGAGGCAAGGAACTGCGCGGGACAGGAGGATGTTGTGATCAGAGCATAATGGTTTCTCTCTTCCACTCCTCACACTTTTTTTCTGCTCTGGCTTTCCATGGGTGGCAGTTTCTTCAGGAATATCCATCTGCCCTGATGCTAGTCCTCCATGGGTTGCAAGGAACACATGCTCCATCATGGAGAACCTCCTTCTCCTCCTCCTCTGACCTTCGTGTTCCCTCTGCTGGTTTTTTTTTCACTTTTTTTTGTGGTATTTTTGGTTTGGTTTGGTTGGTTGTTTTTTTTCTGGTTTTGGTTTTGGTTTTGGTTTTTTATTCTCTTCTCTCACTGTGGTACTTTTGCCCTTAAATATGTTTTCTCATTTGGCACCAGCTTGGCTGATGGACTCAGCTGTGTCCTGTGGTGGGTTCATTTTGAAGCCAGCTGGAACCATCTGTGTCCAGTGAAGGGCAGATCACGGCCTCTTCTCTCAGAGGCCACCCCTACAGCCCTGTGTTACTCACACCTTGTTTGATGCACCCAATACAAGATCCAAACCCCTTTTTTAATTCAAATACCCTCAGAAGAAGCAGAACTGTTGGTGATACTGAAAGTTTGATTGTAGTTGAAGTGGTGGAATATACATACAGCTTTAAAAAGCAGATTCCCTTATTGAACTGTTTAAGTCTGATATTCATAACCTACTTTTGAAAACCTTGGGAATCTGATAGTATTAAAGGCAACAGCAGAACAGTATGCCTCAAATGTATTTGTTTGACTATAGAAGTATTTGTGAATATCGTCCTGGATAAATACCTCATTAACATTAGATCTGTCTTTGTTTAGCTCATTACTAAAAATTACAGATTAATTTTATTAATTTTAAGTAACACAGAATTCAATAATATTCTTACTTGCTATAATAATTTTAAAATTTCCTGGAAATATTAGGTAATTTTATAGGATATTACTTTAAATGTATATATATATATATAAATTGTTCCTTCCAGGTAGCTTATTTAATTGTTCCATCTTTTATTGAGTTTAATTTTTGCAAGTAAATATGTTGAAATTGATCATTTGTAATAAGGCAATGATTATGCTATAAAATGTGCTGCTTCTACTGCCCTTGCACTACCCTTTATATTGCCCCAGTTCTCTCCTAGCTGGGACAGGGCTTACAGGAAGTAACTCCAGAAATTTATTTCTCATGCATTTTTAAATGCTGCACCCATTTTCTCTAAATAGAAGACAATATATGTCAAAGTATGTAACATGAGGTAATGCATTGAATTATACTGCTATGCCACCTACAGCCACATGTATGCATTTCTGTCAGAAAACCTCTTTCCTTAAGGAAAAATAATTACACGAAAAGCAATCTAATCTAAAAATGCAGTGTCTTCTATGTGTGTTCTCTGTTTTCCATGCAAACATAGCACTGGTGAAAACATACTGAGCTCTCAATGGTTTATAAAGAGAAATGTATTGATTGGTCTTATTATATTTTCAATCAGAAAGGCCTGAAAGAAAAAAAAAGAACGAAAAAACAAACTAAATATAGTGCATACTGCTTCTACATTGTTTTTATGCAATGAATAAAGTTTTAAGGCTTTAATGTTTCTGTTCTAAAATTGGTTATCTTTCCAGTCCTCATTTACCCTGTACATAAGATTGATAGAAATAGTTTTTTAGGAATTAGAAAGGTTTATATACTCTGTGCCATGCACACTTTAAATGAAAGTATGATGTCTAAATAAATATGTGGAATAATTGATATATCAGGGTTTTCTTCATGTTTACCATTCTTTCCTTGTTGAATATAATATTGGATTTTATGTAGAAGATTTACCATAGCAATTCTGTAACCAATTAAATTTAAGACATTTTTCTCCTCTTAAAATATAATTGCCTGAAGAAAAATGCAGCCCGGAATAACACAAACTAAAAGCAGTGTTCCTTATAATTTCACAAAGATGGTCAGTCTCTACTTAGCAACAAGATAGAGCTTTAGCTATCCTTGCATTACTGCCTGTTGTGATTCTCATGAGCTGCTGCTAGTGCTGCAATTTCTCTTCCTTAAATGCCCTGAAAAACACTCTCAGGCTTCAAAGTACAGTTCCTTAAAAATATGTTTGTTTCCTTTAACAAAAAAATGTGTCTCTGAATGCGAAATGTTAGAAATTTTGCAAGTAGTGGAATTTACAAAGGAATTTTTTTTTTCAGCTGGAATAGGCTTAGTCTGCAGAACTGCAAAGACAAAACCTCAACCAAAGTGGGATTTGGTGTTTCTGATTTCCATCTTATTAAAATTGCCAGGATGTATTTTCATAGCATGCTGTAAAAGTATAAAATTCATTATTTCCTTCTCTCCCTTCCATCCTCCCTTCTTTCTGCCTTTTTAGCTCAGTGGTGTGGAGCATGAGAGCACCTTTAATACTGTCTGCTTACAATAAAGAGTTAGAATTGCTGTGTAAGGAAATCCTGAATCTCCATATCAAAGAGGGAAGGCTGATAGCTTTAAGGAAATGTCAGTGTATCAGTGATGTACTTAAAAGAAGATTCAGTAGCACACCCATGTCTAAGGTCCCAGTGGACCTGGTAAATGGCTGGAAAGTGCCACTCAAGCTGAGAGTTGAAGCCAGATGAGTCAAATGTCAGCGCTGTTAGTACTGTGCTGGAGCACAGCATTCAGGGGAGCAGTGTTAAAGCATTGCTTAAGGCCATTTTGTACTAGGTATGGAAACTGTGTGGGGAGTTACTTTCACATCACCGAAAATTATTCCTGTTGAATAAAAAAATTGTAGGGACTTCTACAAGCTTAAAGACATTCATAGAGCTTGGCTTGAACTGAAATAGAAAAAAATTTTGCATCAGATGAGGTTGAAGAGTAGCGAAAGAGTGAAGTAATCATGCCCCTATAAGACCCAGTTATTTTTTCAGCCACAGATACTTGAAAGCTTGTTGCTGGCACTGCATATTTGGGAAGTTGTTCGAAGGACACAGAAAGTGTAGTCTTCCAAAAGACATGCTATGGGAATAGAAGGGAAGACAAAAGACTGCAAAGGAAAGACAATAGATTCATTGGTGTGTCTATAACGAAAGGGAACTGGAGCAAAACATAGGTGAAGACAAAAGAAAGGGCCAACAGGTGTAATGCAGAATCACAGAACAGTTGGAGTTGGGATTTCTGGAGGTCATCTGGTTCAATCCCCAGTTTAAGCAGTTTCACCTGGAGCAGCTTGCAAAAGGTTGCATCCAGGTGGGCTTTGAAGAGCTCCAGAGAAGAAGATTCCACAACCCATCTGGGCAACCTAATCCAGTGGTCTGTCACCCTCAAAGAAAAGAATTTTTACACCTTATTCACCTCATATTCAAATGGAACTTCCTGTGTTTGTTGCTGTCCACCACCCCTTGCCCTGTCACTGGGCACCACTGAAAAGAGTCTGACACAATCCTTCTGACACCCACCATTTAGATATTTGCATGCCTAATGCTCTTGAACAACTTAATTTAAATCAAAAAAGGCATAAATGCTCATTAGTGGAGGAAACTGAATGATCAAGCTTAGAGGGTAGCAGTTAATGGGACATACTTTGTCCCATAGCAAGTGGAGTACTACCATGGTCTGTCCTGGGGCCTGTCCTGTTTCTAACATTTTTAACAAAGACATGGCAGCAATGAGACCTTATTCATCAGTTTTACAGAAAACTTCAAGTTGAAAGGAAGTCTGCCATCAAGGAAGACCTAGACAGGACATGGGGATGGGCCAAAAGGAACCATAAGTAACTCAACAAGGACAATTCAGAGACTGCCTGACAGTGCTGCAGGTTGGGCACTGAGGGACTGGGAAGATGATCTGCAGAAAAGGCCCTGGACCAGCAGATGAACATGACCAACAGCAGTAACAGCAGTGCAGCCAGCAGATCAAACAAATTGATTGTACCCACTACTCAGCAATCTTGAGACCACATTTGGGTACTGCACCTGGTTTTAGTTCCCTGGATACAAGAAAGGCATTGAAACCAGAGTGAGTTCTTAGGAGATCACAAAGGTTGATTGTCATGGGTTTACTCTTCCCCCTGGGGCTGAAGTGGTTAATTCCAGGGTGGACTTCCGATGCAGACAGCCAGTCGAAAGCTGTAGTAATGCCTCTGCGAATTACATATTTAAGTAGCCAAAAGTGAAGGCTTGTGGCGCAGAAGAAATTAGAGCTACAAGGGTGGCAGAGGGGCCGCTGGGCTCTGTAGGGCCAGGCCCCTGCTCCCCCTCTCCCCCCTCCCTGCCCAGCCTGGGGGGCAGGCGTGGCACTGAGGCCAAGCCGGGCCCCTGGCCAAGGAGTGCAGCAGAGCAGAGAAGAAATTCCAGAGAGCAAGAGAAGAACTGCCTGGGAGAGACCCCTGCAAAGGGGCAGCGGCCATGACCCTGGGTCAGCGGCAGCTGCTGGCCCGGAGCAGAGAGGCCCCTGCGAAGTGGCAGCAGTGCACGGCACGGAGCGTGCCCGGGAGCAGAGCAGAGAAGCACAGCCAGCACTGCTGCCACTGCCGCTTGAATTTGCAACAGAGAGAGGGAGAGAAGCCACACGCTGAGCGGGTTTATTCTGGGTGGAACTCTGGTGAAAATTATTGGGGTATAGCAAGACTGAGCTGAACTCCAGAAACCTGTGACCTGGGGGAGGTTGTGGACCTGATTTGGAGGGGTCCCCCGAGAGTTTACTCCCCTGGGAGGGACCCCCATGGAGCAGGGAAAAGACTCAGAGCTTTAACTCCCTGTGACATGTGGCGATGATCATGGTGATGTGAGTTGTTCCCTCACAGCCCATGAAACAACCTTGGGAGGGTGCAGAGGGTTTTCCAATTGGAAGAGAGACTTTAGTTATTGCCCTGAGATTTTCTCCTCCTGCATTGGCCAGGGAGCTGAGGGGTGGTAAAAGTGTGTTTAATACTGTGTATTTTATTACTTTTTAGTTTCTATTCTCTTAGCAATAAATTTTAATATTATTCCTCACATCGAGCCTCTCTTGCCTGTTGTGAAACCTCTCTCAACTTGTAGCAATTTTGTGGGGGTTTGAAAAATTGGGCCAGAGTAAACCCATGACACTGACAGAGCTGGAGCACTTGTAGGTCATTTATACCTTGGTAACTTAATAAAAATACTCAGGGATGTATTGCATGATCAGGTATTCAGCAGTCATAGTCATAGTAGAGCTTGGCAAGCGAGAAGCACCAGTAAAGCTATTTTCAGACTCTCAGATTTTAAGATAATGAAAAACCTGGAAGATGAAGACATACAGATATACCACCTCATTTTACAAACAAAAGTTCACATATTCCTCTTAAGTTGAATAAACATTCAGCTTTTGAGAGCATTTTTTGGACATGTAATTTTAGTTTGAGAATTCAAACTCACAGAAATAAAATATCTTTTATTCCAAACAATAAATTTTTTGAGATTCGGAATTTATAAACTGCTCTAGTCGCTTTATAAAAAGATTCTCCTGCAGAGGACATGAAAATTTTCAGCAAATGATAGAGCATGGAGTGTATCTATGGAATAGCACTCATAGTGAGCTAAGGTTAGGAACAGGAGGAAAAATGTGTAGAAATTTTATTACAGTGGAAATAGATTATATATAATGGTATTATTTTTTTCTCATCATGTTTCCTTCTTTCTTTGACTCAAATCATACTTTCTGGCTGCCTGTGGGTAAATTTGAAAACTCGTAAGCTCTTTTTTTCTCTCATGTCAGGGAAAAAAATTTCATAGGCTAACCTATCCTATTACAAAATCTGTGTCTGTCTTCAACGTCTTTCATAACTTTCTCTTGGGCAAAGTTCAAAATAAATATTCTACCCTTGCATTTCTTAGTCTTATTGGATGACCTTGAGTGCACAAGCTAACATTTTATTGTTAATTTTGTCTATCACTTAGGTTCCATGTTTTTGTCCTGTCCTAAGTCTGCTACCATTTCAAATGCCTCTTCTAATTCTACTCAAGGTACCATCAAAATTTCTGCAGTAAATCACCAAGATTTTCTACTGGAATCCTGGATTTCTTCCCATCCTCATTTTCACTTGAAAAAATTCATCCAGTTCCTCTCCTTCTCTGGGCCTGACTTCCTGTGTCTGAGCTAAAATTCATATGTAGGTCACGTCAAAATTCCTAAATTTCATTTGAAGATATCTCTTCTCCCTCATTTCACATATACTGTGAACACCATCAACGTCTTGTCAATCCAAAATTACTGCTTAGATGTTATGCATGATTTCTTCAGAGACTGCAATTTTTCTGCATATGTTTAATAAAATGTGCATTTTCATTGTCATCTCTCTCATCTTCTTAGGCATTTATTATCTCACATTTCAATTTCTACTCTCTCTACTGTTGCCCGAAAAGGTTTAACTGTGTCTAGAGCAACAGATCAATTATCAGCAGTCAATCAATGTCCAGCTATTTTTTTGCTTTTCAGATGTTTAAACAAATATATTAGTGAGATTTTACTTTTAAATACTCAGAGAATCACTTCACTGACTTATATTTTGTCTCAGTTCTGTCTCTTGCTATATCTACATAGCCTGTTCCACGCTTACAATCACAGACAGAGAGTATAATAAGATCCTTCTCTGACAATTTAATTTACTATACTTTTCTATATTTTTATTTCTGTGCCATAGCCAACTGTTGCCCTTCCCTTCATACTGAAATTGTAAATTAATCCTTACGCTCCTGATTTTTTGGAAAATATCTGCACTACTATTCCTAATGAGGTCAACATTTTTGCAGGATACATAACAAGTAACAGTACTATTGCTATTACTATAATGACACTATTAGGGTCTATGGTAAAGATTTACAGAAGTGGAGACAAATAATTTTCAGAACAGATTACTACATTGTTGCTTTGTTTAAGAAGAGATTACAGTGTGTTCTTTTTTATGCTGTCATAGAGCAGAGAAGAACTAGCTACATTTATCATGAGCCCCTATCCATAAGCAAGAGAAGGTGGAGAAAAAATAAAGGAGTAGATGGGGAACAGGAAAAGGAAAGAGTTGGGAGACAAAAGGAGAGAGAGGATCAGAATGTATTTTGACAAGTTTTTCTGAGGTATTCAAGTCATTGCTAACTGCAGATGCCATTTGATCCTTAACTTTGATTACATTATTAATTCTGAGAAGACATATGTGAACTCAAAAGCAGAAAACCAGAAGTGCCATCTTGAGTAATTTTTTCCTGAAGTTCATTTTATTCTAGCAAACATATATTTTTTTAATTTATGTTCTGCTTCTCCAGTTCATAAAAAAAAAAAACCAAAATAACAATCTTCACTGAGAATTAATAACTCATTATCTTGAATTAAATCCATAAATTTCTACCCTCTGAATGCAGCACAAATTCCAATGTGTTTTCTAGATCAGTCAGAGTATGTATTCATAGATCATCCACAGCAGGCTGTCCAATGATAAATACTGGGGAGGATTTTTTTCTCTCTTTCAGGGCTTTGGGGAAGATCCTCACTTTCTTATCTGTCTGCTATCATTCCAGCATGAATATCCTATGTCAGGATGGCAACTGTCAAAATGTTTGCTGGTTGGCTCAGCCTGAAGTGTATTTTAATAAAAGTAAAATCATGCATTGCAACATTCTTCATTGTGTTCACTGTAATTTAATGTGTAGATTCTCTTATGTTATTGGGGTTTTTCCTGTGATTAAGTAGTTTGATAAAGATTAAAGCTTTGTTGTTTAACTGTGGTATGTAAGCAATGTCAAGGGAATTAAACTGAAAAAGTATTCAGTTACAAAGACAGTGCTGAAACTAAAATGCCCTTTTGTCAGGAGACATATTAGTAAATCAGTATATCTACTGCATGTCTTTCAGGGACAGAACAAGACATTTATGCTCTCCTAGGGATTATATGAATTCACTAAATAGTCTACCACTATGTATGTAAATACGATTAAAATGAGGGGACAAAAATAAATTAAAACACAGGAAAGAAATCACTGCAACCATAGCAATATAATAAGATTGTCTTTAACAGATCACATTACAAATATGTGCCAAAAAACCCCTAAGCCCTATTGCGAATGTGAAAAACACACTTGAAAATGTTAAAAATAAAGGGAATATAAACCCGACCTTTCTGACTGCTTCCCCTAAGAGGATGATCTGTTTGTTTTGGTCCACGAGCACCAGTTTTCCTGTGTGTTGAAACACAAGGCTGAGCTCCAGTGATGAAGTGAATGACTCTTCTTCACAACCTGCCACTAGCAGTTACAGAATGATAGTATCAAACTGGAGAAAATCGAACAGCACCTTATTTCCAAAGGAGGCACAACAGCTGCACCGAGAGAGCCTCAGGTGTTCTTGGATGAAGCAGGTAAAATGAGGACATGATCTGGATTACCTAAAAAGCCTCAGAGGGATAACAGTAATTCCAGTGAAGCAGAAGGGTAGGGGATGCTCTTGGGAAGTCCTAGTGTATTATTGAGCCCTTTGCATCGGTCTCTCTGAGTGACAAATACAGATGGATTTACATTGCTTGTCTGACTGTACAGTGGAAGTTCCGAAACACTACAGTCAGAGAATGAGGATAAGCAGGGCTTTACCTCTGGTGTTGATACACTTGTGGCCGGGTGGCAGAAAGCTGACAGTGAGCTGTGAATCAGGGCTGGTGATTTTACTGCACATCTGCAGCACATTCAGCTTTTTAGGGGAGGTATCTGATCACACCATTGTTAGGGAGAAAACAGATCTCTTCTGTAAGAACATGAAACAACTATTTTATTGTCTGTCCTTGATTTCAGGGGTTACTTTATTTTCAAAGTCAAGTTGTTTGCATGTGATTTCATGCAATTATACCAGTTACTTATTTGTATTTTGGAGGAATTTAATTAAAAAAAAAAATCAGTTACAGAGCCTTCAACATGTGTACAGGACTTTCTGTGTCACAGGGGAGGTTTATGCTTTTGAAATTTGAAAATGGAAAATTAAATCCACTTACCCTTTGCAAAGGGAAGCTACTATGGGAGATATTTAAGATGGCTTAAATCATCTGGCTTTTTCAGTGGCTGTCATCAACAAAGGCATTTAAGACTTCATTTGCAAGCTTTATCTTTAATGTAAAATGGCAGCAATTGATATTTAAAGCTGTCTGGTACAATACCCTGTATGATACAAGCAGAAACCACAAGAAATCTCTTAGGTGGAATGAAAACTTATTTCTTTCAGCTGTCCAGAACTAAAAAGGTTTGGTGTAAGAAATGCATGCGTTCTCTCAGCTTGAATTCAAAAAACAGAATTGCTAAAAGGTTAGATATTTTATATTTTTTTTTGTGTTTTGTGAGAGAAAAGGGAGTTGATCACAGGGTAAGAGTAATTATTATTCAATACAGAGTTTTTTAACAGTGTAGAAAACTTGTAGTGAAAGGTTTTAAAATTACTCACAGATAAATGATTTTATTTTATTTTACTTTATATAATTAGATTTAAATCATTACTGTTTCCAGCATGAGCTGTCAGTTGGGCCAAAGAAAAATCTAGGCAAATGAGTTTTGTGTTTGCTTTATTGTAAGCTTAATCTCATAATGATCATGGTTTTGGTTAATACTTAGCAAGTGCATGTAAGAAAATATTCATCAGTAATCGCACTTCTCATTAAATAAGGTAGTGATAGTTAAGATATTGTGCAATTTTTTTCTCCTTATTTTAAAGAGAAAAATGTAGCTGTAAATGCTCATTTTTTTCCTTTTCTATTTGACTAGCGCATTCCTCTACTTATTACCTGCTTCATCTTGATGTTTCATGAGTGTGTGTGTGTGCATGTGTGCATGTGTCTGTATGAACTACATTTATTTACCTTCCATTTCTTTGGAACATATAAATGATAACAGCAGCTGCTGAAGGAGAGCATTCCACTGCATCAATTAATGTTCCATGCTAAATAAGAAATTTACATTCTCCACACCAGACTTGTTATAAAATAATTAATTTGATTCAAATGCTATATTAAGTATGGCAAGGAGGTTTTTGGAATAAAGTTAAGGAGGAAATAGACTGCAGCCTTGGGAAGCCTAGAGCATGTTTTGTACTGCACCTTGAAACAAACAGCTCTGACTAAAGAGTAAGTTAGTCTATCTCTTTGATGGCTGTATTACCAAGTCAAAGTCTTCAGGCCCTCATGAGGGTTCAATGACAGAGAATATTGTAGTAGCTAGATGTAGGACACATAGAATTTAGGCTTTTTGATCAAGTTGTAATAAACAGCTTTAATTAACTGGGCTTCCCAGAGGGGATTAAAGAGCAGTGAAGAACTCTTTGTTTTATTATTTAAGATTCAAACTCCTGCTTCCATTAGGCATATTCAGAGTTTATAGTTATGATCCATTATGGGTTCATTGCAGCAGAGATTGCATATGCAGTATACCTGATATGTTTTCCTTCTTTGGCTTGGTAAAAATAAAAACCTTCAGGACCCATCTGTGTTTCAGAACAGCTATTAAGTAGTCATGCTCTTCTTTCCCTTCAGACACATCTGTTGACTTGCAAGTAAAGATAAAAAGAAAGAGAAATAACAAATTTATACTGGTGATGTGCTATATTCTCATTCTGAAATCTATTTTAATTTGAATCTCTCTTCTATTGGGTAACCAACCATAAATGACCATTTTTTTGTGTATGGAAGATCACCATTGGAGGAGTTCTGATAATTATTTAAGATCTTAGAGGCGTTGCATTGCTCCCCACAATTTTTGGCAGGGATGGTTTGTATCCTACACTCCATTTCAACATGCATTGTTACTAGGTTACCTCACACTTGTTAAAGACACCACAGGAGTCTGATTAGATATCGCCCTGTGAGTTATTAGAGCACACAAAATCCATAATTCTCCCAATGACTGTGTAAAAAAGAATGCAGTGGTGTCTCCTTAGCTAATCAATGTTTTGGAACAGCATTATGTAGATCATTCCGAGGGGCTTAGCTTCCTGACTCGTAACCTCACTTTGCAAGTACACAGGTACTTAATTTTACATGCATACTGACAATTAAACAACTTGAACTTTGTCCTGATAACAGCAATAGCTCTTAAGAATTAACAGCTGACCTCTGTACTGAAAAGCAAAAAAAACCTTTTAAAGTATTTTCATAAGTAAATATTCAATTGAACTGTTTAAAAAGTGTTTTCTTCACATTGTATACTGAAACTTGAAATTTACCAGTAAGTATGAACAAACACAGACTGAAACAGGGGATTCCAAGGTAGTTTGTCAGCTGTCAATTGACTAGTATTGCTAGACACCCTTAAATACTCCATCAAATTATTTTCAAATGTGAAATATGTTGCAGGGACTTCTAGCTCTTTAAAGAGAGTTTTGTGAAGTTTTAGCAGAGAGTTGAAGTCCTCAGAAGTAAAATAAATAAATAAAACAAAAGGAATAGACTTACAAACATATTCCAGGTCACCTTTCTTTAAAGACTTAAATTCAATGTGAAACTTCAAAATAATGGAGCTCTATTACTCTTACGGGAAAGTTTCCAAATGCTAATAAGGAATACTCTCCCAGCAGAATTAGACTACTCAAACACAACAATCAAAAGGTGAGGTAGAGAGGGGAGAGAAAAACTCTAAACTAAGGAGAAAAAAATTGCAAAGTTTTATTTTATAGTGACTCAGAGAATTTGAAAAAAAACCCACACCAGTATTCATCCCTTGATATACCACAGTGCAGCTGCTTTATGAGCAAGATTCTTGCAGTACAAGATTTGATTTTTTCAACCTGTATGGAATTGTTTCTGTTTTGATTGTGAAACAACTCAAAGGGACTAAACCTAGTTAACATATAAATAGATATAAAAAGAAAAAAACAGGGCACAACAAAATATGCATATTAAAAAAAAATGAAGTTGAGGTAACATTTTCCCTCTTAATATTGTATTTTGTCTTTTGAACTGTGATTAACAGGGATAGGTACTCATTCAAACCCGTTCTCATTGAAGCTAATAGCAAATATCTTTCTGGCTCCAGGAGCACAAAGCAAGATGATAAGAAGCCAAAGACTCACTAAAGGAATGTGACATTTTGGCATTTCATTCTGAATAGTATTGGTGGGTTTTTGATACTGGAGTTGCAACATCAGAAAATCCACTTGCAATTTGTATCTTTACATCACACTCTGTAACAAACAAATACCTTTCCTGAAGGAAATACAGCTGAGAAATAAGATCAAAGTGGGACCAGGAAAAAGAGATAAAGTGACTTGCTCCAAGTCTTGAAGCAAGGCAGTGGAAGAGCTGAGAAAGATCCTCCTGAGCAAGGATACCTGCTGGACAACACAGCCTCCTTGTACCAGCGGTCACAGACTACAGCTGTATTATTAAATTCGAAAAGGGGGGTGCCAAAAACATAGACTGAGACAAATAGTAATCCTGAAGAGGAAGCTGGCATGATGAAATATCAGTCATAAAAGAACTAGCGCTTATGCAGATAAAGAAATTTGTAGTGGTGATGTTAGACAAGCTTACTAAAGCAAGCAATGAGAAGCCTATTGTGCCCGAATTATTTAATATTAAGAAGAGTATTCAGAGGTCTTTTTCAGTGAAATTCTCCTGAATTTACTGGGCATTAACAAAATAGTTTAATAGAATTTTTCTTTTTTTTTTTTATTTTTATTTTTAAGGTTACAATATCTCTATATATACTTCTTGAAGACATTCTTCTAGGAATCTATGAGCTTATAAAGAAATCAGTATATGATACATTAAGAAATGCAATATTTTTAAAAGATATACTCCTGTTCCAATTTGAATAGAGAGAAGAATTTATTAAATGGGTTTTATTGTACAATAGAAAAGGTAGATACAGAGAAAAAGTGAGTGGAGGACACTGCTTACAAAAAATAAGAAAAAAATGTAATTTGTTGCACTTGCACATTTTACAACATCTCTCATTTAAAAGAAAAAAAAAAAAACTAAGAACAAACAAACAAAAAAAACCCCACAAAACCACATTTAGTATTTCCTGGGTTTGTTTTGAAAAAGGCCCAAGATTTTCCTGACACTGCAGTCCAACAATATATCTCTGACTAATTTTGTCACTTTTTTTGTCTGACACTTTGTCTGACTTACTTTCTTGCAGAATGGTGGAAGAAAAGGAGGAAGGTAACTTCCTGAAGGCTGTAAGCCCTGTGAGAGATGTTCCCCAGGAACATGAATACTCTTCTGACTCTCCTGGTTCCCCGGCCACAAGCTGCCACATCCCTGTTCCCCTCATCCCTGAGGGTCTGGGTCTCTGAACCCAAGACCTGATTTCCATGAAGCATATCTGTGCAGCCAGGGCTTAAATTTCTGAGAAGGCTGATAGGTTTTGATAAAACACTGCAAGAAAGTCTGCAGAATGGAGCAAGGAAGGTTTAAAAAAAGACAGTGAGAGTGGCAGACAGGGGTCTGAATATTGAAAAAGAGACAGTTCTCAAGCCAAGGATTCAACAGGAAAAATGCTATCAGAAAATATTCGTAGCACTAAAGAAATAAAACAGGGATCTCAAAACTGCAACTCAGCAACACTGAGGACGTGTTGATGCTGACCTGTCCCTACCTGAGAGACAACTTCCTAGAGAGAAAATACGTTTTGTGTGCTGTAATGGATTTAGGGAGACATGTTCAGCCTGGTAGCTCATTCTCCTTAACATTTATCGCCTGTATCACCCATTAAATAATTCTTCATACTTTGAAGCTCAGTGACTTGCTTTCGAACTGTCTGCAAGCAGTAAAAGCTGTCTGAATGAACTGCCCCAAACAGAAAGGGGCAGAAGAAAGACTTCTTCTCATCTATTCCACTGATGTCTGAGGAGACCTTACTATTAGTATTATAATTTGTCTGTTAGCCCCCTGTGTCTGCCCTGGTAGGAAATTTTTCCCACTACAGAGCAGCTGCAGTGCTGCACTGGGAATGGAAATCGTATCTAGAAAGGGTAAGAGGCCAACAGGAATAGTTAAATTTCACTTTCTCCTTCATCCTCCTCCCTGCAGATCCATGTATAGGGCAGCTTTTGGCACAAAACTGGAAAGAGGTCAGGGTCACTATGGAGTGCAGCACCTGTGGAATCCCACTGATGGCTAGAAAATGAAATGCCACTGATGATTGGTGAAACATCTGGAGGTTTGTTAGAAGAACTTCAGGAAACCATACCCCATGTGTTGCACAGGACTGATGTTTGCTGTTCTCTGAGATGATAATTGTAATTTATTGTGAGTTCAGTCAGCAATCAGAAACAGGGCCACTACCTGGACTGAGGTTTCTGCATTCTAATACTGCACACATGATATAGGTGTGGTCTGATGTTTTGCAAAGTTTTTGTGAACACAGTGGATACAAGTGTCAGTCAGGTCACCAGAACTCACAAAATTAAATTGTTTGACATTGGGATTTAAATGACTCTTGCACAAATAATTCCGTGGCAGATTATAACCTGGAATATCAAAAATAAAGGATTTAAATAATTATTTACTTTGAGGGGAGTGCTGTTAAGGCAGACCTTATCTCCCAAATATAGCTTGAGAATTACAAAGTAATAAAAGATATTAATCCACAGATTGGGTTTGTATAATTTAAAAGCTTCTTTTAAATGTTTTAGGTACATTTTCTTGAGGTTTTTGCTGAGGCTTCACCGTTGTTAGTAAGAACATTTTAATGGTACTTGAACAAGTATTAAGAATCTACATGAAAAGTAAAAACTTTTGTCACATTTCTGATTCATCTCAGTGAAAAACTTGCATTTACATATTGTATTAAGGTCAGCAATTAGGGAATATGCTTCTCTGATTGTTGTCTCTGTTATCACCTGAATTCAACTGACAAAAGCATTGTTATGGTTTTTATAAATTGTATTATTATTTAAAAATAAAATAAGAAATCACTAATATTTTCAGAGAAGGAGAAAGACGTCTTTCTATAGTCATGTAATGGTAAAGTCGATACCAGGATTAAACAAACACTAATATTGATAATATATAAGTATCGTAATGTGAAATAAAAAATTGTTTCCCACACACCTCTACATGCTTTCCTTCAGCAAGAGAAACATATAATTTCTGTAGCACATTATACAGAATGTGCATAGCAAGATATCAGAATAAATATCTGTCAATAACAGGAAGATGAAAATTGTTTTAAAACAGTATTAAAAGGTATTTAAAGTATTTACCACTTCATCATCCCACTTCTAATATAATTGAGAGCTAGGATAGTACAGCATATACTAAACAGTTATTTCAGGCAAAATAATACCTAGCAATTGAGCAATTTCTTAAAAAATCTTTTCATAAAAATGTTTTTCCCAAGGTATTAATGGCTGTTTAAAAAAATTGCTGAATGTGCATATAAATTAAAAATTCAAAGTGTTTTGAGATGAATAATACATTGATATCCCTAAAGGAATTAGCTTACTTTGAATGTATAACTGATTCGTGTCCAAACTGGTGAAATAATTAATTATTTCACACTAAGTTCATTACAATTTTAACAATAATGAGATATGACTGATAGTTTGACACTTAAGTTTCTTGACCTCTAGTTTCTTGTAACATGTTTTGAATTACCTCTAGTAAAATAAAATAAAATAGATATATAGTGGAATAATGTTATTGTTTTTCATATAATGTACAAAAATTTCCAGGCACAATATTCAGTGGAATGTTTTGCACATATAAGATGAATTTGAGACTTTGGAAGTAATGTGAAACATACAGATGTCAAACACAAACAGCAGCACTGAGGACTATATAACATTTTGCATTAAATTTTGATTGCAATAAAGTCTAGTGCTATAGAAGAGAATGAAAGTAAGAGTACATGTAAGTGTGTTGTTTCGTTCTAAATGTTAAATAGAAGAAGCAAGTGTTTGGTTGTCTGTTTTGTTGGGTGTTTTTTGTTTTGTTTTGCTTTGTTTTGTTTTTTGTTAGTAGATAATGCAATATAAATTTATGGAAGTAGGAGTAATTTATCAAAAAAGTCATAGATTCATAGAATATCCTGACTTGGAAGGGACCCACAAGGATCACCAAGTCCAACTTTTAGCCCTGCACAGAACAGGGCAAAGAATACATTAAGCACTGCCTTGTCTCTGTCCCTGTTTGTGAGGTGACCACATTCATCCTGTTATTTCTACAGGATGATGTCATTTCTACATCTGATGTTATTTCTACACTGTCTTTTGCTGTTAATATATTTTAAAAACCTCTTTCTATTGTCCCCCACATTTCTGGCCATCTTCAACTCCAGCTGAGCTTTGGCCATGCAAATTTGCTCCCTGCAGCGGAAAGCAGCATCTCTCAGTTCTTCCCATGTCACCTGACCTCGCTTCCACTTCAAGGGCATACGCCTTCCCAACAAGGGCATACGCCTTCCTTGTTTGCTTTATCTCCAAGAGAAGATCTCCTGTTTGACTTCCCACATTTGCGAATTGCCTGCTCCTATGCCCTTAGGAGGTGATGTTTGAAAAGTGACCAGCACTGATGGACACCAGCACCTGCAAAAACATTTTCCCAGGGTACCTTACCAGTTCCCTGAGCAGCCTGAAGTCTGCTCTCCTCATGTCCAGAGTTGAGTTTTTTGGTCCCAGTTGATTTCCAACAAATTCAATTCTCCCATAAGGACAAGGACAGTTGACTTGGAAGTGTTCCTTAGTTTCTCAAAGTCTGGACTATTTAGAAATTATTTATTTTAAAATTATTTGTTAACAAATCAACAACTATGAATAGACTTTTTTTTTTTTTTGTGAGCCTGGAATACTATATAATTTAATTTAACTGAGAAATTTCTTGGAAAAGTATATCACTTTATGGAGAATAACCATTTTTATTAAACTAGTCCAATCTACTTAATAAAGCTGACCAAACTGTATTTGGAAATTGGTTATATCTGATAATAGTACCTAATAAGAGACCACAACCTAAATGTGTGATATTTCAAAATTAAGTGCTTTTATAAGTTTGAAAATTATATAAACACAAAACTAAAAGCTCTTTGCCAATACGGACTTACATATGTTCATGAAGAAGAAAATAAAACTCACTTTTATTTTAGGTAATCTACTGCCTGGAAAAAGTGACATGATGAGTGAAGAGTTACAAGCACCTACCAAAATGAAAAGCAGCTGTATCTGAGCCTCTCTGTCTGCATGCCTGGTAGGTTCCCAGATGGCACTTTCATTCCTTTGCTCCAGATCCAGAGCTCAGCAGTCATCTTGAGAAGGTTCATTGAGAGCAAGAAGGAACCCTTCTATATAGAAGAGTCCTCTGTCAGAAAGGTGACTGTAAGGGATATTTACTTGTATGACTTGTCAGAACACTCACTTGCTGGATCTAAATGTGGTCTAGGAAGGATTTAGCAAAGACATTAATGGGCAGAAAGTTTGACATCTAGTGGACCCTCAGGTAACAAAAGATGAGACCTTAGTTTCTAAATATAGGGGACTAGTAAGCATGGACTTTGCTACTGAAGCCCATTAAAATCCTGCTTGAAAAGTGTTTTCTTCATTATTTTAATCTTCTTTGAAAGCTTTTTCTACCCTTTTATGAAGTTATTCCTACTTTGAAACAATTTTAAAGGCTTATGCTTCAATAACTGACTTTTACACACACACATTTGCTACGTTTGGTATGGGAAAAGAACAAGGGACAGAAGTATCAGCCCCAAGGATAATCTACAATATCTCCAATGTTATGGCAAATGAAAACAGGTCATTGCATTTCAGATGACTGCCATTGGCATGTGACAGTGAATGCTTGGTTATAACTTTACACACAAAGGAGTTCTACTTTGGAACAACAAATTAATAAATGTTTATCTTTTACAATGGGGGAGGGTTGCTGATGTTTTTTCATTCTGTATTTCTGATTCAAATAGCCTTAATCTACTAAATTGCCTTCTAATAAATCTTGTAGATTACCAAATGGGCTCAAGGGATAGTTATCCCTTATTTGTGCCATAACCCTAACAGATGCCATCCTCTTCAGTCTTCAGTAACACTTTGACGAGATCATCAAGCCAACATGTTTAATAAAATTGAATTCTACTAAAATACTTTGAAAAGATTTAGTAGAACTTCATGTTTCGGTAATTATTTTATAATGAGGCAAACAGTACACAAGCTGTGCTTTAACACTTTAAAGTATCTACTGTGTATATTAGAATATGTGTTTGTTTAAATGGTCTATAACTACACAGTTTTATCTGTTAACTGAAAATTAGCCTTATGGTTAATATGTACTGTTTTGATCTGATGTCCTGTGGAGAAGAGTTGTAGATTTTTTCATCTACATGATTCAGAAATGAAATGTTAAAGACTTTATTTTGCCTTTGATGGAAAAAAGCACTGCAATTTGAAAGCAAATTATTCTCATTATTTAAGTCCAATATGCATTTGTAGGTTATTATATAATCCATTTCTTTCAATCAGCTTGCTATTTAATCCATCTGTTCTCTCTTTCTGATGAATTATGTTAGTTGAATAGTTATAGAGAAAGGGAGCTGAGAAAAAGAATCTCGAAGAAAACCTTACATTTATAAGTGATGAACATAATGCTCTGTCATCAGAATGTATACCAGGTTTCTAAAGGGGAATGGAAATACCTCTATGAGAAAAAAAAAAAAAAAAAAAAAGAGAGATTTTGCTTTTAGTCTATTCTTGCTGTTTCTCTGGTGTATGCTTTTAGTTTGTGAAGAAAAAGAAGGAAAAGAATATTTCTGTAAGAGTGTCTTAAAGGATTTTAAGATACTTTGCAGAATACATAAATGAACTTTTTTGGTCTTGGTTTTGTTTTTTTTGTTTGTTTTGGTTTTTTGGTTTTTTTTTTTAATTTTTAAACACCTTTAAGCCTATTCTTTAAAGAGGAATAAGCCTTCACCTATGTGCAGTGTCTGAGATGTGCAGGACCTGTATCATTAGAAAGAAGAACAGCTCTAGATCTTGTTCTTGTTGAATTTTTAAAGACTGTCCAGGTAAGTGTGCTGACTATGTGGAAGCTGGATTTTTCCTGAATATGAACAAGCAGAGTAAGTCTGTATTTTTCCAAAACGACAGAACTTTAAGACTTCGAGGGCAAGGGAATGTTGGAGAGAGCTGAGCAGGGTAGAAAAATTATGCTTCATTCTTTCATTATTATATTAGGAGTCTGGAGAACCACAGAAGATGGAAATTAATTAGAGGAGAGAGTCCTTGTGATGTAGTAGGGGTCTCAAATATTTCTCAAAAGAGGGAGATAAAACAGGACATGGATACAAATAAAAATACTTGTTTTATTCTGTTCTATTTCTTTTATCATCTTCAGGAACTCATGTTAGCAACTTTGTAAAGTAAATATATCCAGTTTTTTTCAGCTGTCATATATCTTTAGAAAAAAACCTGTAAATTCAGATTTGTCATTAGGAAGGTGCTATAAAAAGTTTCACTGCTGTTCACAGTGTGTGTGTATGTGTCTGTGTGTCTGTATGTGTGTTGATATGTGCGACCTGTGCCTTTAAACGGGGCAATAAAGCCCATTTCCATGATGATAAGTCCAAGAAAAAATGATAGACCAAAAATGAAAAAGTACTGTGGCTTTATTCAGTCCTTGAAAAGCCCTCAGAAACATGGTTATGAGGAAATCTATATATAGCAGTGTAGTGGTGTTGTATTAAGGACCTCTACCCAGACTGTGACCCCAGGCTCTCCAACTGTGCCTACAAATAATGCTGAACAAGTTACACTTGCAACCATGTTGTGTTTTCCAGACATTATCAAGAAAACAACTGCTGTTTCAAATACGGGACGAATTCTCCAATTCAGCTCTTTCCAGTGGCAGATACTTAAAAAATGAAACCTGTAATATCAAAAAATGAAGACATTTCTAATACAGAAAGCCAGAATTTTAATGGAATTTAAGTAGCAAACAACTGTCTCTAAGATGAAAATTTTACCTTAATATTAAAAAATAAACAAATAACACATTAAAAATCTGATGAATTTGAAGGTGTTTTCACAGAAAACACTAGGGAAGTGAATATATAACTGCATAACATAGTAAAAACAGTTCTTTTCTCATATCATTGCTGCATTAAGACATTCCATTCTTTCTTATACTATAAGACAAACAATGGTACAGGAAAACAGGTAATTCCAGCCTGGATCTATGACACAAAGCAAATATTTTGCTCTCTGGGAATCCTTATGCAAGCTGTATAACTTTATTCTGTTTGCAGTCAACAATTAGTAAGAACATTACAACCAGGACTTGAAGAGCACTGAAAGCCACAATTGAGGTAATTAGCAAAATGATAGTGAATTACAATATCTTTGTAATGAAGGTATCTTTTCCATATATCACATATCACTCTCTTAATTGTAAATTGAGGAAATCAGAGCAATCTGGATGAAGCTTTGTCTCTAAACTGCTTCTTATGATAAATGTCATCTCTAATAATCACCTACTGTTTCTCTTCTCCCCGCAACTACTGGATATTCTCCCTCCCCCTGCTCCCTTATTTTTCCTTGCTTCAAAACATTGCTGTAGCACAGCACGCAGGTATGAAGGCTGACTGAAAGAGAAGAGGCACCCTGCCCAGTCACTTCCACCCTGCCTGTGCATTCAGAGCCGTTTCACATCCTGTAGCAGTGTCATTGCCTGCCTGTACTTGCAGCAGAGACATCACTGTGTGATTAAAGATGGGTTGCCTTTGTCAATACCACAGCAAGTTCTTTTTCAGAACTAATTCCCCAGTCAAGTTGTTTTCTCAGCTGATGGCCACATCCTCATAATTTTCTCCTTTTGTTGCCGTGTTTCTGCATTTGCTGTTTGAGAACAAAATTGTGCTTAATGAATGTGGCAGCAGTGTGTTCACCTCACATTTCTGGATTGCAATATTTTTTTTTGGCACAGCTGCTCTTAATGTACCTCAAGAGCCTGGTGAGAAGCAATAGAAGACTAGCTGTTGTTACAGTTATTATAATTATTAAGGGTTTCATTTGCAGTTCCTTGTTTTAAGGAAACCAAACAAAAAAACCCTACAACATAGAAAGTAAATGTGCAGGAAGCAAATTCTGAAATATTTAAAATTAAGACTATTTCTGCTTGTTTCATAAACTAAAATATACTGTGTATCTTGAGAAGATTAAAAAAAAAAAAAGACACATGCAGCTTAATTTCTACGTAGTGTACCAAAACTATTTCTGCCGCTATTTATAAGTGAATCACAGGAACTCAGTTTATTTTTTCACCCCACAGATCTGTTCTAGAAACACTACTGAGCTGAAATTCAGGAAGAAGAGAAGATAAAGCCTTGTACATCCAGGACTCTGGACCAAGAAACATTTCACTTCTTGTGAACACCAAAGGATACCCCAGGTTTGCATTGTTGCACTCCTGTCCCACAATAATCTCCAAAGGGTAGTAAGTTGTCTACTCCTTTTCCATGCTGGTTTTTCCTCTCTTATGCCCCCACTCCCTCTTGATGCCAAAAAGCCTTGGAATGAAAGAACTGCTCAGAGATTTTGCATCTTTAAGCAGCAAGGTATTTGTTTATTCAACATTGGGAGCAAGCCAGCTCGTTCTGGGCAAACTTGCTCGTCTCGGAAGTGCAAAAGGAAACCATTTTATACACTTTAGATACATGGTTGCACCCTGGCTCTGGGCCCCTATATCGAATTCAAACATCTAGTTTACCTGATTTATTACCTTGTGGTCTATTGTATACTATTCCCTAGCATTCTTTCTATAATGAAACTTTGGTCCAGTGAGCAGAAAAGAACGATATTAACCAGTGCTCCTAAAATGTTCTTCTAGCAACATAGGCAGAGTAAACATTAGGCAATTACCTTCTCCTGGCTCACCAGGGCAAGGTATACCAACTGAGCCATCATTAACTCTTTTTGTGCCTTTCTGCCATCACCCTCTCACCTGCCGTTACATATGCTCTTGAAAGGTTTAAGTAAATAGGGTATAGTAATATTTTTACATGATAATGATGGCCTGAAATCTCTTGTGAGATGAATTCCGTAGCAGAAAATGCAGTTAATTCACAGGAGAATTGACCCACCTGACATCAGAAATTCTTTTTGATTTGGGAGCAGATTGGAGCACAAAAATAAATCTTAGAAAGAAGTTGGTTTCTTTTATTTTCCTTTCTTCTTAGAACCACTTTCTGAGTATTTCCATGTAAATACAAGAAAAAAATATTTCCAGTTTAGCTGTATTTAAAATATTTATTATTATTGTTATTCAAGACTTTTTCATGGTATAATGAAAAATATTTCAGTGATTAAAAGGAATAAAGAACAATTACCAAGAACTGAAAATAATATCTTTAGCTGAAATTATTTTCTGAAAGTACAAATTTTCAAGTTTGTTAAAAGGTGTACTAATTCCCAATAGCTAAAGGAATAACATTGTTGAGATAGTGTTCAGATACATTGTTGAGATTACAATTTTAGCTCTGTCAAGATAAAGGAAACACTTCTGATTTGGTTAGGCTTAGATCATGTGCATTTGAAAATAAGGCTAACTTATTTAGATTTAGATTTTATTTAGATTTGACCAAGTACATGAAGGAAATCTGGGAAACAGTGGGAGAAATTTATTTCATGTTAAGAAGCAGCCAGGTAACAGTGAACTTTGCATAAATGTAATATTTTTTTACTGTTACTCTGATCAGTATAAATGTGTAGTACTGGCTTCACTTGGAAATGCCAAGTCATGGTCTGAAAAAGGAGATCCTACACGAATCATCTCCATATGGGCCTGTGCAAAATGGACAGATGCCAATGGCAAACTTTTAGTAGGACTTCCAAATTACCTGGCATTTCCATAAAGGTAGGAGAACTTAAGAAAAATCCTGTTGTTAAATATTGTTTAGCATATTATTCAACATATCACTAGATCAAACCCAACACGCACTAATAAAAACAATCCACTCTCCAAAAGCACATCTAATAAGAGTAGGTGTGTGAAAAGCATAAGAATGTGAAGTCCCATTGGAAAACATGGTTTCTTAGGCAGGACCTGACTTATTTAAAAGTATCGCTCTCCCCAAAACTCCTTTGGAAATCCAGTCTCCAAAGAAACTTTTATGGGAGTGATAAAACAACCTTAACTCCTACGTGTCTGAAATGGCATCCTTAATTGCTTATTTAAACACTTGGATGATGTTCCATTCCCAAGAAAATGAAGTTCAGCTGTCCACTTGAGACCACACTGTGTTTGTTGCCTCTGGATCCTTTGCTGTATAGCTCCAGGTGAAAAACGATGCCAAACCTTAATAAAGAGTCATCAGAAGAGTCTGAACCCAGAGGTATCTGTGTTTTTTGCTAGAACATCACATGGAATGTTTTACTTTGTTTAAAGATTTTCCTCTTATCCTTTGTCATGTTTACCTAATGATCAGTCTGATATGAATTGCATTTATAAGTTGTAGAATAAAATTGTATCAAAATATCTCAAGTCATTGTTTCTGTATGTCTTTAGAGTGCAACTAGATGCATTTTCAGTGCGTCTATCAGAAAAGCATCCCCATCCCACTCTACCTCCCTGTATTTTCTATCTGTGCACTATACAGATTATTCCTTACTCTTTGAACCAACCCTTCCTCCAAAATTGTCTATGTCGACATAAACATTTACTTCTGTTAGGACAATGACAAAATGGAATATCAGCAATCTCTCTGGTTTTTTCTTTATTATATATTTCCTAACCGTGTGAAACAGTGTGATTATTGTTGTTGAAAAAAGAAGTTGTAATTAAGGAAAGAAGAAGAGTTAAGGATTTTCAATCTTTTTGGAGTATATCAGGTTTTCTGAAGGCCTGATAGTGATTTATGGCTAATACATTTAGGGCAAGATAAATTTATTGTAATTCAACTCCTTTGTGCTCTCACAATATGAAATATACTACTGCAGATTAGTTTCTCTGGCTTTCTTTTTGTTCC
The DNA here is from genome assembly GCF_003945595.2 of Pipra filicauda. Lineage (NCBI taxonomy): Eukaryota > Metazoa > Chordata > Aves > Passeriformes > Pipridae > Pipra > Pipra filicauda. The sequence continues at coordinate 7,241 of NW_024104373.1, read as the reverse complement.
TATTTTCCTGTTAGAGGATGATGCATGTGGAGAGAACAACCAGTGTCTGAATAAAATCCAACACCAAACATAACATGGCATTACCAAGCACTTAAAAAATATTCCAAAATATTCCTGATCAGTATAGAGAGAAGAGGCACGATTCCCACACCCTGTCCCTGATAGCTAACCTTCTGCCTAAGGTTGTGCCAGGCAGGGTATACCCACTCTTGTCTGATGGCGAAAATTAGCATTTTGTTAGATGGCTGACTAGCTGAGAATACTGAATGCCATCTATGCTGAAGGCACAGTCAGATGTGTTAGGATGCCTGTACCTGATCTGGCTTAAGTGTTGTTCCTTCCCATAGTATGTGTTCCTTATGCCAGCATTAAGGAAAGCAATACAGCGCTTAATGATGACAGGAAAATCAATAAGAGAAAAAAGGAAAATAAATCATATTTTGCCAGAGGTTAATGGAATTAAATATAACCCAGAAATATTTCTTTAAACCTGCGCAGTGTGTTACCAGAAAAATCATTAAAAGTATCTTTTTATACTTATTTGGAGTGATAACACTAATTGCTCTCCTTAACACTAAATGGAATATTAACTTATTCTATTTTAAATTCAACTAGTTGAATCGTAAAGCTAAAGAAGATCTAATTTCACATGCTAACCTCCCTATGTAGAAGAGAAAATTAGAGGAATAGAGAAATTGAGTTGTAATCAAAGTCTTCTGTGTATATTTTCTCTATCTCTTTTTGAAACCATTTGTTAATAACAGAGATAAAAGAAGAAAACATGCTGTGCAATTTTTATTTCCTATCAGAAATTATTAATTGTTTTTGGCAGTACAGAATTCCACACAAAGAAATGACTTTGCCTTCTTCACTCAAAGGAGGTATGTAACAAGGAGAAAACTGACATGCAAAAGCTTTTTAACCAAGTCCCCTGAACTTGTCTCTACTATATAATTTCCACGAAGTAAGCATCAATTGAAGTATTTCTGACCTCCTTCATGGGATATGACTCATGCTTCATCAAGACCCAAATTCATCCTTTGAAACTACTGAAGCTGCTTATTAGATTTGGAATTAGTCTTCCTCAGTACAAAGGGTGGAGAAAGACATCCTCTCCCAGCTGCAGCTGTGCTGACTGATGCTTAGAGGAGAGATGTCACCTCACACCCATCTGATCTTTCCCGCCTCCCTGCTGGAAGTAACCAGCCCTTCCCTTACCATCGGCCAGATGAGCTTTTCCAATCATCCCCTTCTCCATTTCCACCAAAACTGGCTGGGAAGGGTGTTTAAATACTTCACAGAATCACAGAATATGCCAAGTTGGAAGGAATCTACAAGGGTCATCAAGTCCAGCTCCTGGCCTTGTAAAGAACCATTCCCAAGAGTCACACCATGTGCCTGAGAGTGTTGTCCAAACGCTTCTTGAACTCTGTCAGGTGTGATGTGGTGACCACTTCCCTGGGGAGCCTGTTCCAGTGCCCAACCACGCTCTGGGTGAAGAACTTTTTTCTAAAATCCAACCTAAACCTTCCCTGACACAATTTCAGGCCATTCCCTCGGGTTCTGTCACTGGTCACCACAGAGAAAAGATCAGTGTCTACCCTTCCTCTTCCTCTTTAATCATCTTCATCACAGCTGAAGCAAGGTAGGAAGTGCAGAAAGGGCACTGAACCCAGAGGAGAGTGTCAGACCTGAAGGGTGTCAGACAGCAACTCTTCAGCCCCCATACTGCAGATTCAGGGAGATATCTCTCTGCTGCAGGGCTGTGACTGTAGCAGGATGTCTTCCTGGGGTATATGGGAAGTGGTAGAAGTAAAAGGTACCCTTTTTTACCCTTGTACTGCACACCCTTCCTCTCTGATGCACTTGGCTTAGGAAGATCCCCACCCCAGCAGAGATTCCTCACCTTGCAGTGCCCCACATTACTCCACTGCTGTGTAGGTGCAATGGTTTGTGGACTGAGTGGAAAACCACCTTTTTAGGATGGTGTGAGTATAGTCTTCTCTGGCTTACACTGCTCTTGAATTTGCTGCCAGCTCTGACCAAAAGCAGTGGACCTTCCCCTTTTAGTCACTGACTCTACAGCACCTATATGAGTTATCAGCAAGAGATCAGATAAGTTAATCTCACAGACTGCAAATTCAAAAGTAAATATTTTTTTTTTGTTTTTGTTCCAAAGCTATTTCATAGAACTGATCCTACATCTTGAATCTTGCTTTGGAGAACAGAGACTAAAAACATGTGACAGGGATGAAAGGATAGAAGTGTCCCTTTCAGTCACAGGCTGGTCTCGGATCTGCTTATACTAGCAGTGTTACTGCATTCCTACTTAGCATTTCAAGGGTTATGATTAGTGCACTTCATTCAATGTGGAAATAAATGTTTGAGATGCTTGCTCTCTGAGTCACTCCTGCAAAAGCAGTCACCATTAAGCTCTTAAAAAGGTTTGCTGGAAGCTTTCTTGCCTGTAATAATAAAAATATTTGAAAAGTACCAAGCACAGAAACAAAAGTTTCAGTAGAGAACTGCTGTGAGAATTAATCAGAGTGTGAAGTGAAACATCCTCAAACCTTTAGCAGATATGTGATAAGTCATTAAAGCAGAGAACCCTAATGTGAAAAGCAGAAGTTGTTTCCATGACAAAGAATGGGCTCTAAACTGTAAGTAACAGCATCTGTTGGCTTATAACAGCAGTGATCATCCATACTCTGTCTGACTACATGTAAGTGACATCAAAAATAATTTTCAATTGTATCAAAATCAATGGTAATTCTTGTTCAGAAGCATCTTAACTGACTGCAAATATATGTGAGCTGTCAAAGCACACTGATTGGTAGTACTGATTAGTAGTACTACATGTCTTTATCTAATCCAGCCAGCAGGTCTGATTATTAATCAGCTTCTGATCATTCAGTTCTGAGTTACATTAAATTATGCTTGTAAAATTCTGATGAGAGTCCAGATTCCTGGTCAAAAGTCATATTTCCAGAACATTTTTTTATATACTGCAGAGTATAAAGGCATCAGGGACACTGAAAGATTGAGAGCAGAAGGAACAATGTTCTTTACAGGGAGTTTTGTGTCTGAATCAGAATTCATGTATCTAAAAATTAAAGTTTGAAAAAAACCACAGTCAAAAGCAGAATAGTAAACTCTCAGATGACTGGGACTGTGAGTTTCCAGTATTTTCTCTCAATGATTCAAATAACTATGCAAGTTTGAAAATAGATATGATGTATTGCTGAGATGGGACTGGTGTGAAAACATTTAAATAATGGGAATATTTTGGAAAAAAATACACTAAGACACTTTGAGTGTGTCTTATCTCTTATATTGTATGCAATTTTATTATTTTTAGCTGCAAATCTAATATTCATACTCATGCTTTACAGAAGGCAATTTATGATCTCTCCTGTACATTTTTTAAGAAACCTTGAAAAAATCATAGGCAATAATTTTCTGTATTTGCTCAATTCATATAATCCATACAAATTAATTTCATATATATTAATGTAATTTAACTGTGTATACATTTGGACGATAGTTTATTACTAATAAAACATAACTTTATGTTTTACAGGAAAAAGAGATAGAAGACATGGCTCTCTAATACTGTTGTGGGAGAGAATTACTTTAAAATTGTAACCTTGGTAGTCATGTTGTACAAAGTAATTATAATGGAGTTTCATCTTTTGTGTTTCTATCTGCCTCTCTGTTTGTTCCTGTACTTATTGTCAGAATTGAGCAGCAAAATGCAGTTACTAAGTCCAAGCCTGACCTAGAAATCAGGTCACATGAGTTACGGAGTAATCCAAGAGGGAGCATTTCAGATTAGGTAAAAGGGGATTTTTTTCTATAATTTTTCGGAGTGCCTAAATTATCTCCTTTCACCTTGATTCTCTGTCACTCAACCCTGTGTTCAAGGCAACTATCTAAGATCCTGGGTGTTAAACTTCAGTACTGCCACAACTTCTTCACAGCTTGTCACAAGTCACTCCATAGAACAGATTTGCTTGCTCAGAATGATTCAGCACCATCCCTTTTTTTTTCCTCTTTTTAAAAAACTTGGAAGGAATAACAAAACCTGATATTTGCTGGAAGCAATGATGAACAAGGTGCTGGGTGATCTTCTGGGTAAGACTAAGTTGTGGCTAAAAACAGCAACATTTATTTATTATTAATCTGATCAGATTTCAGCCTTGCTTTCATTCATTCTACTTTCAACAGAGTAAAAAAATACAATAGAGGATGGGGACACCACTCCAGGGCAAACCAACAGGTTTGCTTCAGTGACATTCTTCAGGAGCAAGAATACAAAGGAGAATTTGAAACACAGAAACCACCCTTACAAGTTATAATAGGTGAAGGGAATTTTATAGGCTGCAAGTCAATTTTCTAGGCAAGCCTTGTTTGTTCACCTGATCAGAGGGATAAACAGAATGTTTTATAAAACTAAAATATATCAGCACAGTCTAATAATAAATTCTGAATTGAATGGCAACAATAGTTAATTTTTAAAATTCATGTATTCAATGAATTTAAGAATCCAATTATCTTCAAATCAGCACGTGTAATATATCTAAATCCAAGATGTGTGAAATTATTTGAGCATATGCATATACACCAAAAAAAAAAATAAATGTTCTACTGAAATGCCATGACCAAAAGAATGGATGAGAAAATGGATACTCAAAGTATCAGTATCTCCTCACAGCACTTTTTCTATATACCAGGCCTTGGAAGTATGCAAGGTGTGGATTTTTATTATAAATGTGGGCAATTGCATGAGTTTGTACCATCAAATGGTTTCAACATTAACTTATGTTAGATGAGCATCAGACTTATTTTAAAAATAAATTAATTAAGCAATAAGGCCTTGAATAATTTCAAGAGCTTCAAAAATTGGTAATACCTTATGTGTTCATGAAATCCACAGGAGTTAGTGAGATCATGTACTTTCCTCTTTCAGCAATTTTCCTGTGTGCCCCTAGCTGTACAGCTGTGCTGTATGTATCTCTGGTACGTAAAAGAAGTGGACAGAATGGCAGCTCCACCTTCGTCACCTTCTATTCTGCCTATGCAACTGATTTGAAGAAATCCACTTTGGTTTTTTTAAATTAATTTAAAAGCTGAAATAATAGCTTCATTTAAATCAATCTATATTTTGCTAGTGATTTCAATGAGTCAGAATTTCACCAATACCAACATACACTCAAATATGTGAATGATGCATTTATGTTAAATCCTTCATTCAAAACGGAAGAACTGAGACTCCATATGCAACCCTGTGCCCCCAGTTATAAAAATGTACAACGAAGACTTTAAAATAGCACAGTTAGGCAAATTCACTGATACTGAACTCTGCCTATTATTAAGATAGGCAGAGTTATTAAGATTTTAATTATTAAGATTTATGGATAAAGAAATAATTCTTTCTTTGCACAAAATTATTTAATTTTAAAATGCATGGGAATATATTGCCTTTCTTTTGTTGATTACACTGTGGAAATTAAATATATATTAATTGAGATTATCATAATGAGTGACGAAGTAATAGTCAGAGAATTGTCTTAACCAATAAGCATTTGGAAATGCTGTGAACACTGTATTTCAAATCAGAAAGAATTACTTTTTTAAAAAATTAATTTGGAAAATAAAAGTTTATTGTAAACAAGGAATTTAAAACCAAGATAATTTTTTCTCAGGTCATAAGGACTGTGTTGGCATGAAATTAATGACAAATCTGGAATTTGACTTCCTTATTTACAATAAAATAGCTGTTTCAGACTTATATGAAATATACGTTATAGACAAAAAACTCTAGTGAAAAAGGATAAATTTTCATTGACTTCAGATAGAAGACTTGTCAGAGCATTGCTTTTAAATTGTCTGTGCCCCTCCTGCACTTCCAAAATTGCTATGAACCCCCACTGCAAATGCCATTTTCTATGTATGCACCTTCCCAAATGTTTATACAGTAATTTTGTTTTTATACTACCACATTATATTTTAATGAAAGTTTACTTTTCAAATTATTTCATAATCAGAGTGCCAAAGCTTACAGTGAAAGATGCTGCATCAGCTCTTTTGATGCTTGATACACATCTTTATAAATGCAACAGTCAGCTTTCAGGTGATAGCTTCTTGAAGTTGAATGTCACCATCGAATTATTAAAAAAAAAAAGGAATGCAGATAAACTTAGACGGTTTGGAACCATTATTTACTCAGCAAGTTTACATCAAACACAGAATAAGACTATCATAAAACCAAAGCTGTATCTCTTTGGTAATGAGACCTTGCATTTGACCTGAGTTCCACCTGTCACAAAAAGCCGTGCACAGAATGCTAATAAAGGGAATACGAGACTCATTTTTCTACTGAGTTGAAGCCTCAGTGAAGTGGAGGTTTCACTGTAAATACCTGGTCTGTACTCACAACTGGTGAACCTTCTATAAATTAAGCAAGGAAACAAAGGCTGACACCACTTAATTTCCATGTCACTGCTACTACCATTAGTACAGAAGAAGATAAGCAAGGGAATCTGCTGTAGGCAAAGTGAATACTTCAATTTTAAATATTCCTTTTTTTTATTATTTTTTTATTGAGTATTTCAGCTTCAGGATGTTTCAATTTCCTAAAGCCTCAGCTGCTGCTATCATTAATTGCTTTAAAATTCTCCCTCAAGTTTTGTCCTTTATGTTTCAAGTACACCTGAGGGTAAGACTGGTGAAAGGTGGAAAACAAAGAGGAAAATATACAGAGGAAATATATGAGGTAAATATATAAGAGGAAAGTAACAGAAAATGTTTTTTTTAAAGACTTGCACCATTACAGAGAAAGTATAGACAAGAAGTGAGAAATGAACCGGGGAAAGCAAAATTTATATTTCCATTCATTTTAATTTGATAGTTGACAATGACAGACTATAAATAGGAATACATAGGATTTTTCTTTTTAAAGAAACAAGTGATGGATCCTCTATGAATTCTGCCCTGCTTAAACATCATCCTGCCCCATGGTGGTTTTTGTTTGTTGTTTTAAACATTTAGGTCTATTCACAACAGGATATATCTTTTCCCTGAGAATATTTCGAGCCTGTTTTTTCCTGCCTCTGATGCGCATAAGAACTTTTCCTTCTATTCTTTTGATTGTAATAGATTGAATTAGAAGAACCAGTATATAAGGAACTTCTTACTGTAGTATGCAGAATGTGAAGCACTTATTTGCTGACTTAACAGCA